>NC_022026.1:8635226-8705469 GCF_000317375.1 Microtus ochrogaster | reverse complement strand
AGAGAGAGAGAGAGAGAGAGAGAGAGAGAGAGAGAGAGACATATCATTCATCCTACTCTCAATTCCTGACTTTTAAGTACATTTCCGTCATGTGTGGACATTTCTTTTTTTCCAGGCATCAAGAGTTCTGAGGCCAAACCCCATGAAGTGGCAGCTTAAAACATGAAGTGTACTAACATTTTGACAGAAGGGTGTTTAGGTGTACAGAAGAAATTTCTTCTATTCTGTGACTTGCAAAACAGCAGTGCACGTTATGTGCTTGAGGAAGTTTGCTTTATTTGGAATTAGAAAGATGTATAAAGGAAGAACTAATTCCTTCATAAGCAGAATTTTCTCAGCATGTCATTACTCCTCCCTGCTAAGGGAACAGGATTTTAGCTTAGTGTATCCTTGTGGCAGTAATGTGACAAAGACCCGACCTCTTACCACACATCCTCAACACTATTCCTCTGTGTATTTCTACAAATGAGCATATTCTATCTGACTCATTAAAATAGTTTTGTGGATCAATTTATTTCTCTAAGTGTCATCTGAAAACCACTAGTGTGAAAGTAACACGGTCATTTGTTAAAATGTAAATTTCTGGTTTGTTCTCCAGACACATTGAGTACAAATCACTGTTTTTTTAATGAATATTCATATTCCAATAACCACTGCTCAGTATTTCACACAGACTTCTAATTTTTAAAAGGTTATTTTCCTTGACTTTGCCATTGCCTTTCTCTCAAGGCCAAGTTGAAAGGCTATCATTTCACCGAAGCCTCTTTGGTACCTTTCCTGGTCAATAGATAAAGACCTTCTGGGCATATATAATATGGCGAACACAAGGGCATCACACCTGAGGTGCAGGAGGAACTGTGGAAACCGAAATGGACTCCAACAGAATTAGAGGCAGAACCCTTTGAAAATACATTTATTTTTACTTAATGTGTATCTGTGAATACCTGCAGATATGTATATATGTCCATGGTGCTGTGGTGTCCAGAAGATTGTATTAGATTCCCTGGAGTTCAATTGGGTTGTGAGTTTGAACCCCAGTCCTCTTCAAGAGCAGCAAGTGCTTTTAACTAGTGAGCCAACTGTGCATCGCCCAACCCTTATTTTTATAGGGAATTTTTCCTCTGGGTTTTACACTTGTGTTTTCCACATGGGAAAGAAGCTGAATAAACTAACAGCAATGCAAAGTGTGCCTACTTGGTCAAAATAGTGAATCCTAGTCCCATAGCAACCATGTTTGGTGGCCATATGAGGATAGGAAAGTGGGAGGACACAAAGACAAAATGCCCACTTGACAACAGACTTGGGGATGGAGTAGGGTGGGATAAAACTATTTTAATGACTTCACAAAACACTTGCAGAAAGCCTTTTAAATATGTAGTTTCACATTTTCTTTCATTTTTCAAATGTCTAAGTCCTAGGATTCAGTGTTTGGCCCTTTGTTTTCTCAATCATCAGGTAGAAAGTACTGTGGAGATTTGAGAAAATGTCAAAGACAGGTTTGTATCAGAATTTAAAGCTAGCATACAAAATAATAGATTCATTAACATTTTGATGTGCTTTGTTCTTAACTGTTTCTCTTCCAGCCTTCCCTTCACACTCGCTAGCCATTCCCTGTTTGTCTCCTTCCATCCCACAATAATCCCTCTTCTGTTTTCTTGTCACAGGTCGTCTGTTACTTGAGCCATTTGGCCACTTAAGATCTTTTCTTCCCAACCACACAAAGACGAATCCTCCCATTTTCTGAAAACAAATGTAAAGTATTGATCTACCAATGTGGTATCATTGTATACACAGCATTTGAGGGAGTATTGTGGAATGCAAAGTTTGAAAGAAACTATTGCTGGTCAATTCTCTGTTGCTATGTGAAATTCTTTTGTGGTACAGGTAAATAGCAGTACTTGGCTTGGTCCTAATGAGGAAAAAAGTTTGTTTTCTCATTTGAGATCATGCAATAGAGACCCTACTACTTGTGCTTACCTTTCTGCATACCTCTTTCTTGAGGTACTCGGCCATGCCCCCACGGGTAGAGGAGAACTGTGTTCTTTGTTGTTGCCAAAGGACATGGGTTTTGCAGAGGACCTTTGGTTCATAGATTAAGTCCTTTCAACTGGATGATTACCCATCTTATCAGTTTACTGCCTTGCTAATGGAGATCCTTCATGATGAATAACTGGTCTAGCTCCAAGAAGTTCTAAGGTTAATATAACGTTGAGTGCCACTACGTGTATTGCTTTTTAAATTTCAGAAGCTTTGCATTTTCAAAAGCCCCTTTAATGATATGCATTTTTGTAGGAAACAGAAACAGTTAATGAAGATGATTGTGAAGAAATATACCCTCGTTTACAGATAAACTGCTTTGCGGCATGGAATGATTTGGTTTCCTTAAATTCTCGTTAATCTATGTTGCTCAAACTCACTGCATGTGAAGACAATTAGTGTTTGTTTAGGGGAAGCAGAGTGGGTAAATAAACCTGGAGGTTCTTAGTGGTCACCAGACTTCTCATGCAATTACGCAATGACAGTGTTCATTATTTCCCAAAGGCCTCATTTCATACTTATGGAAAATTATATGCTTTAGGTCCAAAGAGCCTCAGCTCATGAAATATCTATGTTCGGATCCTTTATAGACTATAATCATGGAACTTGGTGAAGAACGCCTAGTTAATTAACAGAGGAACTAATTCTTGGAAAGTCTTAAGCCACAGTTCTGAAGAGGATATACTTATTTTTATACTATGACACTGTGATCCAAGTGATATTATATGCTGGGGAAAAATAACCAATCACTTCTTTTTATAATGTATGTATGAAACCTATGTTAGAGTTTTCAGCTTCATTGTACAGATGATAAAACAGAGTCAGGATGGCTTGTTGCTGAGTTGCGGAATAGAAACTTAGCATATTTTGATGTCAGGCAGTAGCCATGTTTTTCTGAAAAGACAACTGAGTCATAGACAGTAAAATTATTTTCCTATTTGCACACAACTATTAAATGGGTTATTTACTTGTTTATTTACTTTTGTAATTCTTATTAGTTATTTGAGAGTTTCCTACTATGGGCTTGACCATATATTTCCCTTCCCACAGCTCCTCCTGGATCCATTCCCTTTCCCCTACCTACCTATCTTATTGTCCACTTCTATGTTTAGAACTTATAAAGTCCAATTTGTGTTATCCATATACTTTTGGATATGTGACATAGCACTGAAGTGTGGTTTACCTACAGGGGCCACATCACCTCCTCAACCAAAGGACTCTTCCTCTTCCAGAAGCTAATAAAAATGTGCTTTACAATAGATCTATTTCTTTTAGATTTGGGGGAGGAATGAAATAATTTTTGCCTGTAAAACTTTTAGTGCAGGCTTCAGATGAATGTAAGATCTTTTCATCAGTTATTTTTATTAGATGTTATAATGGGAAGAAAATAGATTCTGAAGTCAGATATCTGGCTTCCATTTTAAGCTCTCCCACTAATTAGTTCTGATCTGTCAGAGTCTCAACTGCCTTAGTTTTGAAATCTATGTGATAATATTTCACAAGGATATTATAGACCAGAAATGAGACGAGTGGTGTAATGTCTGGTACACACCACAGTCCACAGTGTGCGACACCACAAAGTTAAACAGCACACATTTCTGCTTTCATAATTTTGGATTTCCAGAAACTGCAATGAGTCTTATGAAATTAGAATCAAGGGACAGCACAACTGTTTTTGATTTGTTTTCTTTTTTTTCTGTGTAAGCCCCCCAAAATAAATCTATTTCTTCTTACCTATAGTTGTGGTTACCATCTTTAGGTTTGTGTCTATATTTTTTCCTTCAACACCTCCTTTGTAAGCTTGTCTAGTCCTCTTTTCTGTTGTAATACCTCTTTTTGCCTATTTCCTCTATTTAGGATTTTATTGAGGATTAAGCATCCAAGGTAACTTCCTCAATATCATTATAGTAATATTATATCTGCAAAGTTCCCTTTTTCATACAATACAATATATCAACAAGATTCTTGGGCTAAGACCTAGAGATCTCTAAGAAGTATTAACCAGACTACCACAAATTCTCATTGACTCTTCTCATACTATAGCAGTGTTTCTTCTATGCTTTATTTTTATATTATATTATGTTATATTATATTATATATTTATGTTATTTATCATATTATATATTTTTAACTTAGCATAGAAACTGTAGTGAATTTAGGAAATAACAAAACAGAAGGTCATTATGTCCTTTATTGCCATGGTTACACCAAAATGATAAATGTACTAGTGATGAAGTAATCCTTCTGGATAGAAAGTTATCCCTGAAGGCTACTTTGAGAATAGTAGAAAGGTGACATGGATGGTGCTTACTATTTCATTAGACAGAAATCTTCTGTTGCCTTTAAAAAATAGGGTGGATTCATAGCATCCTGTATTCCTTAGTTCATAATAGAACAGTTTATTATTTATTGCCAGAAAAAGAAATTTCCTGGTTTTAGAGCACATAATTAGTGTCATGACAAAAGGAAAATGAGAATATAGTTTGAAGATGAAGGAAAAATCCAAAAGAAAGCAAGACTTGAGTTATCCTTCTGTGTTCTATATCCACAGCTAAAATCTCATGCGCAGAGGGAGTTCCAGGATCAAAGACTGAAAAGCTGCAAGAGATCAAATGGACTTTTCAGAATAAAGTCATCAGTTTACAGTTGGAGGCCCGGGGGGACTGGAAGGAGGGAAAGAAATGTCCTAAAGAGGACAGACTCATCTCTTTTAAGAGGAGATACTCTTAGTATCCTTAGTGTTAAGAACTGTTCTCTACTGGTTCTTTCATTTAATCTTCCTTACCTTTGTCTTTTGCTTTAAAAAAAATGTATTTTTGAGGGTTGGAAAGATGCCTCATGGGTAAGCAACACTCACTGTTTCTTAAAAGGACCTGAGTTCAATTTGAGATCCCATGTTGGGTAGCTCACAACTACCTATCATCCCAGCTCCAGGGGGAGCCAACGCCTCTGGCCTGCATGGACAACTGTACTCGTATGTACATACTCCTGCTCCAACATACGTATACATAATTAGAAGTAAAATATCCTTTTAAAATTATTTTCAGAGACTGTGGATGCAATCATACTTTTATCACTGTTCTTTGGCTTCCTCTTTATTAAGACAGAGGCTGCTAAATGTAAGGAATCACACTCCTAATCACAATACAATCTGCTGATGTCTCCGTCATAATTATCAATTGTCATCACCCACATTCAAACAATCTTTGAGTATTAGAATTGTGACTCAATGCTTATTGGGATCTACATAATTCACATCTATTTAAGTATCTCTGACCATATCTCTGTCTTGGCCAACATTCTATAAAATGCCTTTGATCAAACCCAGATGTAGATTGTATGTATAAATCCATTCCTTCCTTGGGTCATGATGCCTGAGTGTTCATATTAGCTTTCTCAACGTCCTTTAGCACCAGCTATAGAGTTAAAGGAGGGAAGGTCACTATTTTACTGGGAGAACTTTGGCTTTGGCATCTGTCAAACTGCTGAATATCATTGTCACATAGATATCTAATTCTACCTTCTCTAGAATATCAGAGTATACAAAGCCAAATACTCACCATGCTTAGCAACATTGCTCTGCTATGTCTAGTCTGGGAGACAGCAGTAAGTGAAGGTTGTTAGAAGCTCCATATTCACAGTCTGGCTCTGGACCAGTATTATCTCTGTTTGCACTCCCATATCCTTCTTACCGGAATCTATGAATGGCCAAGATTTAATTCTCCTTGCCCCTATTTTACACCTGACTCATTATTATTGACTTGTCTCTAGGCCTAATTTACTGGTATCTGTAGGTTGACTTCAAACATTCAAATTTGCATGTTTCCTGATGGTACATAATCACTTTATTACCACTTCATGTTTTATAGATTTGAGATATGATGCAAAACTGTTCACAATGTTTAGTTGGGGTAGGTGCATACTAAAGAAATGACCAGTTTGCATGTTTCTGAACTGTAGGATGGACAAGGAAAAGTATCTAGCTATGTTTTACAGAGTCAAATATTTATAACTTACATAGCACATAACATGTTTTATTCTGTCTTTTTTTTCTAGCACTCAGACATATAAGGTCAGTTTTTTTGAGAGTATTTCAGAATGATACAGGTCTAGCTTTGGAGCACTTATAGCAACATTTTTAATACATTTTAATATTTTGTTACAAGACTTATAAAAGTATTCTGAAGTAGAATGGAAAAGAAGACCTAGACACTGGCAAACATTGTAAGGAATATCAGATGCCACTTGTGAAAACCACAGCATTTGGCTCACTGTCTTTTTACAAGTCACAAAATGGCATTAGCAGAGAGGAAGTTGATAATAGTGCTGTCAGAAATGATCAAAGAACTGAACAAACAAGTGACAAAAGGAACATTAAAGTTTATGAGCTGGAGGAGGTTGAATACATGCTTTTGACATTAAAATTTCTCTCTGTCTAAAGTCGATATAAGGTATAATTGTTTTGTTCTTTAAAAAATGGTCCTTTTGAAGCACCAAAAGTTCCTCAGCTTATTTGCTTCTGTGGAGCCTGCAGAAATGAGCATTGATTCTCAGAAGTGCTGGAAGTAGGGGCTAGGTGGTGTAGGAGGCAAAATAACAAAGAGGGAAAAAGATGCCTAAGGCTTTCTGAGTAATTCACTCTTAAAGAAGTTTGCACTGCATAAAACATTGTCTTCAATACCTCTCATGTTTTGCTATATCTATTTTGTAGCTCAACTGTGTGTTCTTTTGGTCAATGAGCTGCTTAGAACTCTAAGTAGAGCTGTCAAGCCAGGTCAATTAAATTATTTCTGTCTGACATTATGCTGCAATTCTAAGTGATTCCACTTTTATAGCCTTGTAGAAGACACATTTTTTCTTTCAACCTTTATTGATGATTTTCAAAATTAGAAAACATTGAAGATAAGGATAATGAGTCAGATTTGTCATAAAACCAGGGACTGTTTTATTGAAAATTTGAATGATAAATTCTTTAAAAAAATGAAATTTTAACACTTAAAGCATATTTCATTGTATAATTTATATTTCTCATATTTAAGTTTTAATTAATCATCTACATACCAGACACAGATGTAAATACTAGAAATACAGCAATAAAATAGATAAAGCTCTGCAATGATCAGGCTTTTATTCTAGTAGAGGAACAAAAGCAGAAAAATAACAGAAATACAATGTAAAATTAAAATATCAGGCATTTATAGCTTAATAGGCTCCTTAGAAGAACTAATGAGTAAAGTGTCTGTGTTTTCATAACTATTTGCATATCTGCTGTAGTTACAATGAACTCCAAAATATTTTGAAGTTATTTGTGATTAAGCAGTATAAATATACTCCTTGAAAGTTTGTCTCCCTTGTTTTATATGCAAAACATTTTTTTCAGTGATCACAAATATACCATTATTATAGTTTAAAGAGGGTCTCTTACTGACCAATCTCTATAGGATTTCTATCTTTTGTCTTATGTTATTTTATGGAGAAATTTTAATTTTTCAGTTTGGCATTACATAAAGAACTGGAACTTGAAAACAGGAAGTAATTTCTACAATTTGCTAAAGAAGTAAATAAAAATCAAAGCAAAACTGATAAGACTTTGGGGAAAACATACTATAAGCATAAGCAAAGGAGAAAATAAACAATTGTGTTGACTTTCACAATTCAAAAGAGACTGTCTTTCTTACTGTACAAATCTTACTACAGTGTTTTGTTTCTTAGAGGCTACTAATTTACTTTGTAGCCAGTGACTGAGCACGACTTATTTGCAAAGCATGATGTAGACGACAGGAAAGTAGGGAGATGGAAGAGAAGAGACGAGAGGAGAGGGAAGGGGAGGGGAAAAGAGGAGAGGGAGCAGAGAGATAAGAGTAGAGGGATGGAAAGAACAGAAGAGACAAGAGGTAAGGGGAAAAATAGAAAAGGGAGGGGAGAGAAGACAGAAGAGAAGAGAGAAATAAAGGGAAGAGGGGAGAGAGGAGAAGAGGGTAGGGAGAGGAGATCAGAGGAGGTAAGAGAAGTAAAGAGAGAAAGAGGTACAAAGGAAGAGAGGAATAGAAAGAGATAAGGACAAAGAGAACATGTGTATAATAGGAAAAGAAAAATGACAGGGGAAACAGGTGTGTGAACTGAAACGTTTATGCATAGGTAAAATAAAATAAAATATAAAAATAAATACTTCGATATTTTTTAGACATTTTAAATATTTTTAAACATTCTTTGAATATTGCATGTGATATCTAATCTTTTGGAGATTATAATGAAATTAAATTATCTCCCCTTCTCTTTCCTCCCTCCAAACATTAACATGTATCCACTATTGCTCTCTTTCAAATTCATGACCTCTTTTTCTTTAATTTCTATTATATATGTGTGTGTATGTATGTATGTATATAGCTATATTTTCCTAAATACTTAAATACAGCTAGCTCAGTATGTGTGTTACTTGTATGTATATGTTTTCAGGAAATTTGACATGGCTCCCTAAATATTACCTGAACAAGGATGATAAATGTAGGCATGCTTGGACAGGGGGAACTCATGATACCTCAGTTCTGAAGACAGAAGTACGGGCAATTAAGGAATGCTGAGAGTTGTAGAAATAGTTTTCCCCAAGGAACAATATACAGTGCATTCTTATGGTATTCGGTCTCTCCTAGAGCCACTCCTGGATTGTCATCAACCCACTTTTGTGTTCCCTCTTTTAATTTTTTAACCCACGGAGTCCAGTTTGTGTTACTTATATTGTCAGTCTCCCAGAAGCTAACAATTGCAAATGACTCCTCCAGGGGTTGAACTTTGTGCCCCAAACCCCTGTCCATACTGGGATTTTGTCTGGTTAGAGCTTCACAGGTCTTGTGCATGTTGCTGTACCTGATGTGAATTCGTGTATAATTGTCTTGCTGAATTTAGAAAACATTTTTTTCCAGTGCTTTGAAATTATCAACAACAATTGGTTCTTACAATCATTTGTCACATCTGCAAAAATTTCCAAGCCTTGGGGAACAGGGTCTGAAATAGATATTTCATTTAGAGGTAAGCACTCTACAGTTTCTAATTCTCTGAATCTTGACCAGTTGTGGGTTTTTGCATTAATTGCTATCTACTACTGGTGTCTCCAATGTGGGCTGAGTGATTCACTAGTGCATGGTTACAGTGATAAGTCATTAAGAGTGATTTTAAAAGAAAAGTCTTTAGATGGATATCTGTTTTTACTTTTTACATAATAGGACTTGTTTTTGATATGGCAGGAATTTATTCATTCCATTAACCTAATTTTTAACTTTTGGACTCCAAATTCTAATTGTAAATTGTTTGGGGGAATTTTTTATAGTCTGTTGTGGTTGGCTGGATGATTGAACACATAACTATTTTACTTTCATTAATGTTCTAGTTGGGATTTTTATTGAAATTCTGAAGAGGAAATTTCTAGGGGAATAGGGCACAAATATGGAGCTCCAACTTGTTAGGTTCTGCTTATATTAATCTAGAATGCTACCATAGGAGGAATATCTTGGCCTGGGCAGACATGTGGGTTCCATGAGTTTTCTGGGTGCTTGGTACTAGGAATTGGAAGGGAAAAGGTATATTCAGAACATTGCCTAAACAACTGGTCGTCTTCCAATATTACTTGTCTTAATGCAGGGTAACTTCATCCATCTACTTGCACAAACTGGGAACCTGCTGTTTAATATAGACTGGAATTTAGCATGTCTCCCAACATAGGCTGAGAGGCTACGGTATAGGTGGAAACAGCTGCAGTTACTTGTTAGAAATGAAGTATGTCAAGCTAGAAAATCAGTCGTCTTGTGTGCAAGAAAATTCTACAATGAAAGTATTCCTTATGAAGACTGTCTTTTAGCTCCAAATTACAGCAATAAGCCTCAGAAACAGTCATGAACTCTAGAATGTTTCTAATTCTAAGAAAAAGATTCAGAGAAAGCAGAGGGTCATCTTTTTCTGCCTTCTCCAAGGAAATGAGGGTACTTTAAGAAATGATGGTAGCCAAAGTGGTTGTGGAAGTTTAAGTCTCAAAGGCTCAATATATTTGAATACTTGGTTCCCAGTTGGTGGAATGGTTTGGGAAGGATTAGGAGTTGTGGCCTTTGAGGAGATGACTTCCAATTAGCCCTCTTTTTGCATTATACATGTGGATCTGATGTATATTCTCAGTTACTGTTCTAGTACCGTGCCTTCCTACCTGCTGCCATATTCTCCAACATGATGGTCATAGATTCTAACCTTCTGGAATTGTGAGCTCCCCTAATTAAATGCTTTCTTTGATAAGTTGCCTTGGTTACCCCACGTTGGGTGCCAATTAGTAGTCAGAGGCTGTTCATTTGTTCCTGGCCATCCAGACTTGAAATAATTGCACAGAAATTGTACTATTACAACACCGCTTGAACTATTAGCTCACACTTCTTATTGGCTAGCTCTTGTGTCATAGATGAATCCATTCTATTAATCTGTGTATTGCACGTGGTTGTGGCCTACCAGTAATGTTCCATCTTGTGTCCAGCAGCATCTGTCTCCTGTGGAGGCTACATGGCTTCTCCTTGACTCCACCTACTCTCTCCTCCTCTGTCTGCTTGGAATTCCTGCCTTGCCCTATTCTGTGCTGCAATAGGCCCAAAGCAGCTTCTTTAGTAACCAATGGCATTCACAGCATACAGAGGGAAATCCCACATCAGGTTATGGTGTTTTGTCATAGGAAGGAAAAGTTAGCTGAGACAGGTTTATTAACTAAAATATTTATCTTTTAGGTTTTATGTTATATATAGCAATTCTTTTGTATATAGACATTGCTTAATTGTATCTTCAATTTTAAAGAAAAAGAAATAATAAGGAATTCATGTACTAAATTAAAATTATTCAATTTCCAAAGCCTGGAGTTAGAGTAGCCATTTTGTACACTCAACACCAACTAGGCATCAAACATATATCTGATGGAAGTTATCCAAATTTTAAGTATAGTACTGAGAATAAACATATAAATGATGAAGCACTGTTCTTAAGTTCACATGCATTTGAGTATGAGCAAAAGTATTGCTAACAATAATGGCATTTACTTGATTATAAAAGAGGGGAATTCTAAAATGCAGATACATTATTTGCATAGAAATTGACAAATACAGTATATTTATAGTACTTGTGTTTTAGTAGCCACAGGTTTCTGTGAAGATTTAATTATCAAGTGGAGTGTTTGTCTATAGCTGAGCACTAGATGTCTACATTATATGTTATTAGGTAAGAGAACAAAGGACTATTTTGAACTAAAGATTAAGCTTCAATGAATATGTATACACACACACATATATTATGTGTGTTTGTAATTAATACCAAGTAAACAACATGTTTTGTATGAAAAATAAATGTATATAGTACATACTGTATATATGTATGATAGTATGTTAAATGCTTTTTATATTCCACTTTATTGCTATAACAATTCTTTAGCATACATCTATGAACAACCCCAAAAAGAAACAGAAAAATTCAAAGTGATACTTCAACTGAACTTCTCCTCCACCTATTTATGCAAGACCTCCTAGCTCTTCTGGAAATTCATCTCCTAATCTTGCTCTGCCCTCTTCCCTTGTGACTATTCCTCTGAGTGTTCAGATACAACACAGGAAACTTCATAGTTCGTGCTATGAGCTACTGTTTCTCACCACTCTTACTTGGCACCTAATTTTACACAATGTACTGCTGCTGCTTTGTTCCACACTGTGGTGGATATTATATTTATGGAGAGTGAAAGGGAAAGCCAAGATTCAGGAAAACTTTGGCTTTGGAGAAGGTAATAGATATTCATGGTGGCAGGAACATAGTAGATCAATCTTTTTGCCTTTGTCTTGAGCCAGAATACAGAGCAAGCAAGGGGAAAATAGTTGTTTTTCACATTCGTTTTTGAGGGTATGTGCCAATGACCTAGTGATTTCTCATAAAAACCTCACATCCTAAGGATTCTTCATATATGAAAATTTTCACTCCAGGGGACAAATCATCAACAAATAAAACTTTGAGGTATTTTTAGCATCTAAGCTATAATGTATGTAAACATTAAATTTTAATAAATATATAAATATTGCAGTTATGCAAATTAAATATACCTGGAATGAAAGATTATTCCTTGTAGAAAAAGAGATATAACTTTATTCTGGCATTACTAATGTTAATTATTTCCTTTTTAGGTGTTAGGCATTGCTTTGGGTGTTTACCATAACTTAATGTGATATTTCAGTATTTTAAGTATTTTTTAGGATCCATATATAGATTTTTATTATTTTGAATTGAAAGTTGGTTAAGAGATATAATATATTGGGGGAGAATGATTAGAAATATACTAAGGTAGAAGGTTTCTAAGTGACTCATATTCCTATTATCTAGAAGTAATGGTTATTATCTGCATGAATATCATTTCAACTGTTTTCATGCATGTACTTCATTTTTACAGGACTACATTTTAACAAAACCTTGCTTTCCTTCCAACTTTCATCATTTTAAAGTGGTAATTATTATTTAGTTGCATCATGATTGCTCATAATTAGACTTATAAGTTTTATTATGTCATATAAAGCAAAGATTGCTATATGAAAGTCTTCCAAAGCTCTAGTGAGACAAATCAGAGGCTACATTTAATACAAGGAAAGCTTTTGAATGTTATGAAATCAATACCATAAGGGAGTAAGAGTGCATGGATTTGAGTGATGCTAGAAAATGCATAAAAGGTATTTTTTCAGAGCTACATCTTAACATCTACTTCAGTGACCTATATTTGCCACTTGATTTTTTTTCTGAGAATAAAGTATTCAAATTCATTGTGTTCATGCAGATGTGTTATGTAGATGGACAACACTTTTTTGAGAGGGCAAAACTATTTCTCTATCACTTTGCTACAGCTGGCACAGTACACTAGGATACTGAGGTATAAAAGAGGGATGCACTTCAAGAGATTGGAGTGAGTTGACTCCCACTTTCACTTCTTAGATAATATGCTTTTATTTATGTCTGTGTGTTTGGGGCAGAACAATTTGGAATAACTTTGGATGCCAAAAATAAAATGTAAGTGTTAAAAAAATGCCAAGAAGTCAAAACTTACTTTAAAATTTGTGTCTCTCATAAACTTTTATTTTTACAGGTGAGCATTTTAGTTATGAAAGTTTCAATTATAATTTAATGTAAAGGAAAATACAATAAAGAAAAAGTAATATACTTTAATAGATACTCAAGTTTAATGTACACTTAATAATTTTTTGAAGCATTTAAAAATATGTATCCCATGCTTTGGTGAGAGAGGAGAGAAAAGAATCTACGCATTCCAGGAAAAAAAACCAATTTTAATTAAAAAAATTATCAAACTAATTTGTCTCCCTCTTAGAGTCACTGATATTTTGCCTTTGGGTTGTTGTGTAGACTTGTCTCCCATTTGTCTGAAAATAAATAGCTCTCATTTTCTCACTTGTCTTTATTTGCAGTTTGTCAAAATGTTTAAAACAGTAAATTACTTCATATTAGGATATGTACATATATATGTATACACATGTATATGTATATATAGATATCTATGTATATGTTGTAAGGAGGATGCTTGTTCGTCCTGGCCACCCAGAACCAAAATAACCACACAGAAACTGTATTAATTAAATCACTGCTTGGCCTATTAGCTCTAGCTTCTTATTGGCTAGCTCTTACATATTAATTTAGCCCATCTCCATTAATGTGTGTATTGCCATGTGGCTCTGGCTTACCTGGTAAAATTCATCCTGCGTCTGTCTCTGGCAGGGCTACATGGCATCTCTCTGAATCTGCCTCCTTTCTCTCAGTGTTCAGTTTAGTTTTCCCCACCTAGCTAAATTCTGCCTTGCTATGAGTCCAAAGCAGTTTCTTTATTAATCAGTGATAATCACGGCATACAGAGGAAAATCCCATATCACCTCCCCTTTTCTGTTTAACTTAAACAGAAAAATTACATAGAACAAAACAGGTATCAAACAAGGATTACAGTTACAATATTTTTACATACTTTATCTTTTTTTTTTTTCGAGACAGGGTTTCTCTGTGGCTTTGGAGCCTGTCCTGGAACTAGCTCTGTAGACCAGGCTGGTCTCGAACTCACAGAGATCCGCCTGCCTCTGCCTCCCGAGTGCTGGGATTAAAGGCGTGCGCCACCATCGCCCGGCTCATACTTTATCTTTTATCATAACTGAGGAAACTATTAACTACCACTATAAATTCTTCAACTCCATCAAAGACTCCAGAAGGAGCAACTTCCAAAACTCTAGAAATGACAGAGACAACTTGCTGCCTGGACAGTCACCTAAAGTTTTTCTGTGCCATTGGGGCATCCATCTTCAGCCTACAGGTCCATAGTATCCAGCAGACTTTTCCATGAAGCAAGAAATTTCAAAGACAGTTCTGCCTATATTGGCAATTTGTCAGTCACTTTCTTCTGTGTCCTGAATGTGTATGGCAGACACTTTCATGAAGCAGGAACCCTAACAGCCCTTTCCCACCTTTAGGCAAGTTCAGCAGTCATTTCTCTGTGGGTCTTACATGTCCAGGTTTACAGCATACCATGAAATAGTTCAGGCAAGAGCAGTTTTTTTTTTGTCCAAATGGCTAAATGACTTTATGAGGAGCCTATTTGATGTCCATCATCCTCATGAAATAGATTGGTGCTGCCAGGAGCAGATGTGTCTCATTGTTATGAAAAGTCCTAAGTTCTTAAAACATTTTAAATACCATATTCTAAAGGTCTCTGGAAGATTTGGAGAATAACCTTCTAACTGAAATATATCTCTGTGTATCTAGAAAACATAACTAGCGTGACTAGAAGTTTGATTATTATAGAGGATTAACCTATATTTCTTAATTATACATTACATTTTAAAAGGCTGCACAATACAATGCCTTAATCAAGAGCAGAAATATACATATAACAAAATTGACTTTAGGTTTGTATCCATGAAACAAGATCCATACCAATGCAAATCTCTATAGCATATCCCTCTTTAAATGTAAAAAATATAAACAATATTTGGGAAAATGGGCATAGTTCTTCTCCAAACTGCTTCCTGATATTTTTTGGGCGAAGTAATTTTTGGGGATGTTTACAGTGACCTTTTTTTTGGGGGGGGGTCTTTGTTTCATAAACTGTATTAGTCTGGAAGCAATCCACAGGTTCTTATCCTCCGTGGAAACAAAAGAAGAACCTCTTTTCCAAAGCAACATATCCTTAGTCTCAAATTTTATCTATATAATTCTATTACCTATTAAAATTAATTTTTGTATGCGATGTTCAGTAGAGATAAAGGTTCAGATTTCTTTTCATTTTGCTAGACATTAGTTTACATTTCATAGAAATCTTCGTGTATGAAAGGTAGTTACCAAATAGCTCTTGGTTATATACATGTACCTTTTTTTCTATTATGAATATGCCATTTTACAGGGATACATGTATTGCTATCCATGGGACAATATTGACACATTATTATTCACCAACATTCATATTTTATATTAATACTCACTATTGGTGTTGTGCATCCTATTGGTTTTGATAGAATATATGTGTTTATATATGCATTATATAATATAATAATATATTATGTACATAAGTTTCCCACTTCATTATCATTGAAATTCTCTCTGCCTCTGTGCTCTGCCTACTTATCACTCCATTTCCCCTAATAAGTAGTAATGACTGATCTTTATACTATCTTCTTAGTCCTTCATGTTATCTCAGAATGGCATATATTTGGCATTATACATATGACAATTTTTTTCCATTAGGTTTCTGTTCTGCCTTTTCATGACTTGATAGTTTAGTTATTTTTTTTTATTTGTCTCTCCCCCTTCTCTCTCACTCTTTCTTATGTCTGTGTATGTGTACATGTGTGTAGGTCCAAGAAATACCTTTTTGTATAAAACTTTATTTGAGACAGGGACTCTTATGCTTTTCAGCACTTTTTCACCAGACTAGCAGCTGGCCTGTAGCTGTGAGCTTCTAGAAATTCTGCTTGTACATCCTATCACTTGGTGCTCTGGAATTATTAATGCTTTGCTACTGCATTCTCAGGGATCCAGATTCAGCTTATAATCAGGCTGGTATGGTAAGATGATCTTAACTCATTGAGCTATCTTCTCAGGCTGCTAGATAGGATAGCTTGTTTCTTTGAAATACCAAATAATAATACATTATATGGGAGGATCATGATAGGCTTCTTCATTATGAAATGCCTGTTGGTTGCTTCTAACTTTTGGAATTCATGAAAAAGGCTCATGAAAATATCCACACATTTTTAGCTCTGTTCAACCCTGATTCCAGCTTATGAGATCCTCCTACTCTAGACTTCTAAGAACCTTAATCTATGGGTATGTGGCACCAGGTTGCCCATCAGATTCTATTTATGTGGACACTAATTATCAATTTATGTTGGCAAACACCAGGAATGCAATTAATGAATCATATGATAAAAATATGTTTATTCTTAGGAAAATCCACCAAAATATCATTTAAATGTGAATGACTTCTTGTTTTTCATTGTACCCAGAGGCTTATGTCAGTGCTTTAGTTAGTTTGCTAGGTAAGTTGTAAAATCAATTCCATGGCAAATTTAGTATATTTTCACAAGTTTTCTTATCATCTGCATATCTTAATGGTAGCTTTCTGTTTGGGTCTTTTACCCATTTTTAAATCATGTCAATTTCTTTTTAAATGTTCAGTTTTTACTTATTATTCTTTGTTATGTCAATTTCTTACTGTTGAGTTTTAAGTGTTCTTTGCATAATTTGTATTAAAAGCCTTGCTGGATATATATTTTGTAAATCCTGTCTAGGGTTGAATTTAAAAAGTCATTAAAGTACTATTAAAGCACATAGATTTGTCCTTTTATTATTTTCTAGTTTTGCATTTTATAGTTGGGTATATTATCATTTCAGAGTTAGCAATTTTTGTGAAAATTACAAGGTTTGTCTCTAGATTACTTAAAAATTGTTCTACTAACTTTTGTGGAAGGGATCATTTTTAATTAAAATACCTCATTTTTAACTATAATACATATTAGAAGGTGATTATTGCCTAATTAAGTTACTTTGCTGTGTTTGTAGAAAATAACTTGGCCATATGTAGGTAGTTTTGTTTCTTGTCTTTATATTCAGCATATTATGCTGATTGTCTACTATATAAATAGCTGTGTCTTATGTAATTTGCCAATGTGCGTACTTTTAGTTTGGATCAAATATTGTTATAATTGAGAAGAATTGATGCTTTCTAATCTATGAAGATGATAGATTTAATAATTGCATGAGTATTTTATAGTTTCTATGTAGCAATATTATGGTTTGATAAAATTATAATTACCTTTAAAATTTCAAGTTGTTCCTAAAATTCATATTTATATAACTTTGGTACTGTGACTTTGCTACGGTATTTGTACATATCTTAGATTTTTTATGTTTATAATCATGACAGACACTTTAAAAACTTTACTTCTCTTTCTTTTTAGACATTAGTTTCTTCTTTCTTCTTTATTGTGTACATGAAGCCCTCCAGTGCAATGCTAGATCAATGAGATGGGAGTGAAGAACTCCTCATCTAATTTTTTTGTATAAAATTTTGTTTTTAGTTTTATTCATTTTCACTTTTATATGAATGAGTATTTTGTCTGCAGGTATGTTTGTGCACTACATGAGTTCTTGATGCCTGTGAAAGTCAGAGGAAGGTTTTGGATCTCTTGGAACTGGAGTTTTAGACAGTTGTAAGCCACCTAATGTGGCCAATGGGAACTGAACCCAGGTACTCTGTAAGAGCAACCAGTGTTCTGACGAGCTTAGTCATTTCTCCAGATAAGTCCGTATTGCTGAAAACACTAGGAACCTGGCTGCAGTTGGCATGAATGGTTCTACTCTGAGGACTATCTTTCATTGAACCAGAGGTGCTATGTAAACTTCCAAAGGAGAGATGCAACCAGTAGTCTATCCATGTGGAATCATCCTTGTGGGGACCCATCAATCTTTTGGAGACTTCGAATTTCACTGTTAGTAATGGTCACAGTTCATTGCAGAAAACTTAAAACACTTTAAATGTCATAGGTAGTAGATCTTGGAGAGGTTAAAGGACACCTGGGGTATGCAAACTTAATTCCTAGTTACCTGCTTCATACTCAAGCCTGAAAAATAGCTTACAGGAAACTAGATGAGGCCTGTTTCTAGAATCAGTTAGTGCTCTGTATGAAAATACCATAGCAGAAAAAAAATATATGTATATATACATATATATAATAAATTTTAAGGTAATATTTATACCTTAAGAAAAGTTTTAAAGAGTCAAAGTAAAACCAAAGGATTATGAGATTATTGGTAATAGTTTTGGTTTTTCTTCTGCCTCATACCAGGTGGCTCTTATGACATGAGACAGAGATTTTTGGATTCTCCTTTAAAGAACATGCTTGGTTTAGAGAAGGAGAAAGCCACACTCCAACTCTAAATTCAGCTTTAATTTTTAATTGAATTGGAACTACAAAAAGACCATTTGCCCTATATGTCTATAGAGAACAGTGGAAACAAACATTTGGGAAGATTTGTGTAATTTTATCTTGTTGGAAATGTGTTGTACCACTAGACAAATATACTCTGTTTCTTGGGACATTTTCTCTGAATAATTAATCTTTCTTCTTAAGATGTCTCATTTGTCCAGTGTTCTTCAGAGTTCTTAGCTGGATGCTTTTATTCTTCTAAAAAGACAAAAATAAAACCCTGTCCCACCCTAATTTGGGGGAGTTTCCCTTTTGGCAGGTTATGGCTGATCAAATGAAAGGCATTTGTTAGTTTTGTAGGTTAATTTAGATTGAATGGACATGTTGTTTGATGAATTTATTGCCTCTCCTAATCAAGGGGTCTCTCATGTTTGAATCTAATCTTTATCAATTTTGATGGTATCCATAACTTTTATTCTATTAACACAAGTATGAAATGTGTAGTGTGTACAAATGAGCTAAAGAGGATTTTTTTCTCTATGTTTGAGCAGATAAAAGGCATCTGTTAACTTTATGTTTGGGCTGCATAACCAAACCTCTATTTATGCCATATGAAAGGATGGCATGTAATAATAAGTACTGAGGAATCTGTAGCCAACAAGATTTAGAATGTCTCATTCGGTCTCAGAGCTGTTCCCACGGAGAGGAATCAGCCTATACATCACCTATACTGTAGTCTTTCTTGACTTTTCCCCTTATATCTATAGCCAGAGTCTCAGAAGGTCTGCCCAATCAAATCTGATCTTTATTAATTTTGAAAGAATCAATAGCTTTTCATTGCCTATGGAAACAAAATAACAACCTCTCTCTCAAAGCAACACATTTTTTGACTTCCATTATGAAGCCAAGACATATCTAAAGTATTTAGGCTGATTTAATTTAGCAGTCCCTTCCGCAATCCAGTGTCTGTCAGGAGCTGCCATTCAGTCATCAGTATTCAAACAATTCAAAGTCAACAAAGTAACATACAGGTTCCAAGCACCCTGGGAATTTTGCACCCTTGGTATTTTTCATCCTTATGTGTCATATTTTTAATATTACATTACTCTTTCTTTAAAGACTTTACTATTTTTAAACTATTTTTTCTATGACTGTCTTCTACCCATTTTCTTTTCTGTTTTTCATCACCTAAGCACCTTTGTAAGCTTACTGTACCATTTTAGTGGTTTTCCAGGTCAGGATCTAGCTTTCTACATGTCTGCAGTATTCTCTGACTACATAACCCTAGCCTAAAAGGGTCAATCCATCTACAATGCAGTTCCATGCTATCAGCTGGCTCAAATCTGCATGCAATGGTTGGGATCTGCACCTCTGTGAACTTAGCACCTGCTCATCTGAGAGAATGCAGAACTAGGAAATCCATGTCCAGCTCCTTTTTCAGAACTTTTTTTAGGTTTCTTAGATCCTATACTTGGATAGTCTAGTCTTCATAGTGGACATCATATGTAGTTAGAGTTTTCTTTGGGCCATGAACTCACAAATAATGACAAGAATACTTTTTATTAATTATGAATATTTGCCCTTGTGTTAGGCTTGTTTCACTAGTTCTTATAGCTTAAATTAACCCATTTATATTACTCCTCATTCTTCCATGTGGTATTACCCTTCTTCCATCCTGCACTTCCTGTTTCCTCTCCATCTGAATGGCAATTTCACGTTTCTTCTCCCCAGAATTCTGTCTCTGCCTAGAAGTCCCGCCTATAACTCATGCTTAGTTATTGAGTGTCTAGATTTTTATTACACCAATCATAGCAATATATCTTTACATAGCATACAAATATCCCACAACACAGGGAGATCCATGTGTCCTCCCCTAATCATTTCCTCTGTAACTAACCTCTCTATAGACTGTAGTTTTTTTATCATTTCTTTAATGGCTAATATCCACATATAAGAAAAAATATAACGTATTTGTCTTTCTGGGTCTGGATTACCTCACTCAGGATGATTCTTTTCTACTTCTATCCATTTACCTGCAAATTTCATGATGTCGTTTTATTGACAGCTGAATAGTGCTCTCTTGTGTGAATGTTCCATATTTTCTTTATTCTGTTAGAGACATCAAGGTTGTTTCCAATTTCTGGCTACTTTGAATAGAGCAGCATTGAACATGGTTGAACAAAGTTCTTATGGTAGCATGAAACATCCTTTGGGTTTATGCTACTGTTTTAGATAATGATTTTCTCTATTTATATACTAAGTTAACTATGTATTTTAAATCACAATATATATATTAAATTTGTGATACTTATGTTTAGTTACTTATTGCAACTTGATCCATTTGGATTTGCTCATAAAATTATGTTTTAAGTTTCTCTTTTCATGAATTTACTTGTTTATGTATGGAATTATTTTCTTCGTTTTCAAATAACTCCTTTTAATCCTTTATTTTCATGTGAGTGAGTTGTGAAACTTTTCTTTTTTTGTTTTATGTAAAAATTTCTTTCCCCCATTTTTACCTTTATATTTTTAATTTATGAGTTGGGTATTATTCTCTATCATCAGTTAGAAATTTTAACTTAAATATTCATTCATTGTACTTTGAATTGCATTATCTCTATTAAGTTTAGGGTAATTATTAATATCTTATCATGTTCTACATTATTCTTTGATTTCTAATTTTTAGTTAAAATTTACCATGTATGCCATACTAATGCATTATAGTTTATACATTCTTGTTTCTTCTTTTGTCTGTGTTCATGTGTGGTATATATGTACATTTTTGTTGGTGTGTATGTGTATGTAGATACTAGAGGTTGACATTTGGTGTCTTCTGACTAATTTCCATTTATTTTTTGAAACAGGTCTCTCACTTAACCTGAACCTGGCTAATTTTTCTTGAGTGGATGACCAGCTTACATCAGGGATTCTTCCTACATACAACAGCTTATATTTGTGGGTGTGTGTATCTAAATAGAGTCTCTTATGTTGCTGAGTGAGGAGTTTAGTGATTAAACCTTATCTTTTTCTTTTCAAGGTGGGTTCTGGAGATCAAATTCAGGTCCGTATGCTTGTGAGGCAAACACTGTAACTGAACTATGTCCTCAGCCTTGAGGTATCTCTTCACCCCATTTCTCAAACCTCATTTTCTGCTGTTAAAAATGCTTTCATTTTCACACACACACACACACACACACACACACACAAAGAAGGTTATTTTCTGTAAGTTGGTTATACTATTTCGTGCATGTTGCTCCTAAATCTCTGGCGCCACGTGATCTTCCTGTATCAGCCTTCTAAATAATACATGGGACAAGCTAGTGTGACTATTTTCAGGGAACTTTTGAATATAAATTTAAATCAATTTTAAAGACCATTCAGTCACTATTATTTTAAATGTGGCTTTGGTTGTACTTTTTCTGTTTATAATACTTTCCCCCCTAGTCTTTTGTTTTTTTCAGGTTTGTACTATTTTCATGTTTAATTAATTTCTTCTCATGTGCTCTTAATTTGTTCTAAATTCTTTAACTGAATTCCTATTTTGGTTATTATGCTTTATGATTTGTGTGTTTTTCCTTTATTTTGGAGATCATAATTATGCCATTTTCCCTTGCCCTTTCCTTCCTCCAAACCCTCTTATGTACTCTTGCTTCTTTCAAAATCTATGACTTCTTTTTTCATTAACTGTTGTTACATGCATGCATATATGGTATATGCATATACATATACATTCTTAAATGTAACATGTTCAGCTTGCACACTCTAACTTGTACGTATGTTTTGAGGGCTGATTCTTTGATATTAGCCAATTGTGCTTTTATCTGGGAAAAAATATTCTTCCCACTCTCCATATTCTTTAGTTACTTGGAGTTTCTTGTGTAAGGTTGTAGCCACATGGTCTTTCCCAAATCCTCTTTGGCACGCTTATTGTTATTGACCTTGTTCAGTTGACATTAAAACCATTGTATAGGTAAGGTTTTATGGGAGTAAATTCTGATATTTCTAGGAAACAGAATCTCACAGCAAATTCCCTCATCCTCTGGTTTTTAAAATCTTTCCTCCCTCCCTTTGTAATGTTCTTTGAGACTTAGGTACAAAAATATTTTTTAGACATATCCATCGGAACTGAGCTCCACAAAGCAACATGCATGCAGACATGGTGCTGGAGGAGCTGAGAGTTCTCCATCTAGATCCACAGGCAGCAGGAAGAAAATGTGACACATTTACCAGGCTTTTTCATTTGGACCAACAAAGCAGCTCCCAAATCATGACACAGAGACATCCTATTAGTTATGAGTGCTTGGCCTTAGTTTATGCTCATTTCTGGCTAGCTCTTTTAACTGAAACTAAGCTGTTTTTTTTTTTAAATCTACCTTTTGCCTAAAGATTTTTTTTTACTTTTCTTTCCTTCTGTATATCTTATTTTCACTGCTAAAATTCATATCTGCTGGCTGGTGGATGCCTGGCCTCTTGCCCCAGATGTGTCCCTCTCTTTCTCCTCATTTTTTCTTTTGCTTTCTCTTCTTCTCCTTGTTTTCTCTCCTATTTATTCTTTCTGTCTGGCAGCCCTACCTTTCCTCTCTTGCCTAGCTACTGGATCATCTCATTAGAGCAATCAGGTAGCTTAGGCAGGCAAGGTAAAACAAATTCCACACATCATTACATAATTAAACAAATACAGCACAAATGTAATACACCTTTAAACAGTTAAAGGAATATTCCATAGGATAAACAAATGTAACCCATCTTTACATAGTTAAATATTCCACAACAGACATCCTGTCCAGGCTTGAGCATCTGAGACCTGAAAGCCTACCCCCAATGACATACTTCTTCCAAGAAAGCCACACCTACATCAACATGGCAACACCTCCTCAAAGTGTTACTCCCAAGTGACAGCAAGAATTCAAACACATGAATCTATGAGGGGGGCATTTCTATTCAAACCACCACCCTGGTCTTAAATACTAAGGAGAAAAGCAAAGATTACTACTACCCCCTGAAGTTTCTCAATGTGATATGTTTATAAGGTAACAGTCAATGGTTATATTTTGTTTGTTGAAAGAATTGATCCATTATTTGTCCATTCTTAGTCATAGTACATAAACTTGTGTGGTCCCAACCTTTACACTTTGGATTTTATTCTTTCCCCTTAAACTCCTTGAGTTTCTTAACCTCTCTACTACCTATTCCAGGATCCAGAAGTCCGTTGTACTTCTCTTAATTTCTCTCTCTCTGTTTGTGTCTGAGGCCCACAAATTTTCCAACTTGTTACTTCTCCAATGCTTTTATTGATAATTCAGATATCTATGCCAGATAGTTTAGTTGTTTTATGTAAAAAGTTGGTCCTTATTACCTAGTTCAATTTTAAACAGAATGCCAATTTCCTTGCTATTTAAAACTGCTCTTACTTGGTCAAGTGAAAATTGGCAATTTATGAGACCACCAGATTTTTGTGGTGAGATTTACTATCCACGCAATGTACTAATTTGATAACTTCTAATTAAAGGAATATAAAAGAAATAAAGGCTCACATTTTTTTGAGCAAGTAAATGATATTTCACATGGTTGAAACTATTAGTGAGCTGTAGAATCATATAGTTCTGTAAGGCTTTGGATATCACAAACCCCAAATAGTCCCTTAAAATTCATTTAGAAGATAGGATTGAAATTAGGATCTTGATGTGGGAGTGTCATATATCAGTCTGTTGATTTCATTGGTTAATTAATAAAGAAACTGCTTGGCCTGATAGGTTAGAACATAGGTGGGTGGAGTAAACAGAACAGAATACTGGGAAGAAGGGAAGTTAGGCAGAGGCCATGCATCTCCTCTTTGGGCAGGCACGATGAAGCTCCAGCCCAAGATGGACATAGGCTAGAATCCTACCTGGTAAGCTACTGCCTCGTGGTGCTACACAAATTATTAGAAATGGGTTAGTCGAGATGAGAGAGTAAGCCAGTAAGAGACTAGAGCTAATGGGCCAAGCAGTTTTTAAATGAATACAGTTTGCGTGTTGTTATTTCAGGTGTAAAGCTAGCCGTGTGGGGACCTGGGCGGGAAGAAAAGCAGGCCTGCCCGCAGCTCATACTACAGGATCTGAAAGATGAATGGAGCCAGGAGGGAGAGAGAAACTTATTTTAGGTAAGGAACAACATAAGCTAAGTCTTTGTTGCTATTGAACTGAATTAATTCATACCTTGAAGACTGGGTAGTTTATCTTTTAATTCCCTCTTCCCTTGGTTTGCTGTTGATTCTAATCAGGCTGTGCTGAAAGCCTGGGAATTCATTGGTGCATACCGTAATAGATGTGTTAATTTGACTGCCTGTGATTTCTTTAGCAGACCCAAGAGTGCAGCTAACATGCCAGTGATTGTATAAAGTCTGCATAGTCTCCCAGCTGAGTGTTTTACATTTAGCCCAACACCCAGGAAAACGTCAGCTAATCCAGCTGTTTCTGTCTATTCTTCACTTGGAGAAATCACCTGTACTTACTGCCCTGCCTTGGTACTTGTAATGGCTAATTATTGTTTTCAACTTGTCATGCTCAGAAAGACAAAACCTCAGTTGAGGAATTCCCTCCATCGCATTGGTCTGCCATCATGTGTAGGGGATATTTTCTTAATTGCTTGCTAATTAATGTAGGAAGACCCAGGCAGTACCATACTTGGAAGATGATCCTGGGTTGGATAAGAAAGGTAGCTGAGCAGACCAGAGCAAGCCACTAAGAAGCATCTGCCTGTGGTCTCTCCTTTAGCATTTGCACCCAGGTTCTTGCCTTCAACTCTTGCCATGGCTTCTCTCAAAGATGGACTACAACCAATTAGTTGAAATAAATCCTTTCCTCCTTTTTGCCCTAGTGTTTATCATAGCAACAGTAAACCTAGAATGGTACTCAGTTGAGACACTGGTGGACATGGTCATACAATTTCTACAGTGATAAAGATCGAAAAGGATCTACAGTTTACTTGTCTATTTCAAATGCTTATTTTATCTCGTAGAATTGACTGTTTTGTGGAGCTTTTTTTTCTGTAGAAATATGTTTAAGATAAAGGAGATAGATTATCTAAGTCCCAATATAACGAAGCCTTTATGTTTATTACACACTATGTTGGTCTGAATTTCTGTGAAGTGGGACTACCAAAACTTATGTACTGATTATAAATTTTACACCATAGACTCTGATGTATAAGCAGTATTTTACATAATATCTTAAGATTGAATTTAATATAAAATGGGCCCTCAATTTATCATCCTGGTTAGAAAATTTACAGCTTCAAATTTTGGAACTTTTCCCTTCTATATTCTGTATTGTACAATGGTCCTAGGGTTATAAACAAACTAAAAAATGCAGGTATGTTTCTGTGATCTTTGAGTCATACTGACTAGCACTATTATTCTTATTCAGGTCTGCACAGTTATTTAATTTCCTTTGTGGTGTCTGTGGATTTGTGTTAAGTTTTAACCTCTAAAGTATAGAGCCTCAATGCCCAAGATTTAAGTGTTTTAACCCCCCCCCCACCTCTCTCTCTGAAGATATCTTGAAACTACCTTACCTGGTAACATCTCCCTCTACCAGCCAAAATATTGTTGTAGAGACAGGTAATTATGGGACACCTTGGTGCTGAGGTTGGACTTTTCAAGCATCAGTTGGCTTACTATTTGTTCTTCACTCCTAAATAATGAGTGAGACTTAGTCTGTAACCTCAGGAAAACTCAAATCAACTTGAATGTTGAAGAGTTTAATAGAAAAAAAGGGGGGGTTATATTACTACTGACCTTACCTTTTGAGAGAAAAACCGTACATCTCAGCTCTAAAATTGCCTATTTCAGTTTTGTTGGTAGTTATGAATCAGTCAGTCTTTGGGATGCTTGACCTGCAACTGTGGGAATTGATGAGTGTGTCTATTTTTATGCTAGGTACTCCTGGATGTGCCCTCAAAGAATAGAACTGTGTGGCTCAGGCAGTTTTCTGAAATCTCTGGCTTTACAAGACTTCCTGCTGCAGATAAGGACACTGACTTCTCTTATCTGCTTGTCCCCTGGTGCCTCTCTTTGGTGAGATACTGACTTTACCTGCAGAGCTGGATTGCTTTTATCCCTGAACTGTATACTGCAGATACTCAAGATTAGTGTCAGGAGAGGAGAAAGGGTAATTGTTTTCTGGGGAGGAGAATTGTGTAGGTGGTAGTTCTGCTAAAAACTGGAGGCTAGAGTGGTGTTTCGTCAAATATGGCTGCCACACAGCAGTGAAAGAGTCTTTTGGCATCTTTTTTCAAACAGTTTAATGCTGACATGCTTTGTACTTTGGCAGTTATTCTAGGGGAAAGTGTTTAAAATGTTTTTGCCATTAAACACATCCTTACCTGCTTTTGTTGTAAATCACAGTTTTAGCAAGGCTTCTGGATTACTAATGATATCCGGTTTTTATTAATTCAGTGATGCTGCATTATAAATCTGGAGGTTCAGAGTCTTAGCCCATATTGTTTTAATTTTCCTACCATCTGAGCAAGCTGTAAGTCTAACTTGATATGGGTTAGAATGCTCTTCTTGTCAAGTAAGTATTTATCTTTAAAAACAGTCTTACAGAGAGCCTTTTATATGTAATTTTGGCTTTATATTTTGTAAACCACGATTGATTTTTCTTCATTCCTACAGAACTGGGATTCCTGTTCAGAGTTTTAGCCCCATAACGAATATTACGAATCTTAAGTGAAACTTCCAGAGAGAGTGCCCTTGAAATTGTCCTAATGACCTGGGGGTACCAAGTTTACAGGCTTCCCCCTTTCATGTGGAAAGAATGGAATCAATAGTAAGGAAAATCCTCTTAAAATACACGTACCTAGCAGAATGCAGGCTTTCTAAATATCTCTGTTCTTATAATTTGAGATCTATGCGATGAGGGAGGACAATAAACGTTATCAGAGGGGACAGACACAGGATAACACATTCTCAGGTGTTTTTTTATTTTATACAATGACCAAATCTGGTCTTGAGGAGGAATGAAGCCATATTTTCAACTTTTTTTTTTAAATAATTGCAGGACTTAAAGCATTTGCATATGAATAAGCTCACAAACTCAAATAAATAATTTCACAAGAGATTTTTAAACAAAGTTGGCTAATGGAAAGGGTAGTTAATTGGATGATTATATATTTTTTTGCACTCCGTAATGGCTATTTAGTATCTCCTTAATAGTTTTAATGCATTTAGTCGTGACTAGTATCTTTGCTCCTTGGAAATAAGCTATAGGTGACCATGAAGAGAGATAAGAGAAGGGAGGATAGAAATGTAAAGAAGAAACAAAATGAAACCATAAAATTCCTTGTTTAAAAATTAAGATTTTCAAAATGGTACAGGTATAATGTTAAGCAAGTACCTTTCTAAGTATGGAAACTAGTGTGAGTATTCAGAAACACTAAACTAATTGCACAGCATGTTCATACATACAGTACTCTAACTTTCACACTGGTATGGCTCTCTCCAGTGAAGGATGCAAAAGGACGTGCATTTTAGGGGGAAATGATATATTAAATCAACTGGATATTATAAAGCAATAGTCTCAGATTCAAAACAATCTCAGTTTCTTAAAAAAGCTTTTAGGTTTCCAAAGTCCTTTGGTATATGTTGTTTAAATTGTACTTTGTACCTTCTTCAAGCATTAGGTACACACAAAGTTCATTTTATGTTTCATGACTTTAACAATGGTCATAGTAAATAGTTCTTTGAGGAATACACAGCTGAGCAGAAGTTAGGAGCCCTGACTGGTTGGACTCTGAGTTGCTTTATCATACTACATATGACCCCTATTCCATAAGTGTACATATGGTAGGTATACATGTGGTCGTAATCATCTTCCTTTTCTTATCTCAAAATTCTATAGCTGGTGCTGCTGTTGGGCTATTGCCTGCCTCTGTATAAAGTCATGGGAACCAGAAGCTCCATTATGACTCCAGGGGGAAGAGCATACAGAGGTTAGCTGAGAGTCTGTTTCAGGAGTATGCCAGAGGTGTTCAGGGGCAGGAGAAAGTGAATATCTAGATAAATATTGTGAGGTAATTATCCTAGGCTGGGGACCAACTATGTATCACAGGCAAACATCTGGCTGTTTCTTGTTCTAAAAAATGCCACCATGCAAACTAATTAATGGCAAAGATCACTAGGTCCTGCCCACCCTGAGAGAAAACAACACAGAGTGTACCCCACGTCTGACTTTCTCTCAAACCACATTAGAGCAAGCAGAATCCAGACAGAGAAGGCACATTACCACAGAGACCCAAGGCATCAAGCAAAGGAGTCAGAGGGCAGTACACCAATATGAGTGCTGGCAAGCCTCCTCCGTATTGCGTTGGGCCACAGGTTATATAGTGATTACACTGAATGAAATAGAACTCACTGAATTATTAATGCATCTGGAGTCTTCCCATCTCCTTCCCTGCCTGCTAAAACCGACTTTTGTTAGTTTGTCTGTGACTGGAGGAAATTTCAGCATATCCTAAAGTTCTTGGAGAGTTAAAATTTTGCTGGTCACTCTTTGCCACCAATTTGCTTCATTTCCATAATTAAAATGTTAAGTCCTATGCATTCATCAATATCCTTAAATTTGCTTGAAGTTGAAGATTTTTCTTTGTCCTGTAATTGATATATTCATGCCATTTCCTGCTACCAATTGTGAGTCATTTCATGCCCTTTTTTAAAGTTTTATGAAATATAAGGATGGAAAGTAAAAATTAAAAAAAGTCTTATCTGTAATGTATTACTTTCTTACATGTTAATTATTTAATTCAATCCTTAAATTGTCTTCATGAGTTATTTGTTGATATATTTACCTCAAAGTTCTTTAACAAATTGAATTGACTCCTTTGCAAGGGCATTAAAGAACTGTTTCTCATTTCTGCTGATTCACTATTCAGATAGTGATGTGGGATGCCATTCTATATGCTGTGAATATGTTTTATTACCATTTGTTAATAAAGAAACTAACTTGGACAATATCAAGGCAGAATAGAACCAGGCGAGAAATCCAAAGAGAGATACAGGGGAAAAAAAAAAGGCAGAGTCAGGGAAATGCCAGTAGCTGCCAGAGAAGCAAGATGTAGATAACAAGCCACCCTAAAGGTTAAAATATAAAATGATAGAAATGGGTTAATTTAAATTGTAAGAGCTAGTTAATAATAAGCCTGGGATAATAGGCCAAACCATTTTTAATTAATATTAAGCCTCAGAGTAATTACTTGAGAACTTGTAAGTGGGAGAGACATGTCTAATGATAAGACAGTGTATCTCCAGCCTTTTGAGGTCCCATTGCTTTATATTGGGACAGAATACTAAAGGAAGCTCACTTCTGCTCTTTGGCAAGTTGAATAATGGTCTAGCAAAGATATCGGTATTCAAATCTAAAGCCTGTGAATATGTTAATCTATATGATGAATGGGAATTTGCTGGTGTGATGAAGGATTTTAAAATGACAATAGTATCTTAGATTATGTGTGAAGGATTGATGTAATAACAGGGGCCAAGCTGGGCAGTAGATTGAAGCACATGCCTTCAATCCCAGCACTAGAGAGGCAGATACAGAGTCAGGTGGGTTTCTGTGAATTTAAGAGACCAGTCTTGTCTACAGAGTGAGTCTCAGGACAGCCAGAGCTATACAGAGAAACCCTTTCTCAAAAAAAAAAAAACAAACAAAACAAAACAAAAAAAAAACAAAAAACAAAAGCAAAACCAACCAACCAATCAAACAAACAAAATAAAATCAGGGGCTGTTTCAGGTAGAGGCAGAATGGTAGACTATGATGACATACATGTGTATTCGAACACTTCAGATATGGGGGACAGGAGATCAGAAGTTGAAAGGCAAACTTGCCATACTATATACCAAATTTATGGACAGAATAGCTGTATGAGACCCAATCTACAAAACCAAAACCAGAGTCCAAGATCACTGATAAAAGAAAGTAGTTTGAGAATATAAATAGAGATCAGAGTGATCTAGTGCGAAGCGAAGGGGTTCCATCACTCTCTGGAAGTAAGACTATGTAAATAACAGACTTCCTAATAGAATTCTCATGAGGAAGCTTTCCTAACAAAACTTGACTGACATTAGTTCTATGAGTTTCATTTTGAACTTCGAGTTCCCAGAAATGTAAGTAATATACTAGTGTTTGTGGCAACTAGTTAGGAGACCCTAGATGTAACCAGTGCATATTCCAAAGGAGATACTAATGCTCAAGAATTTGTCTATATCAGTGAGCTATTTTCATTATCAGAACATCTGACCACTCACAACGCTTGTTATATTGAATTACAAGTTAGACACTAGTTTTTTGGGACCTCCAAAAGGTAGTATACAAATAAATTGCCTCTGTGTTCTTATCTTGAGGTGTCTCCCATGTAGTTTAGACTAAGAGGAAAATACTCATTCCCTTCTTCTATATAGATAAGGAAGGGTACTATTTCTGAAAGAGATTTTTTTCCAATTTCTAAATCCTCCCCAAACTCAATTCATTTATGCCAGAGGTGAATATTATAGTAGAATTGCAAAACAGGCTTAAAACTTCTTTTAAAATTCTTGCATGGGTGGTTCCAGAGATACATTTTAGAATTTTGGCATGCTGACCAACTTAAAAAAAATCTTATTCTTTCATTCTATCTGATTAAGTGTATTGAAAGAACCATAACTTAATATTTTCTTACAGTCATGAAAGTCTTTTTAAAAAGCCCAAGCACTATATTGGGTGTGAGCAGAGAAAATGAAGAAGCCATTGTAAAGACTGTGAATTTATCTAAAGAGACAGAGTTACTTAAATAGCCTAAATTATTGTGTTGAGCTAGAATGAATAAATTTAACGTGATAAAACTTCCTCTTTTCCTAGATAGGTGAAGGTATATGAAGAATATTGAATTTATAATAGAATAAATGAATAAGCTACATATTTCATCATATTTCTGAATATAGGATGAAGTGGTTACTTTTTTGCTATATAACTATCTTTAGGTGATGATTGATAACATTTCTTGTACTTTTCCCATGTAAACAACTTCAATAGTATTGCAAAATCTGGTTATATACATTTATTTAAGGACTCACTGAGTCCTAAAACTAGAAAACTCTTACGCTTGTACCTGATTCCTACTTGGGGACAGAAAAACACATTCAAATTCCAGTTCTAATCCTAATGTATACATATAGGGTGTGGGGTGGGGTCTCTCCAATAAATAGATGCATAATATAGAACAAGGAAGTTGATATTGTGAGCCCCAGCTACAGATCCCTAGGTTCTAATCTATAAGATCTTCAAAAAAGAGAGCAGTCCTTGAATGTGTACATTGCCTGTTTTCTTCATGTAATTTCTCAGATGAGAAACATATAAAAATAAACATCCAGAAACATCTGTTGGGTTTGAAAAAGCACAGTGCTAATTTGCATCCAGAGCCATCAACAGCTGAGAAATGGTTTAGCTACATGATACATTTAATGCATCTTCATCTTCTCTTCACACAGAATAGAAACATTATTAGTGCACTCTGTGTTGGGGTGGTAGTTACGCAAGTAAAGCTTAGATAACAAAGGGTGACTTAGTTCTGGAAAAATAATTTATATAAAGCAAGTGACAGCATTGATTTTATTAGAAACATATAGAATCCAAATAGTATAGATACAAAGAATAGGAGACATATATTACAACTCTACATTTGTTATGCATTAGCTGTTTCAGCCTTAGTCACAGTCCAATCACAAATCATTTTTCTCATCAGCTATCTGTAGATAGTATTCCCCATCTTAGGTGAGCTGTAAGGCTCAAATGAGGAAATACACATAGAAGCTGTCATGTGATATAAAGTGCTATACAGAGAAGGATTAATGTGTTAACTTTAGAATGACTCAGGAACATGTCTTTATTGAATTCCTTTCTTCTCACACGTTTTCTCTAAGGAATTCCTATCACCATCCCAAGAACAATCTATTTTCAGTTGGCCACCTTCAGTGTGGTCTGCTATCTTAATTTTACAAGACATTTCTCTTCGCAGTTAATGGATTTCCATCACAGGGAGAATAGCAAGAATCTATTCTTGCCATATAAAATTGTTTCAAATTTTATCTGTGCTTTGTATGTTGGGGCTGTTATGCTAGCTGGTATAATTTTTAATTTTTTTCTTTTTCCAGGTTATTTTTCTCTATTCAAAAATTCCATGGCTATTTTCTCCACTCCATTTTTTTTTTTTCGAGACAGGATTTCTCTGTAGCTTTGGAGCCTGTCCTCTTGTAAACCAGGCTGGTCTCAAACTCACAGAGTGCTGGGATTAAAGGTATGTGCTACCACCACCTGGTTCTCCACTTTATTCTTGCTATCATTTAGAGACTAGATTATCGCATTGGAAAAGCCCTAAACTACCTTGCCTATGTTATTAGTCAGCAGACTTAGATTATGCTCAAGGAATAAGAATGCTGAAACCCTAGTGATTACAAACAAAGCGTTGATTTCTTTTCTGTCTGCTCAGTATATTCTTCTGTCACTAGTCTTCGGGGAGCTCAGTTCTGCACTGTTACCACCCTTGATCTGTGACTCAGTTGTGTAGAAAAGCATTGCTAGGAACATTGCCAGATTCTGTAACAGAGGGGAAAGCAAGCTATGAAGGTCATCCCAATGACAACTCCCATGTTAAACTCAGCATACAAAATTTCCTGTTGTAACTCACTAGCCAGAAGAGGTTATTTAGAACCATATAAGTGCAAGGAAGCATACTTCTAGTAAGTACTAAGGAGAGGCAAATATCTAAACATTTTGACAGTGTTAGTGAATGAAGTAAGTTGACTTAAATTGATCATATTATGAGATTTATGATGTGGAAAGATGTTAGAATCATTTCTCAGTTTTGCTGAGGTCAGTCTTTCTTTGTGGGTAGGCCATTATTGTATCTGCCTCTGACTTGTCAAGTCAAATTTTTTGATGTATACAGTAGAAACATTCTCACTGAAATCTTTTGGTTTCAATTATGGCAGTTGTGAGTCCCATAATAGAAACTGGTAATTTCTAGCTTTCTGTATTTATTGTGAATGTTCATTGAAAAAATGATGTGTTGGAAAACAGAATTCAGATTTGTTTATATGAACTCTTCTGTTGGAGCTTCAAATTTCCTATATTCATTCATTCATTCATTCATTCATTCATTCATATGTATTCATCCAACTTAATATGTTTACTAACCATCTAAGCCTAACCATATAAGCCTAGCCTTATATGCCAGGCTCATTACTAGATGCTGGATATGAAATGTTCAGTTAAATGTGCTCTGTTTTCCCAAGGAAATCCAAATATTTATTATTTAACTCATGTTCTTCATTTGTAATTATGAAAATGTCATGTCTTTAATATTATTTTAAATTTTAAAATTATTTAGTGTGACTGAAAATATATCAAAATACTTTGAAATTTCTTTTTATGAACCACCTATAAATTTTCTCTGGACAACTTTGTGTGCACATCTGTCTTCCTTGATCCTTGTATCTATAGCTTTCATTTACTAACCTATCAAATAGATAATCCCTAATATAATTATGCAAGTTGCATTTACATTTACTGTGATATTTGGGAATGGGGAGATTTTTTAAGGCAGTATTTATGAGGTCAAATCATAGTCCAGAAGAACTACACATGCAAATGCAATCCTTTGCTTTATCTAAAACTGATACCTAAAACTCATGTTCCTGACGAAATAAGTGTTAAGAGGGCCTGTTCTTGCTAGGCACTGTGCTACGTTCTGTACAGGATTTCATAGAAACAGAAAATATCTCTTGATTCTAAGTAGTACTAGTATACCTAGAGTAATAAATATAGGATAAAGTCATGAAAGGAAATACCAGGAGGCATGTCGGAATTTAGTTACACCTTGATGTTTGAGAAGTCTTTGAGTGGTTTGGTTGCAGATAGAAGGTATGTTTCTGTGTGTGGTTTTGAAGATAGAATCCAGGATATCATTCCTGCTAGAGATGTGCTCTTCCAAGAACTACACTCTCTGGCAAGAAGATGTTATTAACTGAATTATAATACATTGCCCTATAATTTTTATTCTCATTCCACCTCTGGTTTTAGCCTCTTGTGCTTATTTTTTAGAGTACAGCAAGCTAGTGGATGCCTTAAAAATTACTGGCTGGATGAGCAAAGAAGTTGGACTGCCCTGACACCCTTGTTTGGAAGCCCAGACATTAGAAAGCTTGTAGGTATAAAAAGAATTAACTCTAATAGAAGTAGACTTTTAAGTATCAAAACATTTTATAATTTTATAATATTTCACTAAGGGTACTAAAAGATTATACGGTATTGATGAGGATAGAGGTGTTAGATGATATGAAGCCCAAATTAGATGACTGAAATCAGGGTATCTAAGGCATGATTTGCAGAACCACAAACTGATCCCCATAATCAACAAGTCTTGGGATATGACATTTTCATTTAAGTTCAGTGTTATAGGCCCTAATTTGTTAGATAAGGGATGACATGGTCTCTGACATTCCCATTTTAAAAGTCAGAGCTGTTTTCTAGATGCAGTTATCTATTAAATTATCTTACATGTCATCATGGAAGTCGAAGTACCAGCCCATAAGCTCTAAAAGAAAGCAAGATGTGATGGGAATGAGGCTTCATGACAAAATATAGGAAACTCCACTCACCATGTTAACTCTGCTGATGCTCTTTGTTCATTTGACTTTGGACCACATGACTCCATTTTCTCCTTCACTACGTCTCTGATGACATTTTCTTATTCCCAGTGAACTTGAAGTTTTGACTACTTGAGATTCCTTCCAAACTATGCAGTGCCACTGCTTTTAGTGATGATTGGTCTTCCTCCCTAAACTTGCAGTTTCTTTTTCTTAATTTATACTAAAAAAAACCCCTCAAACTTGTAACTAATGCTTCTGTGTTTATCTACAGATTTTACTGTGCTATAACTGTTTTGAGTAAATTGGGGGGATATAATTTTGAAGGAAATAATAATAAAATATAGTTATGGTTTCTAGCAGAGAATACATGTAAATCCGATAATTACCTCAGTTGATCTCTTACATAAAGAAAAATCACACTTTAGATTTCTTTAAAGCAAGCTCTTCCTGTCAGCACATACTTCCCTGCTGTTCCTGCTGTTATTGCTATGGCAAATTTCACTGGGTTGTCTTATGGAAATTCAAAAGAGCAGCAGCCTAATATTCTCTTTAAAGGGTAATGCTTTCTTGGGGTTATGGCTACCTTTCTACTTCAGACACAGCAGCCCTGTGCTCTATAGAATGAGACATGTGCATAATTTAAAAGTCATTTCTTGCATCTTAATATCAACCTTTACTTAAAAAGCAGAGTCATATTTCTCCATTTTTCCTCACCCCTTTGCCTTTCAAAGCCATTATTCCTACAGGCCAAATTCACCCAGACCTTTTTCATGTTGCCTCTTCATTCCTATCTCTTAGTTCTCCCAGAGGAGCAGGATTAAACAAATTTTATTACTGGTTAATTTCAGCAATTTCCCATCCCCAAATGCAAGGCTCTTCAGCCAGATTTGGTCATTACTTGATTCTATTACCCTGGTCAGTTTCAGGGGCATTGAATGATTCCTAATTTTGCCTTGTGTATAGAAATATGAAATTTGAAGATTTTGTGGATCAAAGCTTGAACTTTCTTTTGTTATGTTATTTTCTTTTTTCTCTGAGCCCATTTTCGTAGTTTGAGAACTATGTAGCGTGCAACTTGTAACATTTGAGAGTTACCAATTGGCTTAGAACGAGAACCCCATGAGGTCGAGTTGAGGAGAGGCTGTTAGCCATGCCGAGAAAGAGTCTAACACTAGTTAGACCATGCATATGATTTCTTAGGCTCTCTAGTACTTAAAATTCAGTGTGAACCCCTTTATATTTGCTTTATGGTCAAGATTAATTGTTTATTGTATCAGAATTTTGTCCTAATTACATTTTTACTAAGCCATGGTTTCAAAAAATCCCAGTTGAGGTTCATATCCTCTAGACTCTAAGCAAATAAATTTTACTCTTTTCTGAACTCAAGCAATTTCTTTGCACTTAGTTACATATTACCCTTGATAAATATTGCCTCAATTTTCTAATTTACTCAGGTACTGTGATTTAAATGTTTCTTTATGCACACATCATCCTGTCTTACCACCTTCTTTAAGACATAGTTTGTGTACCTTACTATTTGCTCGACAACACTTGGCATCTTCCTTTGCAGAATCCCAGTAGATGCTTTGTGAATGTATTAATTGATAATTTTCTTTTAAATTATCAGTGAATCCTAAATTATTTCAGGTACATTAGTAAATCTTTTAAAAGATCATTCCAACTTTAGGTTTGGAAATCTCTTGTGATTAATTCGAATCCTTTATGATGTATACTAATAACATTAATATAAATATTCTCTTTTTTGAGACATAGTATCTCTGTGTAACTCTGACTTTACTGAAACTTGCTCTGTAGTCCAGGCTGGCCTCAAATTCAAAGATCTGCCCACCTCTTCCTCCTAGTTGGGATTAAATGTGTGTGCCACCATATCCAATGAACATAAATATTTTTTTAAAAAGAGAATAATGCTCATTTTTCTCTCCATTTCTTAAACATTTCCTACCCTTCCTTGTCTGATTCCATAATTGTAACTATTCCTTCAGGCTCTGTTATTTGCTCTTTGCCTTCTTTGTATATTCAATGGTATGGCAAGTTTCCCTACCATTGGGATTCAACTATGATTTCCTTAACTTACTTCATAAGCAAATATTTTCATCTCTATCTCACAGGCCTTATAATATTGTTAAATATTCATAAAGTATAATAACGGGAATATTATAAATACCCCAAAATAAATGTTTTACACAAGAAATTAATCATTTGTTTTGCCACTGAAACCATCTGCTCTTTCAAGTTTCTTGTTATTTGGCTATACTTCTATCATCTAAAATCCCTGTGCCTTCTAATGGTCTTTCTCTCTTACCTTTATATTTAATATTTAGGCTAGTCACAAATCTACTTGACTTTCTCTTTAGGGACCACTCACTCTTCTTTGTGACATTAGCATATAACTTAATGTAGAGCCCTTATTGTCTAAATATTGGTTACTAATATAATCCAAATATTAGGCTGTTTCTCATAATTAGTCCCTCTGGTATTCTGGTATTGCTGTTTTGGTAGTAATGATAATGATGGTAAAGTATAAAAAGGTGAAATTTAGGAACTATTGTGTGCTAGTCATTGTGCCAATGTTCTTGAAGGAAAATATCTTAATTCTTGCAATCTAATACAGTGATGTTGCTTTCTCCACTTCAGATATTAAAAACCCATGCCTCGCCAGCCAGTGGTGGCACACGCCTTTAATCCCAGCACTCAGGAGGCAGAGGCAGGCAGATCCCTGTGAGTTCGAGACCAGCCTGGTCTACAAGAGCTAGTTCCAGTACAGGCTCCAAAACCACAGAGAAACCCTGTCTCGAAAAAACCAAAAAAAAACCAAAAAAAACCAAAAAAACAAAACAAAAAACCCATGCCTCAAGACAAGAAATAATCCAAATATATAGTTTGAAGTGTTTACGCAAGTATCTCCATGGCCTCATTGCCAACTTCCTGTATGAGTTACTTTTCTCACTACTGTGACAAAAATAGCTTACAGAAGCAAGTTAAGGAAGGAGAGACTTCTTTTGGAAAACAACTCCAGGTCATACAGTCCATCACGGCATGAAAGGTATGGTGTTAGCATCAAGCGGGACCTGGCTGCATTGTCTATACAGCCAGGAAGCAGAGAGTGATGAATGTTTGTGCTCAGCTCATTTTCCCCTTTTAAAATTCAGTCTACCCAGTGTACCATTTCTGTTTAGGACATTTCTTTCCACCTCAGTTAACCCATCACAGATAATCCCTTACATATATGCCCAGAGATTTGTTTCTATGGCGACTCAGAGTCCCCTCAGTTTCATAGTCAAGAATAACAAGTATAAGCCAACACTTTCTCAGCTTGACACACAAACATATTACTGTAGTTTACTACCATCCACCCCTTGTTTCCATAGGTTCATGAACATCTCATAATACAAGAGACTTTCAGTGTAACTTGAAATTTTTCCACAGTCTTTAACAGTTACAACACTGTTTAAATGTCTAAAGTCCATGTCTCCCTTAAAATTCAAAGCAACATCTTAACTGTGAACTCCTATTTTGAAAAAAAAATCAAAGTCAAGTAAAATCCTTCCAATACACAATGGTACAGAATGAATATTCCCATTCAGAAAGGTATGAATGGAATATTGACAGGAATTATTTACTAAAACAAATGTAAAACCTAGCAGGGCAAACACCAAATACTGTAGTTGTGTGTCCACAGCCTGGGGATCATAATGGAGTCATCTGGTTCCAAAGGACTTTAGTATCCTGACTCTTCCATATCAGCTGCCTATCTCCTAGATAGCCTTTATCTTAGACTGGCTTCATTCAGGCAGACCTTTAGCTTTACTTAGTGGCTTCCCCACAGTACTGGCATTGCCAGTATCCTGAGGTTTCTACTGTAATTTAAGCTGTGACCAAAAAGTCTTAGTCAGTGGACTTTGGGCTGCTTTACAGAGACTCTGACTCTCCCACATATTGCCTAGGCTCTGTAGATCAGTGTAAGATGCCCTGACTATAATCCTACATCTTCCATCCCTGGAAAACCAGTTCCTTGTGAATGATGTCATCAAATTCTGCTGCCATATAAAGATGATGTGTGCCCCTTTAGACCCAATTGCTTTAGCTTCTGTGTGCTGCTGACCCTGGGGACACTATTGAGTGGTGTCTTAAAATTCTTCTCTCATATATTACATGCTACCCACAGTTTCCTCTCCTTTCACTCCTCCTTATTCTCCCTTCCACCACTGCTCTCCCCCAAATCCATTGCTCCTCTGTTTCTTTACTAAAAGGAGCAGGCCTCCCAGAGATATCAACCAAACATGGCATAACAAGTTACAATAAGACTAGGCACAAACCCTCCTATCCAGGTTGGATGAGGCAACCCAGTAGGAGGAAAGGAGTCCCAAGATCAGTCAAAAAAGTAAGAGACAACCCCCACTCCCACTATTAGGAGACCCACAAGAAGACCAAGGTACACAACTGTCACATATATGCCTAGGTCAGTCCCATGCAGGCTCCCTGATGGATGCCCCCCTCCCCAGTGCCACCAGCAGTAGCATTTGGAGTTTCAGTATTCTCCTTTCAAATTAGGTTTTGTTTTCCCAGGATGGGTAGGTCTTATCCCTTGAGACACCTTTCCTCTTGTCTCAGTGAAAAGTATCAGTTATATATTTAATGATGATAATTAAAGTTATGGTTACTTTAAAATCTACCTTGCTTATAAGATTAAGCTTTCTCTACAATCTGTTCACCAATACATCCTCTTTTAAATCTTTTTGTGCCTATTCTTTCCTTCTGTCACTGGAAATATGTACACAGCCTATATACTACCCTGCTTGAAATTATATCTACAAAGCAATTAGTCTACTATTCCTCTATTTGATCCTCTTAAGTTCTTAGGGCATGTGTAGAATGCAGCCAGATTCCTTGCCAGAATATAAATGACCTCCAGCCCAGTTCCTGTAGAGTTCTTGTTCCCTTCTGAAACCTCTTGAACTAAGCCTCCATTGTCAAAATTTCTATCAGTGTTCCCATCTTACTAACTCATACTGTAATAATTAATTAAATTGAAATATTCAAGAGCTTTTATAGCTCAGAGTTCCTAATTCTCCCACATTTCTCCCACAATCCAGTCCGAAAGGCTTATAAAACACATGGCCAGGTTTATCACAATGTTTTCCTGCAAATCTGTGATTCCCTTTGCTAACTTTTCTCAGTTCTGCCTACTCTTTTAGACAGTGCTTCTTAACCTTCCTACTGATGTGACTCTTCAATACACTTCCTCATATTGTGCTGACCCCAACCATAAAATTATTTCGTAGCTACTTCATATCTGTAATTTTGCTACTGTTATGAATGTAATGTAAATATCTGATATCAACTCCTGTGAAAGGGTCATTCAAACCTCAAAGGGTTGAAAACTGCTGTCATAAGGTTAAGTGAGTGTATCCTATTTTCTTCTGAGACATTCTGTTACTATAAGTTTTATTTTCTTTCTTACATGCTCGGCCAGTTAGTTGGCATATCATACCACTTAGCACAGTGTGATGTATTATCAATGTGATTTATAATATCATGTGAAAACTTAAAATTACGTTTTCTTAATTTAGTGAATTTTGTCTTTGACATCATTTCTATCCCTTTACTGATTTTCCATTCTTCTGAATCTTACACATTGAAAATTTTTATGTTCTCCTAATTTCTAAGCCCAACTGCTGATGAAGCCTGTCTGGCCTCTTCTCGGGAGGAAGTAACCTATTTTTCACGAACTTCCCGTAATGCTCTTGGGCCAAACTTCACTACAGAGGGAAAATTGTCTTCTTAGAGGAATATGGCACTAGTAACCATTCAGAGAGGTCTGCATTTGATATCAATATCTGTTTTGGTTGCTGAAATTCTGGCATAATCTGAGTATTGTTTATAACAGAGAGATAGAAAGGATCTCAGGGAGTCTGGAAGTAATAAGTTGGGACAGGTTACTTGTTTTGGTACCCACCAGGATACAGCATATAAGCTAGTTCCCACTCATCAGAGTACACAGTTGGATTTGGCTGCAGTGTTTTCCACTTTATCATGTGTGGCAGTCTCCTGTTTCTCTCTTAAAAAGATAAATATTCTTTACCAACATTCTTTTTAAAGTCAATTCTTTGAGGAATTCACAGAATGTATTTGGATCATATTCACCTCCTCTGTCCCCCACCTCCTCCCAGATCTCCCCCCTTTCCCTATCCGCCCAACATTTTGGATTCATTTGTACAAAATTAATTGAGTCTATTCCTATAAACTACCTGCCTTGCAAAGGGAATATCAGCACTTCAGTTTGAGGATCTTGTTTTCCCCTGGACTTTTTGCTCCAGGGAAATTGGTATTTTTAGCTTGAAATTTGGGGTACTATTTATGGATACTTGATGACAAGGAACAGTGCAGAAAGACATTGATCCCACGTGCAATCCTACTTTTGAGTTGCTTCAGTCCATGGTATTTGGGCTCAGAACTGTATCTCATATGGGTTGTTCCTGCAAAGCTATTTCTGAATCTTCTGGATGTACAAATCATTTGGTACCCAGCTGTTCTATTGCATGATTCATGGTTATGGGTGCCTTGCTTCAAACACTTGGCAGCAGTTTCTTCCCTGTGGTTGCCTTGTGATTCAATTGTTTTGGTATGGTATGCAACTCCTCCCATTCATTTGGAATCTGCCTCCCCCAATTTCTGTCACAGAACAAATGAGTCAGTTTCTAATGGTGTTGGCTTCCAGTTTCCTCTGGTGAGTGGGTGGGTGCGAGAGGAGATGGCGCTGAGAGCTTACTTAGGAGGCTGGCTGTTGTGCTGCCAAACTGCCCTGAGAATGGAAGAAGACTGGTCACATTTCTCAGAATGAATATTCAGGAAGCATCCGGTATAGACAAGGCCAAAAAAAAAGGGCGTCCTTTTTCAGTAGGTGGCAGTGTGGTCTGGTTTGAAGAAGCATAGCAAATTTATACATGTGTTTATAGTACTTTATCCTGATGCATTTGACAGATAACTTGAGGGTTTTTTTTTTCCTGAGTGTTTTAGTACCTTTTGTCAAGTGCTTTTTAAAAAACAACCTCATTTCTTTAGGAACTTCTTTCTTAATAGTAAGTGGCATATTTTTGTGGCAAGTACTATAATCAGAAGCTTTAAGAAACTTGGTGGCTAATTGCTTTTAGCTGGACACCTTGCAGTTTCCTGCCTGGGGTGGAAGGAGCTTTTGCCCTACCTGCTGTGTGGGTTATTTTGCTGAGTTAATCATCAGGGAGCAATCCTTACTAGTTTTTCCTTTTCAGAGCAGAGGCTCCGAAGACCCAGTGTGTCAGCTCTGTCAGGTTCCTTTCAGATTTTCCGGAAACAGCATATTTACCATGGCTGATTTGGGACTGCCAAAGTAAAATGCCCTCTGTCAAAAAGGAATAAGTTGCACATTCTGTCTCTGTATCTTGCCCTATACTGCAAAGCCTTTCTAAAAAAGAGCTTCATTCTCAATGTACAAGAAGAAAGCATTGAAGAGTGCTGCTGTTCAACAAGGAGCCTAGTTTTTGGCATATGCAGGAAAAAAGAAAAGTTTCACTGACTAGACCATGTCATCCCTGGGAATTGTTGGCTGCTTAGTTCAAACTGATGAGGATGAACAAAGGCTTGGTTTTACTGGCACCCCTTTTCTGTTTTTCATGGGTTTTCAAAATTATAAGCACTGTTTATTTCCTAAGGATGAATCTGGGACCTTTGCTTTGTTTACAGATACTGATTAAAATGCCCACAGATGTGTTCCCACAGTTCCAGGGGATCAAAGTGTGACATAGTTAGTTGAGCAATGTTATTTACCTACTACAAGCTAAGGAGACTATCCAGATATACACAACTGTCTCTCTTTATTTATGCTTCAATTTTGAAGACAGTTAAATTAGCTTGGTTTACTATGACTCACTTGTTCAACCTGTCAATATATAACTCTGTTTTTATGTGTGCTTCTGTTTAAAGACACCTAAGTTAATGTATTTTGTTGATTCATTAACAATGTACTCATAGTCAAACAGCAACTTGCATGCCTAAATGAAGATTATCTGAGCATATTTTGTTCACAAGGCATAACATTTTGCATTTAGAAACAGTAGACTGCATTTCAACACTATACTTGAGGGCTATTTAAAATGTAGAAGTTTTTTTTTCCTTTAAGAAACTTACATTATTGAAAAATATGGCACTAACTATATATAGCAAAGGACCCTTGTTTATAGTGAGAGTTAAACTTAGAAGGTAGAACATCATTTTGCCCCACCTCACTTGATGGTGTGCACACCAGTGACTCATTTGTTTTTGTCATGCTGACTATGTGCAGACATGTGATTGACAGTGAAAAGACTGCTCTTATTGTGGAAATGGTGAGTCTTTGGAAAGTAGACAGTTTAGCAGATACAGAATTTGTGACTCATGAGAAATAATTTTATTTGCTTGATTCGGTGCCTATTTAATGCTTTTATTATTTTAAATTATGCATCCATCTGTATGTGAATGCAAGTGCCTATAGAATCCAGAAGAGGGTGTTGGATCCCCTGGAGGTAGAGTTATAGGTGGTTATAAATAGATGTGGGTGCTGGGAACCAAATTCAGAGCTTCTGAAAGAACAGTATACACTCTTAACCACTGAGACATCACTCTTGTCCCTATTATCCATATTTTTGTGTTTTAAATTCTTAATCTCATACAGGGGCCTCCATTATAGTTAGTCATGCTAATACGTACTGACTAGGAAGTTATATCACAATCTCTTGTGTAGGGTATCAGAGTTTCTCAAACCATATACATCTGATGTTTTTCAAATGCATTAGAATTATTTAACAATTCTATGCATTAGTTAGGCTTACAGATAGAGATAAATTAGCAAAAAATTAAATTAAAAAGCTTCATTTAGAAATGAAGATCAGCAATTCCTTTACATAAATGTCTGAGTTTGTGTATTTTAAGATCAGTATTGGATTGAAGCTCAGAAACGTAAGGATGATACACTGAGTCCAACTTGATGACCTTTGGTAAGACTGTATGTCTCTTTGTTCTGTGCTTTCTTTGTAAGAACATTCAAAGCTGTAAAACTACCCTATCTGCTCATTTTCAATGAAGAAAATATAATTCAAGTATAAAATGTATGATACCTCTCCATATCACCCCATTCTTAGGCTCAACCACAATGTCTGAGAAAAAGCTTTCTCACTTTTAGTTTTTGATACTTTATAATTTCTGTTCTTAAAGCCACACTGAATATTACAATATTTATTCTATTTGATTTTCATTTGCCTATCTCAAGTTATGAATTCATAGTTTCCTACACTAATTCATTGGTGGTGGAAGATACAAGATAATCCCACACTAGTTCAAAATTACATATAATAAAGTGTTATTGATTTAGGGAAGACTTATAGATTACTGTCCTAAATCACAATCCTCTGCATGAATCGGGAACAGGAACAGAATCTAGCAGCCAGAAGTGAGAGATGGAAGCAAGAGAGTGATCGCAGGCTTTGCAGCTGCATTTATAGTATAAGAGACCATGCCCAAGCGGGTTGGTATCCTAAGGACTATTAACTGAAGGGGTGGAAGAAGCTCCCACAGCACCGTTTCTTAAAGGCTATTGGCTGAAGGAGTGGAAGGAACTCCCACAGCAATTCATTTACCCCATTTTGGTTAATATTTATTAAGAACCTACTATGCATTTGGCATTGTGGTAGAAATTAGGGGTACATGTGTAACTAAAGGATAATATTCACAGATCTTTTGTCTGTGTGAAGCTTTTTGTTCCTTCATGTTGAATATCTTTAGTTTCTTGAATTTTTCACACATGGAATGAATTGATGTTTTCTCCATAGCTTTGGCCACCTTCTTCTGAATAAGCAGTCATTTTTTAACTCTAGAGAAATGGCCCCTACTTCACAAGTGATTGACAGGTATTAAGAGCTATCTGAGTTTTAATAGCAGCTCTGTGCTCCTGAGCAATGTATTTAGCCTCTTGGGATTCCCATATTCTCCTCTATAATATGAAAAAGATCAGATTTCCTAGGCCAATGTGGAGATTAAAGAAGATAATGGACATAAAATTCCTTAGCTTAGTATCAGTATGTGAGTATCTAATAAAGAGTAAAACATTATTCTAGTTATATTTGTTAAACAGCCTAAGATGACTCTGGGAATTTTGACAGAGATACATTTTGTTGTTACTGCCCTCTAAGGTTGTAATCACCTCAAACCCTCGATTCATTTTCTGTCTTCCAGGGAATTTACTTATACCTTCCAAAGAGGTGCTCATATGTCAAGGCTGTATCAATGTCTTTAAGACACATTTTGACCATCTCTGTCTTTTTGCCTGGCTTGTATGTCATCTTCCTGAGAGACGGATGTAATTTCAGTGGCAAGATCGATGTCCTTGACTTGACTTTTCTTTATCTTTGAGTTTTCTATGAATATGGAAATGTGACTAGTGGCCTCCCCAGGCTCCAGGCTTTGGAATCTTTCCTATAGATGAACAGATTATAAATAAAATGCCTCAAGCATTAGGGGAATATGCTACCAATTCTATTTGTGCTTTGCTTCATTACATCTACTATGCCTAATAAATCCTTCTCTATAAGAATATTGTTCAGCAAAATTGATCCCATCTCTTATATATTTAGAGATGGCTTGGCTGCCTCGACGTGCTCCATTGTTTTGTTTTAAGACTTTACCTGGATTAGTGTTTTCGATTTTATTTATCGAATGCACATACAAACACATGTATAGTTTTCTCTTTCACTGATTTCTGGCAACATTAGGTGATAATTCAGAAGGAGAAATCATGAATGGGAACAAAGGTAAAGAGACAGGAAAAGAGAACTGTGTCTTACATACATTATGCATATGAATATAACCCAGCATGTAGGCCTTTGTGTCAGTGTATCTGTACCAACCTTAAATGAGGAACATACAAAGATAGACCTGAGGATATGTTGAAGATCTTGATTAACTCTATATAGTCCTTGGAAAATTCATGTCTCTTTATGTGGGACATTCTTAGCACTCTCTGGAGATGTCTATTATTTTTGTTACTAGTTGACTTACTTGGATGGCAAAAAAATCACCACCTTTAAATTTTCTCCTTTTCACCAAACACAGTATCCATGGCCACACATTGCTTACCAATTCTTTGCTAGTATAGTTATGATGTCCAGTGAGAGAGTTTAGGAAAGTAGGAAAGTGTTCAGGTTATATAGGGGAATGAGAAATTAGAAGCTGTCTGGAGACAATGAGGTAAGAAAATCAGGTCAGAGGGGTTAAAATGTGATCTCAAACAATGTTCATTAAATTTCTTAGGGACTGTCTCTTCCTAGGCCTTAGAAAGCTGTATCAGTGGCTTGAGATGTATGTGTTAAAAGTCCTCATTATGAAAATCTACAGATTAACACAGTTTGGGGAAAGTCAGTTTACCCACTTCATGTAATTGGGACACAGATTTCATCATATGATTAACTGGCCATTGATCAGTTCATGCTTGCTTGGTTGACCATAATGGAGAATCCTGAATAAAGTGGTCTATATTTCTTTCCATAGAGTGGGACATTGTGATGCCACTGTATACCCCTTGGTCTGGAAGACATTTTGTGAAAAGAGAATCTACTCTTAATTTGTCATATACAATATATGATTTCTTATATTTTTATTTGTTGAATACATTCTTGTATGTCTACATAGTTGGATGTTGGATGTCTGGATAAGAAGGCTACATGCATGTGTATGAGCCTCTTTACTCTATGGTATAGATCCTGGAACAGGAAAATAAGGAACAAGCCAGGCTCCTGGGTCCTTTTATATCACATCACTATATTCTGATTTAGATCTATAAAGAATCTGATAATTCAAAAATTGAACCTGCACTTTGAAGTTGTATATAGTTTTTCAAAGTAGGAAGAGATAGAACATATTTACCTATTTTTATATACATACATATTATGTATACATATATATTTACATATTATATATGTACACACATATAATATGTTTAGATAGCTGGTATGTGGGCTTCCAACTGTACTCTTGTCTCAGGCTCCACAGATGCTAGTTGAAGACCTATAATGATGGCAACAGATTGCTAAACAAGATTTTGTGTCATATGTTTTAGGTCTAAAATCTTTTTTATGAATATTAAACAGTTATTTATTTAGGGGAAACTTACAGATCACTGTCCTAGATAACAGTCCTCTGCATGATCGAGGAAGAGGAACAGAGTATAGTGGCTGGAATCGAGAGCCGAAATGAAAAGAGAGAGCACATGCTTTATAGATGCATTTATAGTATAAAAGAACATGCCCAAGTAGGCTGGTATATTAAATGTTACTGGCTGAAGGAGCAGAATGTGCTCTACAGCACACACCTTTATTTGGGTGATTTGGAGAATTTTATATTTTCTAGGCCTGAATGCCTGAAACATGAGGGCCGGCTCGTTGAGGTTTCTGTCCCACCTGATATCCCATAGCCGGCAAGTACCAAAGAAAATTACACAGAGAGTCTACATTAGATTATAAAACTGATTGGCCCATTAGCTCAGGCTTTGTATTAGCTCTTGTAGCTTATATTAACCCATTATTCTTATCTATGTTAGCCATATGGCTCAGTATCTTTTTAAGCAGGGCAGGAATATGGGGAATGGGCTTTCTCCTTCCCAGAATTCTCCTGTTCTCATTGCCCCGCCTCTACTTCCTGTCTGGTTGACCCACCTATACTTCCTGCCAGCATTTATTTTAAACATGATTGACAGAATATAGACAATTCTCCCACACCAAATGCCAAAGAATATTCTAGACCTATAAGCCAAAGATATTCTAGGTCTGTAAACCAAAGATGGAAGCCCCAACATTGTAGAGGGACCTTGGGTGACTGTCCAGGCAGCCAGCCATATCTGTCATTTCTATAGCTTTGGAAGTGACTTGCTCTTTACTGTTTGCTCAGATAATATTATATTCTTTTTGGATCTCTGAGGGGGTTGAAGAACAGATAAAGTTTTACAGTTTTTCACCAAATTCAGAAAATAAATGTAAGAGATGTAAAGTTTATAAAGTTGAGAAACATAAAAGCTTAAGTATTTATCTAAGAAGAAGTTTTAAGGTTTGAAAAGATATTTTTAGGATGGTAATACAAGTTAGGACAGAATTTTTTTTATTGACTGATAAATAATACCATTCAAAATTTCCACCTCCTCCCCATGCACACCTTCCTAGGCCTGGATGAAGGGGGGGCTTGGACTTCCCTCAGGGCAGGGTAACCTGCCCTCTCTTAGGACTGGAGGGGGAGGTGTGAGGGTGAGTGGGATCTAAAACCTTTTTAATCTTAGTTTAAATCTTTATATGAACTGTGTGAATTTAGTACTGTTAATGTTCTCACTTATTGAATAAGGAAACAGATTCAGCAGATCGCCCTATCAAAGGTCAAAGGAAGCATGATAGCATTGAGATAGAAACTTGAACCTTGCTGGGGGCATGATGGGGGCAGATATCTTTAATACCATTATGCAGAAGGCAGGGGAAGACAGACTTTGTGAATGGAGGCCAACCTAGTCTATGAAGTAAGCTTCAGGCTTATATAGTCAGTCTCTGTATCCAAAAAAGGAAGAAAGAAAAGAAACTGAAACCTTCATTTGAGTATGTGTTATAAACCTTGAGGGCAAATCTTTTGAATAGGAATTCTGTCTCTTTTATTTGCTGGCTCTTTGAACAGATGCAAGCTATTGGCTTCTCACTTTTAATGCCTCAGTTTTGTGACCTGCAAACTGTAGGTACATGTGTGATAATGATAGTACCTACCTTATATCATTACTGTGAGGATTTGAAAAGATCTTATGTACAAAGTGATTTCATGGTACCTGGAAAAATCAAATGGCTCAACAAATATTAGCAATTATTGTTCATAGAAGTACTAACAGTACCACAACACCAGAAGCATTTGATTGAAATATAGGTATAATATGTGTATAATTTTGCATTATTTACTTATTATTGAATAACAAATTGCAGCAAAACTAAGTGACCAAAAGCACATTTGTTTCTTCATTGTCTTTTTGTTTGCAAAGAATCTGAGCACAGTATAACTGGGTCCTCTAGTACAGGGTCTCTGCTAAGCTCTACTGGGGAAAGGCCTGATGAAGACAGACTTGCTTCCAAATTTATGCTTGTGAGTGTGTGACTATTCTCTTAGTAGGTCTCAGATCCCTGCTGATCATCATATTCCTGCCCATGGGACATTTCACAACATGTCATATGACTTCTCTGAGAGAGCCAAGGAGAGTGCTAGCAAAGATGGATGTTACAGTCTTTTGTAACCTAGTTAAAGCATCATCTTTATGATGTTCTTTCCATTATCCTCAAGATGCTATAGGGTTATTTGAGTAAGTCATGAACACTGAGAACCAGGGATCACCTCTGTAAATTACCAGGCACAGATAGGTGGCATTGTGGCAGGGTTGTGTGAGATTCCAAGGGATAGATATTAAGTGGCTTGCTATAGAGGCAGTTTCACCCCGTGAAGAATATGCCATTAAAAGTCAAAAGGCATCTATACCATGTCATAGAAAAAAGCAGATTAAAATATATAAAACCACAAAATTCTAAAATCATGTTTGTTGTTTCTGTATCTTTTGAATTTTCACTGATTCCAATAATACTCACACCAAAGAGGGAAAGATTCATTTTTAGACAGTCTTGTGCTGAAGGTGTGTGCATTTCATTGGGGTTCCCTAAATTCCTTCATTTCTAACCTTTCTGGAACATGATGTCTATCTTTTAATAAGGATGATGGAAGTGATTTGCTTACTGTCTTTGGTGCCCTTCACAAGTAAAGCTTTAGGATATGCCACGGGAGTTCCATACTAGTATCTTTACATAAAATAGAGTACTCTTACTATCTCCATTTTACAGAAGAATTTGAATCTGTGACAATGAACCTGTCCAAAGTAATAAAACTCACAAATGGTTGATCACTGTGATGACTTGAATAACAGCCACTGTGTGGTGTTCACTTTTCCAAGCAAAATTTACAGTATTAGTTTATCTCTATGACATTTCAGCAAAAATGCTTTTATTAATGCCATTGAATAGAGGTGTAAACTAAGGAATTGAGAGGTAATGTGACTTGTCTAAGATCACTGGAGTATTTAAGACGCAATATTTAAACCTAGACTACTTAGCTTGTGCTGCATCCTTCTAACTATCTTGAATGCTGTTTGTTTCATAGTAGTCAAACCAAAGCAACCTTAATCCAGAATCTAAACTGCATGTTCTTATCTGCCATGGTACCTTTCTTCAGGATACTAGGAACTAGTGTTTATTGGATTATTATGAATTGATAAAGAAAGAAGGAAGGTCTTAGTTTACATTATTTTATTTAATTGCCATAATAACCCTACAATATCAATGCATGGTTTAATCATATAGTAAAGCCCAGAAATAATATCTGGTAAATTTCAAAAATCAGCCTCTTCCTCTGTATCATCTACTTTAGATACTAAATTTCTTCTGTCATCATCATCTATTATTTCATTATGTTTTGATATATTTTCATTGTATGAGGCTTAAAATGTGGTAAGTATGCCTTTAGTCAAGCAGCAGCTCTTTATGGTGGAAACGTTCAGACTCCTTTCTTCTAAGGTCTGAGGGGATTTGACCTAGTGGGTAAAGTATTTGCTTTACAAGCATAAGGACCTGTGTTGGCTCCCCACACTCATATATAAAACCTGATGTGATGGCACCTGTAAGACCAGAACTGGCAAGGCAGGGGCGACAGATGCCTGAGGCTCTTTTTACAGAGAATCTAGAGAACTGGTAAGTTTCAGGCTCAGTGAGAGACCCTGTCTCAAAAAACTGAGATAAAGAGCAATAGAGGAAGACACCCAGTGTTTGGTCTACACTCACTCGTGCATATGTGCACTACACATGCATGTGAGCACATGTGAGTAATACACACAGAGACACAAATACAAAGAGAGAGAGAGAGAGAGAGAGAGAGAGAGAGAGAGAGAGAGAGAATACAAATCCTTCAGATTTTTATGGATTGTATAATGCATTACTATTATTACATGTTTTCATCCTAGAATATATCAGAACAGCAGTACTTCTTTTTCCTTTCTTTTAATACCTTAATGCCTGTTAATCACACTTTATCTATGACTTTACTCTATTCTCCCCAAATCTGGTAACCATTATTCCACTAAGGTTTTGACCCAGATCTGTACTTTACTTGGGATTTTGAACAACTAACTTAACCTGGCTCCATTTCAGTTTTCTAATATTTAAAATGTAAGTAACAGTAATACCTTCCTTACGTACTTCATAATCTTATAGTATACCAACTTATAAATGGTGATTTATTCCATACACTACAAAGTGATAAGTAACTATGAGGTATATTGTATGACTTACCCTCTCTCAAATGTGTGCTTGACGTTTTATTTCAGATATAGGTCTCTGATAGTCTGGGCTGACCTTAACCTTACTGTGTAGATGAGGAATAACCTAGATGATGCCTCTGCCTCTCCCTCCTGAGTGCTGGAATTTCAAGTTACACCACCATACCATTTCTATAGCATCTTGGTTATTGAATTCAGGGATTCTTTCATGCTATGTAAGCATTCTAACAACTGAGATATATCCTTATCTTTCAAATTCTTTTTCATTAACAGGATACCATTAATCAGGATGCCATTACCATGTAGGCATTATAAGCACAGAAATATCAAGAACTTGAGATTTCTCACTAGACTACCTTTAGAGATTAGATATCTTTTAGAGCTCTGGAGCTATGCTCAGGACAGGACCCCCGGCACCACAAAAATGATTAAAACATATAAAAAGGGCTCTGTGTTCACCCAACATATGATGAACTTCAAATGTCCATGTTCATTTTTATCTTAATTACAGGAATTATTTTGCTACAAGGCACAGCATCTCTCATACAGACAATATTACATAAAATAACATAATATGTTCTAATGGTACAGAAGTCTCCTTTCACACCTAAAGACAGGGGGTCATGAGATTTATGAGTGATGGGAATCTAGACTTGAAAAGTCACCTGAGTGTAAAACTGCTTCTCTTTTGTCGTACATGCTGTGGCAGTTTAAATAGGCATGGGCCCCATAGATTCATGTGTTTGAATGCTTGACCTTTATGGGGTAGCATTATAAGAGGTTTAGCCTTGTTGGAGTAGGAGTGGCCTTGTTGGAGGACATGTGTCACTGTGAGGGCTGGTTTTGTTCAAGCTATTCCCATATGTGATACACAGTCTCCTTGTACTGCTTGGATTAAGATGTAGATTTTTCAGCTCCTTCTCTGGCACTATGTCTGCCTGCGTGCCACCATGTTTCCTGCGGTGACAAGAATGGACTAAACCTCTGAAACTGTAAGCTACCCCCAATTAAATGTTTTCCTTTATAAGAATTGCTGTGGTCATGGTGTCTCTTCACAGGAATTGACACCCTAACTAAGACATATGCTTTTGTATGTGTGCAGTTACATACTCTCATCTCTAAACATAGGCTTTGCATTGGTCTTTTGTAGTGGGAAGAGGTAGCTGCCAAGGAAACAACAGATCCTTCTGATCTAAATATGACTAAATAGTAACAGCAATCTGACTTCTCATTCACATTTTTGAGAAAAGGGGATATAATGACTTCCTTTGGGTACCTGCTTTAATTAGCTGTGGCCTTTGATATACAATCTTTCCTTATTACCTCTCCAAGATCTCACACAATGAACTCAGAGATAGATGGCATAGGTTACTAGATATCTCTACATGATCATTTCTCTTATTTTTTAAACAATATTTTTTATTGTCTTTAAGAAAATCTAGAAGTTATGACCACCTGAGATAAAGATTGTGTTTCTTGAACTGTAATGCAATAAAATGTGGTTATGTGATTAACTTTGGTAAGTGAGATATGAAGACATCATGTGCAATTCTTTGTTTTGCTTTCAAATGGAAGGGAATCCCTTTACTTGCTCTTACCATTGGTGAGGATGTGGAAGTAATAATGGGGCATCATTGATATATGACAACTCCTATGACAATGGAACAACTAATTGATAAGACTTGGCACTTTCTAGTTATCACACTAGTCCAAATCTGCATATGTCTCAATAATTATAAAAGATAACCTAAAAGATACAAAGGTTTTAAAAATTAGCCACTGTGACACTGATTCAAGATGGCAGTGGCTGACTGTACCTGTGGTGCCCCAGAGCTGCTTTTGAAAACTGGTCTCATGGAATTTGAAGGAAAGGTGGCCGAGTATAGCCTCCTCGTGCAGAAGAGAGAAGCAAAAGTAGGGAAGTGGTGGTGGCGATGATGGGTATGAGAACACGACCAAGGACAAAGGAAAATGTTGTTGCTTAATAAGGCCTGTTGTTGGTCCCCTTGTGCCAGGGGCTTGGCCTGTGGCATGTAGTTGCTGGTGCTGTAGCTCTTGCTGCTCTCCCTGCTGGGGGAAGAAAAACACAGTGATGCTGCTGTCTTCAGGCTGCAAGCATAATGTTCAGGCCTAATGAGCCAGCGGTTCTGCAGCACCAGGTATAGAAGCATAGCGGTGGTGAACAAAGGAACAGAGTGCTGTGCATCAGCCTGGCAACAAACTCACAAAAGCTCTGGGCCTCCAGCCCATCCCTAACCCTGTCCCATGGTCAGCCAGTGGAGGAACAATGCTAGTGTCCATGTTGTCTCTAGAGGCCCACCTGAGGCCATGCTAATGTCTGTGATGGGGCTGCTGCAGAACGCCAGGTTGATGTCTATGATCCCTGCTGTGGCTGGAAGCCATGTTGGTGTCCTTGGGCCATGCTGCCACTGGAAGTCACATTGAGTTAATAGTGAACACCTAATTCTACGATACTGCTGGAGGTTATGCTAGAAACCGTGTGGATGTCTATGATCTGTGCTACTGCTGGCTGTTATGGGCAAGGAAGCTTCTTTGCAGTGATATCGATGACTGTAGACTCATTACTGAGAATAAGAGTCATGCAGGTTTCTGTGTCGTCACCCCCTCCCCCCCACAGGAACTGTTCAGGCAGTAAGCTAATAAAGAGAGTCTTTAATTGAGCTAAAGTTGCTGAAGTGTAACTCTTTATAATTGATGGTTTCTGGCAGGGGGTTGGATGGGGAAGGACTCAGTTATCTTTAAGAGGCTGGCTACTAGGAGTTTGACCATGCTCCAGTGGGTATATAGGCAACACAGATTGGACTTAGTGTATGTTTTTTTTCTTTTTATGCAGAGGACACAAGGATGGGAGTGTGGACCTGGGAATAATGGTAATCAATGGTGCGGTACATTGTATGAAATTCCAAATAATTAATAAAAATTTTATGTTGGAGAGAAAAAGGAAAAAATCAAATTACAATCCAGAATTGATAGGAATGGCAAGCAATGATGGGTTGCATTGTATGAAATTCCAAATAGTCAATAAAAATATTATGTTGGAGAGAAAAAAAAGGAAAAATCAGATTATAATCTAGAACTAATAATGGACCAACTATTAAATTTTTTAAAAGGGGAAAAATTTTGAATTTCTTTTTTATAAGATAAACATCAGTTTTATGACATATAAGAACCTGGAAAGTTTTAGTAACAAGAAGTCTGGTATAGACAAGTCATGAGGCTATTTTTTTCTATCCTTCCTTCCTTCCCTCCCTCATTCTCTATTCCTCCCCCCTTTCTCTTTCATCCTTTGAAGAGTCTCTATAGTCACCTCCACAGGGACTGTATCATTTTACATTTCCCCCAGCAGTGTTTAAGGGTTTCTGTTTCCCTACATCTTCAACAATTATATTTTTCTCTATTTTTTAAATTTTAATTAAAATTTATTTTATATGTATGGGTGCTTTGTCTACATGCATATTGGTGTGCCACTTGCACACTTGTTGTTCATGGAGGCCAGAAGAGGGTATGGATCTGCTGGTATTGGAGTTACAGACAGTAGTAAGGTACATTGTGCACACTGGAAACTGAACCAGGTTCTCAAAAAGAGCAGTCAGTGCTTTTAACCTTGGAGCAATCTCTATAGTCCCTTGTTTTTATTTTATTTTATTATTTTATTTGTTATTGTCAACTATTCTGTCAGGAATCAAAGGCAGCATGCAATAGAGATACCTGTACACATTGCACATAGAAGGTGATTGTGCCACTTACTCAAAGAGGCAAAGTTGTGGAATGAGCCTAGGTACCCATCAACTGGTAAATGGATAAAGAAAGTGTAACATACACAACTATATATTGGACAACCCTTAAGAGGAACAAAGTATCATTTGCAAGAAAATGGGAGGAAGGAGATAGTGTTTAGCTTCCCTATTACACACACTAATTCACTTTTTCTAGCCAGCTGGTTCCCTTGGTGTTCACAAATAGTCTCCCTTCTACTTTATGTCTCTTTTTAGATTAAACCTATGGAATAAAGCATATAATACTAACCTTTCTGAATACATATTATTTTTAGATTATATGCCATGTAGTTCCATAATATATTTTGTGGCATACATTAGGTGGTCAATAAATATATAAATGGGATTCAGCACTGAAGAGACATGGGGCACTTTCATAGTATATACTAAAAATATAGTCATAGTTAATACTCTATGTAATTTTCCAGCTATGGATCACATGCATGGGTCATTGTTAAAAACTAATCACTTCAACCCATGACAAAATGCAAATTGTACAGGCAATAGATCCACCCAGAATTATCCAGATATCATACAGTGTTAAATGTATGAAATGTGGATTCAGACTTGTTGGGTTGAGTTCAAACATCATTCAGCAGTATGCCCTTAAACAATTAATTTACTCTGGCTCATTTCCCTATATGCAAAATAGGTATCATTCTTTCTTCTTCAATAGGTTGTTAGGAGTCAGTGAGCCAATATGTGAATATTAGCATACTTCATTGCATTGGCAGATAGTAAAATTAGTAAGTGCCACTCATAAGAGAAATGCTAGTAATGGATAATAATATGACTCATCTCTTTTTTTGTTTGGAAACATTATATATGGTTTGGAATTTCATTATTCCAGAGCCCCTTCATTATCAGGATAGTTAGCCTCATTCCTTTCAATTTACCCTGAAACATGCTTCCAAGAATTTTCTCTATTCTTTTACTACTCTAATAAATGCTTCTCACCTGCATAAATGTGGAATCATCTTGCACACAGCAAAGTGGTATTTGTGGATTCTACCTATAGAATGCTAATAGTCCTCCTTCATCACTGATAGCACCAAATTCATCCCTCCCCAATTTTCCATAGATATCTGGGCTTATAATCCCTGTATCCAAATATCATTCTAAACGTACAGAATTCCTGTGTTGAGGGAACATTCCATTGTTTTATGGTGTGGGAGCTTCTGAATAAATTGTCTAATGTAATAATTAGCTTTATAATGATTAATATAGTACATTTCTCTTAAAATGCTATATTTGAAGTTCTAAGGAGAGACAATGGTATTGGCTCAGCTGAATCTGTTGTGAATAGACACTTCTAAAAGTTGTGTGTAAGTTCTTTTCTTGTTGTACATGTGATTTTGGAAGACAGTTGTGATACTTCATTCAGTTTCACTTTCAAATTTAGTTTCAGGCAAATTCAAGTATTTGGTTTCTGCCAACTACCATACACGATATTCTTTCAAACTATTTGTCAGGTATAATTCAAATCCTCCTCCTTTATATATCTCCATCTAGTTTATTGAGTACTATGCTGAGTCAGAGGTGGGTAGTATTACTTTAGTCCTTTTCCCAAGTTGACATTGGAGCAATTATCATAAATTAGTTGAAGTTTTAAAAATATATTTTGTTTTTTGAGAAATATAGAAATACTATATTTGCATTATTTCTCTTCCTCTTTCTCCCTCCAACTCTTTGGGTTCCCCCTTTCATGCCAACATGGTTCGAAGAAATCAAAACTCACAAGGTCCAACCCTTAGAAGAAGAGCTACAGCTAATGTCTGCTGAGAGAAATAAAACAAGTTCGCTTGCTCTAAGAGATGAGCCCCCACTGATACACAATCCACTTCCAAACAGTCACCTCTAAATATTTATGCATATGAATAGCACTGAAAGGACACGTTGTCATTTTATCTTTGGCATAATGACTGCACCTTAATCTATTACTATTTCAGTCAGCAGTTACTGGCTCTGCAGCTGCTGGCTTGCTTCTCTGGCAGTGTCCTAGCTGTTCAGGTCACAGCCTGGCAGGAATTCTGTTCTCACAGGCACTGGCTCTGCTGCTTCCACTAAAGGTGTCTTTAGCTAAATCTCTACAGTTCTATTTATAAATAAGACTTGAGATTCAAAGGCTGGGGTGAAAACCTGTTATCTCCGAGAGGTAGAATAACACCTAGATTACTTTCTCTCCTTGCTGGCATCACTGAAGAAAGACATCCTCCTACTCTGCAAAAACAGAGAAAGTCATGCCACACAAAACCTCTCCCTATTACTTTCGGTGCATCTCTCTATCTCTCCCAGATGCCCTCTGATGTTCTCTGATTACTTTCTGTCAACTAATTGCTAACTCAGCTTCCTATACCAAGGATAATTTTATTTAATTAATGCAAATGCAAATTTGGGGTTCACAGTGTGAGTGATTATCCCACAATAACACATAAAGTTATATTTATTAGAATATGTGTACATGTATGTGACAATAATAATGAAAGAATAGGTGTCATGAATTTGAGAAGGGGGCATACAAGTTGGCATGCCAACTGCTGTTGTCATTTTCTTTTCAGATCTTGTTTAGGTGACTATATTGTTGCTATTGCATGGGTACAGCTGCCTTGTCATATGAAGAAGACACTATCTCACAGCAGATGCCAAGATCCTCTGGCTTTTTATAATCTTTTCACTCCCTTTTTCATGATGTTTCCTATAGGAGGTGTATTGTAGATATTATATCTTGTGGTTAGGAAACCTACAGTGAATTGTTCTCTGCATTTTGAGCAGCTGTGGCTTCCTGCACAGGTTTTCTTCTGCTGCTAAAAGTTTCTCTGAGAGATGCAGTTATTTGTGTGGATAAGAATAAGTATTTAGACTACAATTAGAAATCCATATAGGTTTAGTGATGTGGCAATAGTAGGCTCTCTCAGAGCTGGTGGCATTATCAGTTACAGGAAGAGGGCTAGGTTTAAAGTGTCAGAGAAGAATTCCCTCCTAATAGAGTGGACCTTATATTCAATAAGATGATTATTGCTTATCCCTACCACAGATATAAGTACCACTATTGCAGTTTTGTAATATTTTGCCATTCTGCTCATTGTTATGGTTTGTAGGCACTACTGTTGGTTAGGACTGTTAATTACTTTTCTATCCTGTCCACTTTTACTGTACCTCAGGGAGGCTTCCAGGAGAGTTCCAGCTATATTCCTCCAAGTCCTATATCTGAAGTATGTAGTGTCTTCAGCAATGGGTATGAACTTCAATTTCTGGTAGGTAATCAAAGACAATGATAATAGCCTATATTGTTCTGGAGGCCTCTTGGACTCCCCTAACAACAGAAAAGAAATTTTCACATGTTATTAGATAGTCTATGGCTTTTGGTAAAAAAATTTTAATCCCAAGTGGCATAAGTTGTTTACATATTTATTTAAATATATTGAATATATTTAAACATATATAACTAAACATTGAATATATATTTAATAATATATAAGTAAACATAAAATAATAAGATTCCTTATAGCTTTTTCAAACATCCATATGATTATTTATCTCTCCTACCTTCTTTTTGTATAGCTTCCCCTCAAGTAAATCTTCCCATCCGACTTTTCCCATTTCCCCATGTAATAGCAACTGTATCCTGTTACTCTACTTTCTAGAGCTTCTTTTCTCCCACCTCCTTGGTCCCTTTTTGCTTTCTTAGTACCTACAGCAACTCCAGGTTATGTGCTCAAATCTAAATGTGGGACCTAGGATCTTCTCATATGAGAGAACATGTGGCGTTTCTTGGTCTGGGTTACCTTGTAGTAGGAGTGGCAGGCTGTGTCCCACCACCCGAGAGGGCTCCCAGCCACTGGCTAGCTTTACCTGAAATAATTACATGGAAACTGTATTCTTTTAAACACTGCCTGGCCCATTAGTTCCAGCCTCTTATTGGTTAATTCTCACATCTTGCTTTAACCCATATTTAATAATCTGTGTAGCACCATGAGGTGGCTTACCAGGAAAGATCTTAACCTGTGTCTGTGTCGCGTGGGAGAATCATGGTGACTGCCTGACTCGGCTTCTTTCTCCCAGCATTCTGTTAGGTCTACTCTGCCTATCTAAATTCTGCCCTATCAGGTAAAGCAGCTTTCTTTATTAATTAACCAATGAAAGCATCAGATAGACAGATGACCCTCCTCCATCATTACCTCACTCACTGCAATGTTTTCTACTTCCATTAATTTATCTGTAAATGTAAGAGTTTATTTTTATTTACAGCCAAATAGACTTTTTATTTTATTTTATTTCTGTTTTTTTATTTTTTATTGAGCTCCACAGAAAATGTAGAGCGAAATAGAGATTTTACGTAACCACATTGCTATCTGGAAATATGCATTTCTTTATCTTGGTCATAAAGGTATCATTGTATTACCTTTACAATCAAGAATTACTTGGTCAGCAATTTTATTTCTGATCTAACACTTGAAAGTATTTCTCATATAACTAATTCTTCATTGTATAGAGCAGTGTTATTAGCAATTATTAAACTTGATATGTGATTTAAGGTTTCTGTAATTTAATTATTACTTATAGCACTTAACAATTTGAAGACATATCTTACATACTGAACACAGTTACTTCATGGTGCCCTAAGACATGGTAATTAACACTATCAATGCTCATTTGCTCACTGAAGCCAAAAATTCCTTTAAAATAAAAGAAGTGCCTCAATAAAATAAAATAAATACAGGAAAGTTTGTCATTCCATAGAAATAGAGAGGACTTGGATTTTCATCACTGTTAGGTAAAGAACAAAGTATATTACTTAAACTGTCATATTTCTGTTTTGTTAATGAGAACAGATTTTGATGAAAGGAGAGGGAGAGATGATGAGCCCACTGATTCCTTCATTAGAAGAAAGGCTGATTTAAGAAGGAATGCACACAATAGTGTCAAAAGACTTAAATACTTTCTGCATCTGGGCAGTCAGATGTATGTGATCTCCTTTTAACAACTTTCCACAGAGCCTTGAAATTATGACCTGTTAGAATTATTGGAGAAGTTTGGAAATGTGCATTTTCGCTGTGTCAGATATGCTTATTTTCCGAGTTAACCGAACTATTTATCTGATTCTGGTAGGCGTTGAAGCTAGGGTGCCCTTCATGTGCTGCTAGGGGTGGGCAACAGTGAGTTGCTAGGAGGACAGTGGGTACTGGAGGGATGGGGGAGCCCAAACCTTAAAGAGATTCACAATAGGAGCAACTGAGTGGCTGAAGACCAAGATTTGCTAATTAGCAATTCGAGGGTTTTGCCCAGGGCATGACTTTCCATATGGCCAAAACCTGTACCCCTTTTCATATTCAGACACAGCTCTAGCCTTGAAAGTTCCCTCCAGAGGCAGTTCTGCCTATCCATTTTTCTCTAGTTTGCATTTCTGCTTTTTCAGCCTTCTGCACAAATGCTTTCTTGGCAGTATGGTTTTTGCATACTTCTCTCTAAAGGCTGGACATTGATAAATTTGGCTGCACTCCTTGGGGCACATTTAAGCATTGAAGAATCTGCCTGTGTGTCTATTTCCTTCTTTGTTTTACATCTTGCATTTTCCAACTGAGGTCAGTCAGGAGACTGAGTGATGAAAAGGGCTGTTCTATTCTTGCCCAGTGCTTAGGGGAGTATGTGTTAGACCCCAGTGCTTTTAGTGTGCTTGCTTCCTTGCCACAGCCCTCAGCTGCCTCAGCTGCACTGCTTGGTGAGGCTGAATTATGGCCCCTGACAGAAATAACTATGAATGATCTTCAAGGAAGTAATGTAGACTAATACTCAAGCCTCCATGGTTTATGTGAGAGCATCCTGCTGAAAACCTTCATGCGGATGTTTCTGATGATACCAGAACTGGTCTCCTATCTTATTTGACTCATGGAGCTGCCAAAACCAGTACTTAGAAGACAAAGAAGCAGCAGAAATGACAGCAAGGATAATTTATTGAGGCAAGGGTAATTTATTGACTTGATAGCCTCTGATGCTTAGATATTTTTCTCTTGTAGATATACTTAAATGCAAAGGATGTACAGGTGAATTCCAATTCACTATCATTTGCTCTCAGTTCTCACTATCTTCATGGTGTTTTAAATGCCCTCATCCCTGCTTATGTACAGTTATCTAAGATTTCCACTACATTGACTTGAGTTTCATTTACTGTTGTTCTCCTCTTTGTACTTTAAGAACAGAAAGTCTTCCTTTTTCTTACTGTTTGTGCAGCATCCTGCATACCAGTCAGATTAATCTAGTTGTCCACATTAGTTTTGGGGGGCAGAAGGAATCATGAATCCATATGTTTATTTCACGGCTGTTAATAATGACTTCTTAGAGGCAGTCACTTACTTAAACTACTTATGGTGCTTGAAATAAAATATGCATTATTAGGGTTTATTGCACTACTTTTAATTAGATGTTCAGAAGGAAGGTTTCGTAAATCTGCATTTCAATAAAATTCTTAAATGATTGTGAAGCACGTATGTATGCATGTATCCCATGGGAAGGGGAAAAGTGATGTAATTTTAGTTTAATTATATAAAAGAAAATTAAAATAGATACTGTTTTTGTTTTTTAGTGCTTAAAGCATTAGTTACAGGTATGTAAACATGATAGGAGGAAAAATCATCATTGTTGATGAATTGAAGCAAGTTTGTCTTTAAACTGCATTTGGTGTGTATGTGTATCATTGTTTTCTTTCCCCTCTACATACCAATTGTATTCAGTCCATCATAAATTTGTTTATAGAGTTTTGATTTGTCTTCCAGAAACTGTTAGTTGATTCTCTTGTGTGTAAGTTGTTCATGGCAGGAAACACAGTATTTCAGCCCAAGAAAGGAACTCAGGGCTTAGCAGTGGCTAAGTGGCTTAGAGGTGGCTTAGCAGTCAGGAGCACATCATGTTCACCCATGGCAGTTACCCATGGCAGGCATCTCACAACCAATTATAACAACACGCCCAGGATATCCAGTTCCTTTTTCTGTCATCCATGGGCACACATGTAACACACACGCACATATAAATAAATATATGTAGTTTAAAGCACAATTTAATGATTTGAAAACAACTATCACTTGACAGATGAAAGGGAGATTGCTAGGTAAATCTTGTAGTCTTATTCTACTCTCTAGAGAGATTCATCCGTCATGGGTATCCTGGGAAGTAAGAAAGAAGAAGCCCAGAGTAGGTTATATAGATATTTCCATTTGGGTACCAGTGTAGTCTTTTCACTTGGGTAGTTGTTTTCAAACTCAGGTATCTAGACTAGAGTCAGTGAATAGATACCTAACAAATAAAAGTACGATTTAAATTCTACTTTGCAACTGATGCTGGCTCTGAGAATTGGCATGGTAACTTATTCATACTCATGTTCATGCAGTAGATTCTCTGCTTTCAGAGAAGCCAAACCCACCTAGTATTACGTCACTGCTCTCACGTAGCTTCAGAGCTCACTGCTCTCACTGTAAGCTGCAGAGCTTCTTGGTGGCCATTCTGTGGTTTGTGAAAGTGTGATCAGTGGCATAATTTGGTTCACTGTACAATTGCAAATCTTAGGGCACACATTTGTCTTCTTCATCATTGCTCATCAAATCAATCATTAAATTTGGATTTGTGAAAATTATCTTTCTACCCCACAATGTTGATTCTGAGCAAAGGAGTAGAACTGATGATTACTTTTATTGACACAGAAGAATGAAGCAGTTAAGTATGTCTGTCAAAGATCAAGTAGAAAACTTTCACAATGTATTTTCCCGTTGATAAATGCTCCTACCTAACTCTACATAGAACAATTTCACTTAAGGCTTAAAAAATGTAACATTGCATAGTAATTTTTTTTTGATTTTACTTGTTGACTTTTAAAAGCATAACTTCATAAGAAAGTAATACAAATATGTGACAAGCATTATCTGTATTTATAGTTTTTCAGAAGCAAATGGGAAAAAGGAAGTAAATTATTGCATTAATGTTTTTGGTATGAATCATAGAGCTAGAGGAATAGAAAGATGTTGACAATAATCAAGTATTTCTTTTTTAATACTAGTGATGTGTGAAGAACTACATTTGTCCTCTTTTTAGGATGCAAAGACATCTCTCTGCCCTTTACAAGTAGACAAATCTCATTTGAGTTTCTGTGAAGAGTAATTCTGTTGTTAATGAAACTAATGAAGTGATGAATCATGTAATTTTATGGTCATCACAGTTCTTTTCTAAACTGCCAAGCATTTTATTCATCCTCAGTATCTTTTTTAGAGTATTTTATTTGTTCATACTGTAAGTGAGCACCCCAGAACACTCTCTTGTGGTCATTTCCTTCTTGCTATGGCTGATGACTTCTACATGGACAACAGATTCTCCAAAAATACTTGAATTAGAATTACAAAGCCTTATTCAATTAGACAGTTGGATCAAAATATGTATAAGATGATTAAGTAGAACAACAAAGTGGATACATAAAGATAAGAGGCCACAAAGACAATAGAACCAGGGAGGAAGGTAGAGTAACTGACCTTGGGCTTTGTAGATTCTATGAAGTCCATCAGTATTTCTATTCTGTAAATGGGATTTTATTTAAACATCCAGGTTTTTTAAAAGTCTTGTTTTGGGGGAGTGGAATTTACCCATTACATGTATGACCTGCATTGGAAATAATTAAAACTTGGTAACAAAAGTTTATAATGTATTTTAAAAATCATTTTATATTTGTTATATTTTTTAGAAATTATAATTGAGGCCTCAAATGAAAAGTGGCCTTGCTTTTAATCAGATAAGTAAAATAAGTCTGAATCATATGTGAAAGAGATGGCTTTTCTTTCTATACCTTACTCCTTACTAGTCACTAAACAATTTTTTAAAGGTAACAATTATCTAAAAGGTGAGGGAAGATTCTAGTAAAAATGATGACATGTAGCTTATCTTTTAATAGACATGATAATCTAAGAAGTCCATCAAGAAATCAAGGAGATTTTGTAGCAAATGTTTCTATTTGAACCCCTTCACTTAAGTGAAGGTCATGCATTTGAAATGTCTTCCATTGTTCCCCTGTGCCTCCCTCCATCTGTAAGAGAATCAAATCAAATCTTAGCTCTGAGAACATTCACCTGACTTTACCTCTCGGCAGCTGCTGCCAGTGGAGGTGTCAATGATGTAGCTCTTATTGGTTATTTCTATCTCAACATTTAAAATATAAAATCGTCCCTGGGGTGAAACTTTGCATGCTAAGTCAACTCTGAACAGTTTTTTTTTCCTGGAAAACTAAGTAAGATCTGAAGATTATCTAGTTCCATGGCAGTGCTGATAGTTCTTAGATTTTAATGAAATATGCAGTGGTACAAATAGAGGTATCCATTTAAACGTTATGCAGTTGTATCTTCTTTAAAACAGCCTAAGTGTGAAGTAATGGATATGTTTCAATGGCTCCATGATATTTTTTTCAAGTGATGACCAATTTGTCTTTTGAAATATAATAGTAGTGATCATGAGTGTGCAGATGAGGAAGAAGCCTCAAAGGATGTTTTATGTTGAACTGACAGATGCTAAGCATGCCTGAAATTATAACCTAGCTTTAAAGAATTCGGACTTTGTTCAATATTTCACATGATCTTTGAAGGTTTATGTTTCAACTGAAGCAAAAGAAAACTAACTGGAGCATGGAACATAAGGTGGTTGTTCAGTAACTTTTATTTATAAACAAAAGTGAATAGTGATGCTGCGGACAGCACTATTTGAAAACACATGATCCAGTGAGAAAGTCTGGAATAGGAAAATAGTGATCGACAAAGTATGGCTGTTAAAATATCTGGGACATTTTCTAAGTTTGTTTTAGCTTAAATTCAATCAAAAATTTTTTTTAAATTCAATCAAAATTCTAAAACGTTTGTTTCTTTTGTTCATATGTAACTTCATATAAATCCAATATCCTTTGGAGAACGCTTGAGTAGACTATTGCTTACAAAAGACAAGTCAATGGCAGTAAATAAGAATGAATATATATTTATCCGAGAGTTTGTATGAAAAACAAAAAATAAAAAAAACCAAAAAGTTGGTCCTGTGTCTTAAAGCTAGTGCATTGTACATGATAAATAAATATTCTGTTACTGAGCTGTGTATCCCAAGGCCTTCAAAGGAGCATATCATTTATGAACCATAGTTCTATGTAGCAATAACCTAGGGGGCATCTAAAATTTTCTGTGCCACAGCTCTAACTTTGTTGATCATATTGGAATCTTTGAGAGTACAACTAATGTTTGACCACATCCAAAACTTCCCAGGGTTTAATTTACATTATGATCAATGGTATGAAGTTAAGCCTGTAGTAATACTCAAGATGTGTTGAAGACATATTGATGATATCATATTAATTAATTTCCATGGAGCTTACATTTACTTATCAAGAGAAGACTCTCAACTGCTGCACGGAAAAAAAAAGCTGTCAATCTTGTGTTAGGAAAGAAAAACTGACTTTATTAAGACACACTCTTAATTTTTTCAAACAAATCTTAAGTACAGCAGAACTTCAAAGACCAAAGGATTATTGAAGTTTTCCCTAGCAAACTGATTGCAAATGTTTTTGTCTGTCAACTTGATTGATGACAATGTACACACATTGAAGTTCATTCAGACAGCTAGTGTGTTTGAAGCCCTGCTGTTAAGTCTATTGTGAGATAATTTAAGACTTAACCCCTAGAGAGAAATGGTCTTTGAAGGCAAAAGCTTTTGCGAATGTACCATCACTGCAAATGATTGGATAAATCACATGGCAATTAAGTCATGGTTTTTGCCAAAAATAACAAAGGCATTCGCTTATTTATTTATTTATTTGGAAAGGTTACCTTTTGCCCATTTCTAGGGTGGTGTGTTTTCAGGAAAGTTGCCAATCAGCCCATAGAAAAGCAAGGGTTGTTCAGGCAGACAACACTGAGCGAATGTGGGTAGTATTGATTACACACCAGGCTAAATGTGGGTAGTATTGATTACACACCAGGCTGTATTCAGAACTCCAGAATTTAACTTAAATCCTCTTTGACCAGCTATTTCTAGGCTGACAGTGGCACGTTATGCATGCCATTCTGTTAGACTTGGTTCACATGGAAAGTACTCAGTGTAAACATGTTGAAAGCATGGAAAGGGTGTTGGTGTACTTGTGTCTTCTATTTCCATTCTTTCTATGGATTTAATGCAGAATAAATTCAACTTTTCTACTCAAGAATGGCTTCCTTGAGATCTTTCATGGGAGCTACCAATCCTCATTTCATATGAAATCATCTATCTATTCTATTTCATATCCTGCTGGATATGGATAGATAAAATCATATCTATTTCATATTCTGGATATGAAATCATCTATCTATTCTATCTAGTCCCTGATCTAAAAGCTGTAAAACATGATCATCAGCATCATAGTCATCTCCCTGCAAATTATTGCCTGTTCCTTCAAGTCAATATCCAGCACCTGTAATTCTCAAATATGAGTGGTCTCAAACTTTACCACACTCCAAGAGCATCTGAAAATATTGTTAAAACACAGGGTGCTTAATCACTTTTCAGAGTTTTTAATGAGTTTGGGATGAATACTGCAAATTTGGATATTTAAAAAGTTTCCAGAAAATGTTACCATTCTGGAGGCTATACTTTGAGAATCTCTATTTTAATGCAGTGGTCTCTTTGTTGACATTGGAACATCCTGGGTATCTTTTAGTATACAAGTCTTACTTTTCAAAGTTAGTGATTTTTCTAGTGAGGGGTAAGACCCAGACAGAGTTGTGACTATTTTGGAAGGCTTAATGTATCAGGTTGAGAATCTTGGCACATTTTGTCTACCAATACAGTTTGATAACACTTTTCTTTTTATGCTTATCACTGTTAGATGTTTCCCTAATGTATTCAGAATGTAATCCATATTTGTTAGAATGGTTTTCTAAGACCCTTTACTATTTCATAATTGTAGTCTCTCTCTCTCTCTCTCTCTCTCTCTCTCTCTCTCTCTCGGTATGTTTTATCTTTCCATGTGGGACTTGGGAGATAGGATAAATATGAGGGTGCAGGTGTGTGCAGGCCATAGCACACGTGTGGAGATAATAGGACAGCCTCAAAGCCTCAAATGTTCATCCAACCTTTCCACATTGCTTGCGACAGTACATTTTATTCACAGCTATGTATGCGAGGCTAGTTAGACTGCAAGACTCCAGGGAATGTCCTGTCCCTGAACCTTATCTCACCCTAGGGACTCTGGGATTAGAGATATGCTATACCAATTAAATGTATGTGGGCCCTAGGTGTTCAAGCTCCAGTCCTGATGTTTTCACAGCAAGTAATGTACTAAACGGGCCATCTCCCCTGTCTGGGATACTGTTCAAAACCTCCAGTCATTTCCTGAAATTGTAGACTGATATTCAGCCCTGAATGTAATGCTTTGTCAGATACATTTTTAATGAAAATTTTTATTTCATTTATGAATTAGTTGCAGTAATAGTAAAAATAACAACAGTAAAATAACACAATTATAAAAATAAGTTGTAATTTAAGTTGTCTTAGAGTAGTCTATTAAAAATACATTTTCTGTTTGGAGGCATGCTTTTGCAATGTAGCTCAGATTGATTCCTCTGACTCAACTTTATTTAGTTTGGTGCATAGCACTATACCCAGTTCTTTTTTTTATTTTATTCATTTATGTATTTATTTTAGAACCCTACCACTGTTTCTCCTCTTTCCTCTACTCCTGTCGCCACCCCCACCTTGGCTCTTTCCCCTTATCCATTCTTCCTCCATTTCTGTTCAGAGGAAGTCAGGTCTCCCATGGATATCAACCAATCATGGCATGTCAAGTTGAAGACTGGACGAGGCAGCCAAGGAGAGGATAAGGGACCCAAAGCCGGCAAGAGTCAGAGATGGCCCCTGTCCCCACTCGCAGGCCCCACAAGAAAATCAAGTTACAGAGTTGTAGCATATAATCAGAGAGCCTAGATCAGTCCCATATAGGCCTCCTGATTTCCAATTCATTCTCTGTGAGCCCTGTCAGCCCTACTTAATTGATTCTGTAGGTTTTCTTGTGCTGTCCTTGATCCCTCTGGCTCCTACTATCCTTCTATACCCTCTTCTGCAAAATTCCCTGAGCTCTTCCTAATGTTTGCCTGTGGGTCTCTACATCTGTTTCCATCAGTGGCTGGATGAAACCTCTCTGATGACAATTGGCAGACTAGCAGAATAGCATTAGGAAGCATTTCATTGAAATTTGGTTTTGGCAGTAGTGTTTGGTTTTATCCTAGATCTCTGGGCTATCCAGCCTCTGGCATACACAGTTCTTAAAACTTTATTTACTACTTACTCATTTTGTTGTGATAAGATGATGGAATATTTAATGACAAAATGAAGTAAATACAATGATGCAGGCATTGTGACATAGGATTAGGCTAATACATAGAATCTAATACATAGAATCAACTTGTTCATATACAGAGTGATACTATGATATAAAAAGGCTATAAAGGGTATGCTAGAGAAAGGACTGGCTTATGTTCTGTGCAAGATTGGGGTAGACAGACAAAGCTTGGGGTTGCTGTTGGAATATATATTTTGAGGGGGCCAATCTTGGACTAGACTCTAGGAACAATACATACTAAATAATCAGGTTAAATATATAGTGAATATATTTAACTGAAGTATATAGGGAAAAATAAGGACTTAGAAATTAAGAGGAACATGTATAAATGACAAGCCAAAGTAGACAAGGGGCAAAAAAATTAGAGGTAAGTGAAAATGCTACCTAAAATTGCTCCCCTATTCACCTGTCCCAGTCAACTAAAGTCCTCATCATTAGATATTCTTTCTTTGTGATCAAGGCAGACTGTCTATCAGAAATGAAGCTCTGTAAAATACAACAAAATGGAATATGCCCCACATTGGTTCGTACTTGACATCAGAACACAAATGAGTTATTCAGAATCTTTAGGCAATCACTTTGGAAAGCAGTTGTTTGAATGTGCAAAATTCTCCTCAGGCTCATGTTTTGAATACTTGGTCCCAAGCGGGTAGCACTATTTTAGGATATTTTGGAAGCCTTAGGAGCTAGTACTTTGCTGGAGCAATTAATGGTCACTGGCTCCAGATCCTTGGTGGTACCATTTTCTGCCTCTCTTCAGTACTGTGTTCCTACTAGGTGGTGTACAGCATTCTTGTTGATAGTTTTTTTTTGTCAGAATATTCTGAGCAAGTCTATAGATCCAAATAACCATAGACTGAATCTTCTCATGCTGTGAGTTAAGATGACTCCTCCCCCTTTCAGATATTTGTATCATGTGTTTTGTTACAGTGAGACATAGTAACTAATACAGAGACTGGGCCATTTTTTATGGAAGGAAAATGAAGATTTTTCCCATGAGGCATTCTGGTACATGGGGTTGAAAGAAATTAGTGGGTCATTTGGACTATTACAGTAAGCCAGAGACTGGAAAGTGTGTTTCACTTTGAATTAAGACTTATTAAGAAACGAATCTAATTCAAGAAGAAACAGGCCCAGTCTCTGACATCTGGAAATTTGGCAACTATACAAAGAAAATAAAGACCATAGAAGAGCTGTCTGTATATAAACATGGTATCATGACAGAAAAAAATCTATAAGAGAATTAGAAGGCAGATTGAGACAGATCTGATTCTTTAGTATCGATCCTGATACAGAGAAATCGGCCATTTCACCAGCCCTGACTCTTTATTTTATTTTTTTTATAAGTAAAGTCATTTTATTTATTTTTTTAAATATTTATTTATTATGTATAATATTCTGTCCGTGTGTATGCCTGCAGGCCAGAAGAGGGCACCAGACCCCATTACAGATGGTTGTGAGCCACCATGTGGTTGCTGGGAATTGAA
>NC_022026.1:8628302-8635126 GCF_000317375.1 Microtus ochrogaster | reverse complement strand
TTGTGAGCCACCATGTGGTTGCTGGGAATTGAACTCAGGACCTTTGGAAGAGCAGACAATGCTCTTAACCTCTGAGCCATCTCTCCAGCCCCCCCTGACTCTTTATTTTAACAGTGTCGAAAACCAAATTTTCTACTTGCTAGTTTGGATTGTACATAATAGATTATTACCATTATTATTTCTCATTTGAAATGTACTACTTGGTATCACTTTTACTAACTGCAAGTCTCTATTGGACCAGAACATGTTTCTGTGTCTTTCTACAAGTTCATGTGATTTTTTTTTTGTTTCTTAGTATATGGGGGATCCTCAGTTTGCTAAGAACCAGGGTATTTTAATTTTTCCTTAGTGAGTGTGCTATTAATGTTCTAAAATGTTTAGTGTATGTTGTATTAAATATGTGTCCAGAACATGCCGAGTTGGTATCTTGCATCTGTGGCAGGAGGAAATTGCCCAAATATCACTTAATTCATCTAATAGTAACCAAATATGCACGTCCTACTTACAGTGCTCAATGGAAATTTAGATTCAAGTCAGAGCACTTTAGAAACTGTAAATCATTTCATAAGCTTTAAAGATAGTAGCAGACACCTAATACTTTGGCTAGCACTTGGAAAATCACACATTAGCAGGCCGAGACTACTGGGCCGGTGTAGAGATAAATCAGCCAATTTATGATTATCTCTACTTATTGGAGGAGAACATAGGCACAGGCAATCTAAGAAGAGCCACTTGTCTAGCCATCTTTGATACAGGTCTCAATGTTACATCATATTGTATATTTAGTTATGTGCTTATATACACAGGTACATGTGGTATGGAGAATTGATGGTTTAGAAATTAAATACTCCCTTGACTAATCCAAAAAGTGTTTATTTCTCTTAAAGCTCCAGATTTTGAGACCTGACCTTATCTTGTGTAACACTCTACATTGCTTTCTAATGCTTTCCATTTATTTAAAGGACGTTTAGTTTATTTCTGCAACTGTATTATATTATTTGAAAGACAGGTGCTCTTTTATGAAATAACACTGTAATTTGTTGAGGAAATTCTACGTGACAATTACTTTTTAAGGTTCTCTCATGTAATCTCATTGAATCCTCAAATCATTCTCATGAAATAGATTTTTATCTCTATTTTTACAAATGAAGTGCCAGGAGCTTAAGTAAACCCATGCAAGGTCATGCTACAAATCAGTAATGAGCTAAGATACAAAGCCAGATATTTCTATCATACCTCACGGTGTTTTTCCTTTTTGGTGCCTGTTACTCTCTTTTTTATCTAGTGCTATAGTTTCATTAGATACCTGGGGGAGGGGGAAATATGACCATTCCTCATATCTCAGTTGACAAAGCTTTTCTAGGTTCTTTTGTTGATGAGAGTGGCTGAAAAGGAATCAGTTTTCTTTCTTTTTTTTTTTTTTGATTTTTCGAGACAGGGTTTCTCTGTGGCTTTGGAGCCTGTCCTGGAACTAGCTCTGTAGACCAGGCTGGTCTCGAACTCACAGAGATCTGCCTGTCTCTGCCTCCCGAGTGCTGGGATTAAAGGCGTGCGCCACCACCGCCCGGCCCAGGAATCAGTTTTCTTAACTAGATACCAGAAGAACCTGAACCTTACTTAAGAGTCCGATGTTGCAAGAATGTGGGACTTTTTAGAATTTCCTCTGTTCTATGATGTACATTTGAAGACACTTTGAGAAGCATACATAGAATCTCTCCCATCTACGTGATTATAAAAAGTATACCAAAAATGGTGAGATTGTTAGGGAACAAAGCTGTAGTTTCTTCTCTGTGCATATCTAGCATTCTCATCAATTTTTAGAAGTCTTTTTCTAAAAATGAATATGCCATGAGTTCCTTTCCTTTTTACAGGATGATAGTTAAAAATTTCATCTGTAAAACCCTGCTTTTGATGTTTCATGGATGTCCTAGTATCTCAGCCAGAAAAAGATCTCATTAAAAACAAAAATGATATACAGTGTCTATTAATCAATTGTGTGGAACCACTTTATGCTCTGAATGCAAGATGTTGAAATTTATCTCTTAAGGATCAATATTGTTCCTAAGTAACTAAAGCTAAATCAATACCCAAGCCACATTTTACTTTGGTAACAGATCATTAGATTCTAGTGTTTCTGAACCTGTAGCTACAAATGTAGACTGTCCAGAAAATAGTTTTCAGAGTAGGAAATTTTCGTGTTTGTCTTTCTAGATGTTGACTTATTTGCATATTTGGTATATGGTGTATCCCTGTTAAAACTGTTATGGCTGAAGAAAGGCAAATTGTCTTAGAGAAATTGTATTAGATGTTTGCGGTGTGTGTATGTCTCTGCGGGTGTGGTTAATCTCAAGAGCTTACTATGGCCCTTGTATATTCAAAATCACATAACAGGGTTTATAAACAAATAAAAATAAGATTTAGTTACATGATTCATTATTGATTTCTGCTTACTCATTTTAGTTTCAATACATATTGAATTAAGGTAATTAATGTGTTTTCTGTAAGACCTTTAAGGACAAAAGGACAGATTCTTAGCTATAGCATTATTACATTTCAGAGCTATAGGAAGCCCTAAAGGTATGCGTTTCAATTTCTTATTTGATATTTGAATTAGTTCTTTGCATGGAATCTATGATTGAATTAAATAACATAGAGAATTTAGAGAGAAGGTGGTTGAATTAGATAAGAACCTAGCAGGAAACAGATGACAGTGTCTTCAGTCAAATTGGAGGAGACTTTAGTCAAAGGATGGTTTACAGAAGTACAGGGAGCTGAAGGGATATTAACAAAAGAAGCTGAAACACTGTCAGTAGTATAGAACAATTTTTTTTGGGCCAGTGAGAAAGAGAATGAGGAGCACTTCAGGAAATCTAAGATAGCAACTTAGAGAGATTTATTGATAGAAATGTGCCTTTTGGTAAAGAAGTGCTATCACAGCCAACCCTAGATCCTGGAAGTGGGAGTCCAGAGGAATAAATTGTCTTCTTTTATACCAATTAACAATAATATTTTACTTTCTTCTTGAAAATTTTATATTTTATACAACACATATTGATTATATTCATCTACCAGTACATTTCTCCAACTTCCTCAACTCCATCTCCCTGCCAACTTATTTTTTTGTACTTATTGATAACTCACGGTCTAACACTGCCTACATACACATGTGTGTCATTAGCCACTGAGACATGAGCAAACAGCCAGCAGCCATGTTCCCAAAAGAGAGTGACTCTCTCTTCCTCAGTAGTTATCAAATGCCAATAGCTCTTCTGAGAGGAGTGGTGGGGTCTTCAAGCTGGAATTTGGATAGGCTTGATTTTGTTTAGGTCTGGTGCATGTAACTCCAGCTGCTATGCAAATACCATGTAATGTCTAGAAATGTATACTTCACAGCTCTCCTCCCTATCCATTGGCTCTTGCATTCTTTCTTCTTTTCTATGATGTTCCCCGAGCCTTCATAGTGGGTGGTGGGTAGAGACAAAACATCTGCAGCTGAGCACTCTACGTTATTCAGACATAATATGTTGACCAGTTGTGTGCCTCTGCATTAACCACTGGCCCCTGCAGAAAGAAGCTTCTTGGCAATCTGGGTGCCTAAACAAGACCTGCATAATGCCAACACCAGTGTGCATGCCAATGCTGATGGAAGAAATTTTACAAGGACTTACCCCTAGATAAAGATAGACAGGCAATCATTGGCTGCTGAGAAAGGGTGAGTCAGTATTCTCCAGGGATTATGCCCCTGATAGGTTAGCCCATCCCAAATTATCAGCATTAAACAAATGTATGTAACAGTAACACAAATGAAGTTCAGTGGGGCTTACATATACTTTTATGCATGTGTGCATCTTTCTCTCTTCCTCTCTGTAACAATAATTAGAGAGGAATCAGTTTTGAACTTTAGAGGGACTACGAGACAGGAGGAGTTAAGAGAGCAGGACCAGCAGTGTTGTAAATACAGCACTCATGTATGAAATTCTCAGTAGATAAAGAAAAATCTGTAAACAAAGAAGCTTTTCTCATTAAGGTTTTTTTGAATGATAAGATTTAATATGTCTTTCTGTTTAGTTCATTTATTTTTTTCTTCTTATTTAAAATAGAATTTTTTTTATCTCCATTAATATATTCTGACTTCAATTTTCCCTTCCTCCCTCCCAGTTCCTCTACACGTCCATTCTCATCTGGATGCACTGCAACGCCTTCTATCTCTCATTAGAAAAAAAGCAGGTTTCTTTTTTTTCTTTATTTGTTTTTTTGAGATTCAAGACAGGGTTTCTCTGCAAGTTTGAGGCCTATCCTGGAACTAGCTCTTGTAGACCAGGCTGGCCTCGAACTCACAGAGATCCACCTGCCTCTGCTTCCCAAGTGTTGAAATTAAAGGCATGTGCTACCACCACCCAACCAACCAGCTGGCTTCCAAGGGATTATAACATCATATAATATAATAATTAGATTGAACAAAACATAACACATTAAAACAGGACAAAATGAGCAAACAAAAGGAAAAGAGCCCAAGAAAAGACACAAGAAACATATATGCAGAGACCCACTTTTTTCTTTTTTTCCCTTTCTCTTTTCTTTTTTTATTATTATTTTTACTTAAAAATTTCCACCTCCTCCCCTCCTCCCATTTCCCTCCCCTTCCCCCCATCCCCCTCTCCCTATCCACTTCCCCCTCCCTCTCCAGTCCAACGAGCAGTCAGGGTTCCCTACCCTATGGGAAGTCCAAGGTTCTCCCCCTCCATCCAGATCTAGGAAGGTGAGCATTCAAACAGACTAGGCTCCCACAAAGCCAGTACATGCAGTAGGATCAAAACCCAGTGTCTTTGTCCTTGGCTTCTCAGTCAGCCCTCCTTGTCCAACATGTTCAGAGAGTCCTGTTTGATCACATGCTCCATCAGTCCCAGTCCAGCTTGCTTTGGTGAGCTCCCATTAGGTCAGCCCCACCGTCTCAGTGGGTGGGCGCACCCCTTGCGATCCTGACTTCCTTGCTCATGTCCTCCCTCCTTCTGCTCCTCATTTGGACCTTGGGAGCTCAGTCTACTGCTCCAATGTGGATATCTGTCTCTAGCTTCATCCATCGCCAGATGCAGGTTCTAAGGTGATATGCAAGATATTCATCAGTATGGCTATAGGATAGGGCCATTTCAGGCTCCCTCTCCTTAACTATCCAAGGATCTAGCTAGGGACATCTCCATGGACACCTGGGGACACCTCTAGAGTCAAGTCTCTTGCCAAACCTTAAATGGCTCCCTTAATTAAGATATATACTTCCCTGCTCCCATATACAACCTTCCTCCATCCCAACCATCCCATTCCCCCAAGCTCTCCCCATCCCCTCTTCTCACTTTTTTCTCCCCATATCTCCTTACCCCCCACCCCAACTTTCCAATTTTTGCCTGGCAATCTTGTCTCCTTCCAATATCCAGGAGGATAACTATATGTTTTTCTTTGGGTTCACCTTCTTATTTAGGTTCTCTAGGATCACAGATTATAGGCTCAATGTCCTTTATTTATGGCTAAAATCCACTTATGAGTGACTACATCCCATGTTCCTCTTTTTGGGTCTGTGTTACCTCACTCAGGATAGTGTTTTCTATTTCCATCCATTTGCATGCAAAATTCAAGATGTCATTGTTTTTTAGCACTGAGTAGTACTCTAATGCATACATATTCCACACTTTCTTTATCCATTCTTCCATTGAGGGGCATCTAGGTTGTGTCCAGGTTCTGGCTATTACAAATAATGCTGCTATGAACATAGATGAACAAATGCTTTTATAGTATGATAGAGCATCTCTTGGGTATATTCCCAAGAGTGGTATTGCTGGATCCTGGGGTATGTTGATCCCAAATTTCCTAAGAAACCACCACACTGATTTCCAAAGTAAGATTTAAAGCAGATTTTCTATATGCATACACACATCAAAATCTGGTAGGTAATTTCACAGCATAACTATTTATCAAAGCAACAATGGTAAGTTCCTGCTAGGACCTGTGATCTCCCCAGTCATGGGTTTTGAACAAGTTTATAGTATCATGTATGAATTCCCTCATGTGTACTGGTCTTATATCTAATCATAAGACAGTTCATTTGTCTCAAATTATACCAATGGGCATATCTTTCTAAGAAGTCAGCATTGGAGCATACAGGGTCTAGGCTGGGTAAGACCATTGATGTCTTTTCTATTCCAATAGCCTACATAATACTGTCAGGTACTATGTAAACTAGAGGGAAGGGAGAGTGTTTCCCAGTTAGTTCTGGGTTGATGTCTGTATTCCTCACAGTGAGTGTGAACCCTGTTTTTAATTTTTTTTTATTCTTTTATCTTGCAGTTTTCATACTCTGAATTGATCAAGGGGACCCAGATAATGCTATACACAGAAGTATGTTTTGTAGAACACACAGCAGATTAGAGACTTGTTTTGAAGACATTAACAAAAGACATTTCACAGGATGGTAGTTTCATTCTGCCTTGACTGTTGCTGCATGTTTATAGTACAATAATTAATTTTGAACAGAAAAAGCCATTGTCAAACAAATGCTTTCAAAGAAAATAAAACACTATAATAAGAAAACTCCAGAGCATTACATCTAAACTTCAGAGGAAATACTATTTATTAATATTGCAATAAGAAAATTTTGACTGCCAATTATAACTTTGTAGTTAAGAGTATTGACAGTGGAGTAAGTTCCAAACTTAATACCTCTGTGACGCTGGACATGGCATATCTTTCAGCTTCCAACCTCTTATTTGTACAAATAAAATATTCCCTTATAACTTCTTAATTTCTCTTTTTTTTTTACTTTAAATAAAGTTTTT
>NC_022026.1:8626585-8627867 GCF_000317375.1 Microtus ochrogaster | reverse complement strand
ACATAGCGGACAATGAGGACTACTGAGAACTCAAGAACAATGGCAATGGGTTTCTGATCCTACTGCACGCACTGGTTTTGTGGGAGCCTAGGCAGTTTGGATGCTCAACTTGCTAGACCTGGATGGAGGTGGGGGTTCCTTGGACTTCCCACAGGATAGGAACCCTGATAACTTCTTAATTTCTTTGGTGTGTGTTGTGATGTTTCCCTGTGCATTCCTGATTATGTTAATGTGAATCTTCTCTTTCTTTCTTTTGATTAGTTGGGTTGAATCTATCAAAGTGCTTAGTTTCTCAAAGAGCCAGCAACTATATATATATATATTCTTTCTATTGTTTTGATTTCAATAATTTCTGTACTGATTTTTATTATTTCTTGCCTTTAACTGGGTTCTTATTTGGTTTGTTCATTTTTTCCTAAATTTTAGAGTTGCTTCATTATACTGTTTATTAGTGTTCTTTCTTATTTTAAAATATCATTTTGAGGGAGGTAACCCAGACCAGAAAGACAGTTATCACATGTACTCTTTTATAAGTGGTTTTTAAACATAAAGCAAAAAAAAAAAAAAAACCAGCCCACAAATCACAATCCCAGAGAACTTAGATAACAATGAGGACATACATAGATCTAATCTACATGGAACTAGAAAAAGACGGGAACTCCTGAGTAAATTAGGAACATGGGGACCTCAGAAGAGGGTTGAAAGGGAGAGGAGAGGCAGGGAGGGGGACAGAGAAAAATCCAGAGCTCAATAAAAATCAATAAATAATGTAGGCTCTTAGACCTATTAATTTACCTTGTGTGACTGCTTTCAATGTGTCCCAAAGGTTTTTGTCGAGTTGATTTCATTTTCTTTTTGTTCCAAGACAATTTGCATTTATTTCTTGATTTCTTCTTTAACCTATTTATCATTCATTAATGAGTTATTTAATCTCCATAAGTTTGTGCATTTACTAGGGTTTTCTATCAATTTATATTTAATTCATTGTGGTCAGATATAAGAAATAATTTCAATCTATTGAATTTGTAAAGATTTCTTTTGTGTCCCAGGAAGTGGTAGATCTTAGAAACGCTTCCATGTGCTATTGAGTAGAATGTGTATAAAATTAAAAATAATAGGTCCCTGTTTAGGCGCTGAGGAGCTCCATCTGGACGGGTGAGTGTGTGCTATCCAGGGGCGGATTGTCCCGGAAGAGAGCACAAACCCCCCTCCCCCAGCTCCTTCTGCAGGGCTGTCCTTCTTATACACGACCAACCCCCAAGCCTGTGTGATCTGCAAGGTC
>NC_022026.1:8616219-8617269 GCF_000317375.1 Microtus ochrogaster | reverse complement strand
TCCTATACACAAAGAATAAAAAAGCCGAGAGGGAAATCAGAGAAGAATCACCTTTCACGATAGCCACAAATAGCATAAAATATCGTGGGGTAACTCTAACCAAGGATGTGAAGGATCTATTTGACAAGATCTTTAAGTCCTTGAAGAAAGAAATTGAGGTGGATACCAGAAAATGGAAGGATCTGCCTTGCTCTTGCATTGGGAGGATCAACATAGTAAAAATGGCAATTCTACCAAGGGCAATTTATAGATTCAATGCAATCCCCATTAAAATCCCATCGAAATTCTTCACAGATCTTGAGAGGACATTAATCAACTTTATATGGAAAAACAAAAACCCAGGATAGCCAAAACAATCTTATACAATAAAGGAACTTCTGGAGGCATTACCATCCCTGACTTCAAACTCTATTACAGAGTTTCAGTATTGAAAACAGCTTGGTATTGACATAAAAACAGAGAAGTCGATCAATGGAATAGAATAGAAGACCCAGACTTTATCCCACAAACCTATGAACACCTGATTTTTGATAAAGGAGCTAAAAGTGTTCAATGGAAGAAAGATAGCATCTTCAACAAATGGTGCTGGCAGAACTGGTTGTCAACCTGTAGAATAATGAAAATAGATCCATATCTATCGCCATGCACAAAAATCAAGTCCAAATGGATTAAAGACCTCAATATCAGGCTGAACACACTGAACCTGATAGAATAGAAAGTGGGAAGTACTCCACAACATATGGGCACAGGAGACCACTTCCTATGCATATTTCCAGCAGCACAGACATTAAGGACAACCTTGAATAAATGCGACTTCCAGAAACTGAGAAGCTTCTGTAAAGCAAAGGACACTTTTACCAAGACAAAAAGGCAACCCACTGACTTGGAGAAGACCTTCACCAACCCTGCAACAGACAAAGGTCTGATTTCCAAATTATATAAAGAGCTTAAGAAACTAGACTTTAAAATGCTAATTAACCCAATTTAAAAAATGGGGCACTAAACTGAACAGAGAATTCTCAACAGAAGAAATTCAAATGGCCAAAAGAC
>NC_022026.1:8613444-8614594 GCF_000317375.1 Microtus ochrogaster | reverse complement strand
CTGAGGGACATGCATGCAGTTGTGTGTATATGCATGTGAGGCCATAGATTGGCATTGGGTCTCTTTTTCAATCACCCTCCACCTTACTATTGAGACAGATAAAGGCAGATCCCTGGATATTCGTGCCTAACAAATCTACTGAATCCATGCCCATCATACACACAGACTCCGAAGACTGGCTGGGCCTTAGAGTTACAGATGGGTATAGACATGTGTGCATTTTGGTGCTGGGGATCTGAGGCTTGCTCCTTGCAGCAGTTTCTCAGTTACTTTTCCAAGCTATCTTTTTGTTTCAAGATTGTTAGAATTAAATGACTCAGTATGTAAAAACACTTAAAAGAGTAGGTGATAAATGTGCATTGAACAATTAGAGGTCTGTATGGTAGAGAAATTCAAGTATGTATCTATAAAGAGTTGAATGAGTTCCACTGGATTTACACTTTAAGAATGAATTTTTACCTTGTGTAATGATCAATTATTTCACAAACTCTTATGACTTTAATATGAAGCATTTTCTCCACAAGATTGTGTAACAAAGCCTTGTTCCCCAGCTGGTGGTCTTATTTTGGAGGATTTTGGAACCTCTAAGAAGTAACACTTAGCTGGAGAAAGTATGTCCCTGGAAGCATGCCCTTGGGGACTGGATCTTGTCCCAGTCCTCTTATGCCCTGCTTAGGTGCCTCTTGTCCTCTGTGCTCCTGTCCATGTCATATCCTGCCTCCTTACAAACTCAGAATCAACACAGCCAAGGACTATAGACTGAAATACCTAAAAAAACGGGAGCTAGAATAAAGCTTTTCTTTATGTCATGGAATTTGTCAGAGAAATGAAAATTTTGACTAACATACAAACATGTTAGGTACACTTTTCTATAATGATGACCATCTAATTCTAGAGGTGTGCAAAGAAATGGCATGTTCTACAGAAATTTATGGTTGAACACTGTGTTAAAGACCTATAAGATCCATTTTAATCCTGGCGTAGCCATAATTCTTCATAAAAATCAAGCAAGTTCTGTTGCATTATAAAGATAACATTAGCTCAGACTCTGTCCTGCAGGACTGACTGTCTTGTGGAGTACACATTGCCTACATGCCATTCTTTTTTTATTTTTTTTCTGTTTTTTCAATTTTTTTTTAGTTGTTGCAAA
>NC_022026.1:8601212-8612773 GCF_000317375.1 Microtus ochrogaster | reverse complement strand
TGTCCACCCTTCCTTTATCCCAACCATCCCATTCCCCCAAGCTCCCCCCTTCTCCCCTTCTCACGTTTCTCACCCCATTTCTCCTTTGCCCCATTCCACCTCACCCCCAAGATCCCAGGTTTTGCCCTACAATCTTGTCTACTTCCCATATCCAGGCAGATGACTATATGTTTTTCTTTGGGTTCACCTTCTTATTTAGCTTCTCTAGGATCAGAAATTATATGCTCAATGTCCTTTATTTATGCCTACATGCCACATGCCATTCTTAAGCTTCAGGAAATCAGTGAAAGCATGTTTTGAAATAACTTTATGATTATATTATGCTTCCACTGCCATCATATTGCAATTATCTTCCCCCAATTCTATTTTCTTTAATGAAAATGAATGGAAGAATTGTAATAGTTTGATGCCATATAATTATAACATGTAGATTTGACAGCTAAATTTAGTATCATGGATGATTATTTGGAACAAATTAATCTTTCAAAGCCTCAATTTTTCACCACTGTAAAGTGGGAGCAGTTTTAGCAGCCATTGCCTGAGAAATTCATTGCAAACCTTGGTGAGAATACTGCTCACAATGTTTCTAATGTGTAGTGAACTTTGAGTAAATACCACTTGTTATAGTAGTACTTCATATCTGTTTTTCCAAATATAAGACTAATTTCTAATTTCTGACATAACTTCAGTGTGACTGGTTTGCATACTTTTATTGTTAGGAGCTCATATTTGCCTGTTAATTTTGAAAGGTTTCTGTGAAATTATTAGGTAAAATAAAAACATTTTTTCCCTTTTGCAGTGAAAAACAGCTTCTACCAAGGCCATTCCTATACTTAAGCAAGTCGCGAGGAACCATACACAGCAGAAAATCACTCTTCCAGCTGTATGGCAGTAACCTTGTCAACAAAGAGATTCTTATTCCACTGAGAAGCCAAGCATGAGGCTTATATTTGGCTTTTCACTTGAATAAAGCTTTAGAAATTAGAATAGCCAGCTGCAAAAGGCCTGGTTGCTCTTGATCTGCGGAACAAGAGCTCGCAATAAAGAATGATATGAAAGAGAGAAAAAATACCACCTTTCCAGGCTTTGTCTATATAATGAAGGAAGTTTTCAAACTTCCTTTAGTGGCAAATAATTTCAATTAGCATTTTGAGGGGGCTGAACATAAGTACCCACTTCTCCCAGAGGCTGGAGCCTGTTGATTAACCATTGTATGAAGTGTTATAGCCTTCTGTTTGGGGTGGAGAAATTGCATTTCAGGCACACTTGTTTGGCATTCTGTTCTAGCCTCAACCAGAAGCACTGAGTCTAATCTTCCCTCTTCACTTATTCATCCACCCACTTGAAAATGCAAATTGATTTTTAAGCATCTCAATGTGAGAATGACAAAGAAAATCGATGTGAGGGCACTGTGAAAGATTCACCCATGTTTTCCCATCTGGGTTTTAGCCTTGAACAGTTCTTGTCTTAAAGGTCTGTCAGTCTTGTGTAGTCCAGAATGACTTTAACGGGGACTACCAGAAAATATCATGAAACTTTGAAAAACCTTGTGAGGTTAAAGGTAGGTGAAATACCCATGTTAGTAGATTTCTTTAGCTAGGAAACAATGGAACAAAATATATCCTTGCTTTGAGGCACAGTGACTAAAATGAAGCATGTGAGTTGGAAGAGAAACAGTATTGAGGATGAAGAGACAGGAAGGAAGAGGGTACAATTATGGAATGCTTTTGAATTTAATGTGCTTACTATTGCTCAAGTAAATACCTGAGAAAAATGATTGAAAATGAAGGAAGATTTGTTTTGTCTTATGGTTTTAGAGGCCTTGGTCCAAGGTCTGCTAGATTTCTTGCCTTGTGCAAGATGTAAGACTGAATGTCACAGAAAAGGGTAGGATGTGGCCAACCTCCTCATCTCATGAAAGTCAGGAAGCAGAAAGGATCGTACTCCAGAGAGGGCTTTCCCTGCCCATCCCTGCAGTGATCTACTTTCTTCAGCTAGGCTCCCCTATCTAGTAGTTTCTGCTACATCTCAAAATGGTACTAAAAGCTAGAGACAATGCCTGAAAATTGAGACTCTCATAATCAAACCATAAAATTTAGTCCTATATCCCCAAAGACTCATTCTGATCCTATTATGTAAAACACAGCGGGTCAATTTCCAAGATTATCCAATTTTAATACTTCCAGAACAAAAGTTAAAGTCCAAAACATCTTTTGAGATTCAAGGCAGATGTTTATCTGTGAGCAGCTGTGAAAATTGAAAAGCAGATACCATATGCCTAATATAATGGTAGTGACTAAATATTTTCATTCAAAAGTAGAGAGGTAGGGACATAGAAAGGTGAAATAAACCAAGTAAGACTGAAGCCCAGCAGGAGAATCATTAAATACCATGGCTCCAAGTCTGGCATCTTTAGTATATAGTGTGCCCCAGTGCTCTTGGTAAGGGCATTACTATAGCCTTGCTGATTGCAGTTGGCATGCCCTCACTGTTCTGACTCTGCTTACACTAGCAGCTTTCCTTGGCAGATTTTCTATGTCCCATGTTTCTGGCATCTCCAGATTACTGGAATCTTTATCATGTTTGGACTTCATTCTCACAGCTTCATTCTTTTACCTACTCAGAGGATTCCCAATAACATATTATGGGCCCTCTAAGACTTTCCCTTGAAATCTTGGTAGGGGCCTCTGGAATTGCTGGCCTGAAAGACTAGCATCATGTAGATGACACCATGGCTTTCCAACTGCTTGGGTAGTATCTAGGTCACCTTAAACCATACCTACAGTGGCCTCTGAGTTCCTGGATGGCTAAACCCAAGGAAAATCTTCCTTAAGTAGTTCTGCATCATCAGTGTACCCCAGGGCTCTCTTCTCAAAGCAAGTACATGCATATCAGTTTGCATCTTTGTGTTCTTGAGCCTGAGATGAGGGATACCATGTCTATTCTTGTCTATTAGGCTTTTGAGTTATGACAGTAGATATATGTTTTTTATTTCCCCATTCTTAAAGAGATTTGATTAATCAAAGTGACCCATATAAACTTGGATATTGTATTCTTTTGTTTTCAAATAATTGTAGTTCCACGAAAGTCTCTGTCAATGTAATAATTTGAGACAGAATCTCTCTCCCTCCCTCCTTTCCTCTCTCCCTCCCTCCCTCCCTCCCTCTCTCACTCCTTCCCTCTCTCACTCCCTCCCCCGTGTGTGTGTGTGTTGGATTCTTTACTAATATTAATGTCTCCATGGTGATAGAAAGTAGATGAGTTGATAATCTATGATCTGTCCTAGAATAGTAGGCTTTTGTTTTGGAGAGATAAATTAAAAATGCTAAGCTGAGCAGTTACTAGTAAAATAGCAAATGATCATGATTTCTTTGAATCAGTTTCCTATTATACATTAAACAGAAAGAAATTGTTGAACAACATGTGATGATGGTATCTCTCTGGGATCAGAAAGATAACTGTTAAAAGATATATTATGCCAATCGCAATTTAAAAAGTATCCTCTGTCAACATCTTTCAAGGTTAATATCTAGTTATAATTCTATATGTCATTGTGGGGTGTTGTGCTTCCACAAATCTATGTCTTCTACTAAAATGTAACATAGCCTACTAAGTCTTACCAACTTCCATTACTGCATCTATGTAACTAAGGAACAAAGTCAAAATTTGTACTATCCTGCAAAAGCAGGAGGGGTTATGCATTTGTATTGCATATGTTTGAGGTGAGTTGACATTTCATTTCCTTCCATTCAGTTTGGTTGTGAATATAAAAGTACTCTAAAATTAAAGTCTATTAAAATATGTATTGCCTTATCTTAGAATCTGCTTGATTTTCACATAGATCAGGGGTTCTTACCCCGGGCCTGGAGATTAACTCCCATGTAATGTCTATTTTTGTAAAGCCTATGAAATGAGATTGATTTTCATACATTTAAATAGTTGAAACAAAAGCAAGTGAAGAGTATTATTTTTGGCATGGAAAAATTACATAAAATTCAAATTTTAGTGTCCATAAATAAAAGTCTTATTGGAACATATCCATGCTTATTTCTTTATATAGACAATCTATGGATTCTTTGCTGTTGCTGTGGCAAAGCAGCAACTATATGATCCACAAAACCTATACAATTACTATTTTATCCTTTATGAAAAAAATATACTGACCTCTTGCCTCGAAATCAGGCTTTTCATCTAGGATTCATTACAGCTGATGGGTACCCTAGACAAGATGCGGAGTCATATAGAAAGTAAGGAATGATTTACTTCTTGCTGTCTTTTTCTCAAAGCTTTTGACTCAAAACTGTGACTCTAATTTTTCCTCTAAAGCAAGGCAAAGCAAACCAAGAAATACAAAGGGTTTTTTTTTTTTTGATACTCCATTCTCCCCAACTCCCTTACTCTCTCTTGTCTTCCTGAAGTTCCATTATCTGCTATGTTAAAATGATAAGTTAAAAATATTCAGTTAATATGTTCCTGTCACTGCTGGTTTAATAAATCAACACTGGAAATTGAACTATTAAAATTTCAAAACATTCAACAGCAAAGTGGAGATGTAATAGATGAAAGATGAGGGAAAAGGAAATTACCACGTAAGAAATATTTACCCTTCATCATAGCCCCTGTATAACGTTACAGATTGAGATTCTATCATTTGTTACGGAACGTTATAGAAAAGGAAATGGATTGCAGTGTAATTCTTTTCAAGTTGTCTTGAATGCTGGGTAGGTGAACCAAAGTGCTAGGACATTACAAGGAAATGGAATATAAGGTTTAAATGTTTTGATCACCGAGGAAACAAAGTAATTAGAAGTGTGTACTTTGAAGTAAAATGAACTTAGGTTTAAACTCTGGTACTGGCATTGAGAAGCTCAGTGTATTTGGCAGACTTATCTTTCCTTTTTTAATTTTTTAAATTGATTTTATTGAGCTATATATTTTTCTCTGCTCCCACCCTTCCTCTACACTCTTCCGTAGTCCCCATGCTTCCAATTTACTCAGGAGATCTTGTCTTTTTCTACTTCCCATATAGATTAGATCCATGTATGACTCTCTTAGGGTCCTCATTGTTGTCTAGGTTCTCTGGGATTGTGAATTGTAGGCTGGTTTTTTCACTTCATGTATAAAACCACTTATGAGTGAGTACATATGATATTTGTCTTTCTGGGTCTGGATTACCTCACTCAATATGATGTTTTCTAGCTCCATCCATTTGTCTGCAAATTTCAAGATGTTATTTTTTTGCTGTGTAGTACTCCATTGTGTAAATGTACTGATGACAACTTATGCTGGAGAGGATGTGGGGTAAAGAGAACACTCCTGCATTGCTGGTGGGAGTGCAAACTGGTATAGCCCCTTTGGGTACCAGTATGGTGACTTTTCAGAAAATTAGGAAACAACCTTCCTCAAGACTCAGCAATACCACTTTTGGGTATATACCCAAAGGATGCTCAATCATACCACAAGAACATTTACTCACCCATGTTCATAGCAGCATTGTTTGTCATAACCAAAATGAGGAAACAACCTGAATGGCCCCCAACCAAAGAATGGATTATGAAAATGTGGGACTTGTCTTTCCTTATTTCTAAAATGGAGCTATTAAAACATCCTTTATGAAATTACTGGGAAATTTTAACATGTATAAATGTGTATATAACACAAGTGTTAAATGTGATTTTTTAACTTTTATTGTCAGAATAGATACTCATTGAGAAAGTACTAGCTGGAAATCACTGAAAATCATTTTCTTCTTGTGAAAAGAGAAAATAGAAATGATAGTGAAAGTTAAGAGACCTGTGATTTAATCTGGTTAATAATATTAACATCACAATAGGAAGATATCATTTATTCACAGCAGCAGTATATAGATAATGCCATTATTCTTGTTTTAAGTATTAAAAACTGAAAAGAAAAGAAATTTGGCTGCTTGAGCAAATTAACATAGTACGGAAATTTAAACTTCAACAGACTGACTACAGAGCTTCTGGTTTTTAACAGTGGGACTATGTTACCTTTCCAGTTCAGAGACCAAGGGTATAACAGGGCTGCAGTACATTTGCACAGGCTCTATATTACACAACTCAATAAGTGTTCTATTTGTGTCACTGTATGAAGCCAATCACCTGCACCGTCACATGCATTGGTTTGCTTTATATTGCTGTGACAAACATCATGACCAAACAACATTAGGATGAAATGCTTTATTGTGGCTTACACTTCCGCATCATACTCCATAATTGAGGGATGTCAGGGCAGGAACCTGGAGGCAGGAACTGAGGCAGAGACCACAGGGGAATACTCCCTACTTGCTTGCTTCCTGTGGCTTCCTTAGCCTGCTTTCTTTGTGCAGTGAGGGAATTGCTTTGTTTTATTTTAGGCTATTTTCCCTTTATTATTATTGTTTGATTTTTGATTCATTATATTTTATATTTTTCCTTCCCCATTGCCTCCCATCCCCTCCTTACCTCCTTAGCTACTCTATTTTGTTGTTTTCCTCACTCTGAAAACAATAAGAAACAAAGCCAAAACTCCAAGAATCAAAAAGCCCCCACAAAATGCAAAAAAGAAAAAGCAAAAGACTAATATAACCGTTTATCTACATATCTATGTATCTATCTGTCAGTTGAATTCATGTTTATATGATGAAATTAATTTGAATAACAAAACAAAAGTGGACATGCCATTGGAAAGATTTAGACCTAGTAGACTCGGAGAGAGACCTTGTTTGTCTACCCTGCTTTCTTGCTCAGCTTTCCCATAGCTAAGAAAGCAGTTTGTATCAGAAGCTGAGGCTAAAGCAGCACAAAACCAAATTCCCAAATTCCCAGTTTTCTAGCATTCCTTGGAGTAGGGATATTGTTAACTGAATAGAGCTAAAAGCCTTTCTTTTCTTCCTTCCTTCCTTCCTTCCTTCCTTCCTTCCTTCCTTCCTTCCTTCCTTTCTTTTGGCTAGAATGTGAGCTGTATAAAAATTAAGTGAAAATAACACCAGAGATGCAAAAGCAGTTATTCAAGTGAATTGAGTGTTTTCTAGAGAAGCTGATTTTAATGAAGCAATTAATTAAGCAAGGATTATATATGGTATCCATCTGTTAACTTAAAAGTACAATTTTTGCAATCATATTGTGGATCTACATATATGTACATACAAAATAGATATAGTTATCAGTGTAGCACTGTCATTATATTGGAACATCACAACATTTCTTCTCATATGCGGTGCCTCATCTCAGTTAACTGATATTTTACATAGACAGAAAAATAGATTAACATGCTGTATTCCACTCCTGTCTTCAAATGTTAATTGAAAACTATGTATCACCTTTAAATGCATGCTGTTAACATATATAACATTTAAAAGTAAATACAGCGTTATGTTCTTATTTCTTCCGTTATTACACATGATTTTGGTTCTTTACATTTGTTTTGGGTTTTTTGGTATGTAAAAGGTTTCAATTGTTTGCAAAACATCACATACAGCAACAACAAAAGGAAATACTAGTTCTCAATAACTAACCATTCATATACTAGAGCTTGCAATTGAGGCTGTACCACACAGTGTTCAAGTATATCAGAGTATACTTACAAAAACTTCACTAAATATCCATGGGTATAAGAGCTCATGGGTTTATCAATAAGATGCATTTGAATGCCCTTATCTTCTTCCCAGGAAACAAAATATTTGTAAGAGTATACATGCAAATTTCAACAAACCACACATGTAATTTTTAAAATGGCATATAAGTCAATATTAACAAAAGAGAGAAATAAAAGGCTTCCTGTAGAAGCATAGGAGCATGTAAGAAATGTAATAAAACTTACCTTTCCCTCTTATTCATATGAACCCTCACTATCTATCATATAATGTGGCTTGTGTCTGTGGCTGCCTGAAAATAAAGCTAAGATACCAGGTTTAACTTGGACATGCACTCTGTGATGAATAACTGCATGCACTGGATGTCAGCTTATGCTCCAGTTGATGGTCCCATACCATGTATATATAAGTAGCTTTATATAGTGCCAGTAGGTAATAAATTAAAAGAGAAAGAGAGCACATAAAGTTGAGAAAAGTGTGTGTGCTCTTCCCTAGGAAAGTCCATGTCTTCTGCTTTTAACATTCCTTCGTTGCTTGAGGTTCTTTGTATGGGATTGAGGCCTCAAGATCTTTCCCCTTGCACTTTTATAGGTCATGTTTAGGTAGTCATGTTGGTAAGACTGCATCTGTGTAGTTCCTGACATTTATAGGAGACACAACCTCATAGCACACTTCCTGTTTCTTTGGCACTTACAAGCTTTCCACTGCCTACCTCTTCATAAGGATTCTTTACTCTTACATGAAGGTGTTCTATTGCAGATGTATCAAATACCCACAAGTAATATTATATATACTGAGCAGGCTGTATTTGTATATTTAGTAATTTACATATCAACAATTAAACAAAAAGAGACCATGAACTTGAATGGGAACAAAGTGAGGAGTACATGGGGGAAGGTTGGAGAGAGAAAAGGGAAAGGGGCAAATGAAGTAATTTTAATTTTAAAAGATGTAAGAAAAACGGAAAGAAAGAACCCAGAAGTTTGTGTGTGTGTGTGTGTGTGTGTGTGTGTGTGAGAGAGAGAGAGAGAGAGAGAGAGAGAGAGAGAGAGAGAGAGAGAGAGAGAGAGAGAGAGAGAGAGAGAGAGAGAGAATGACTCTTTATAGAAATTAAGTTTTCTTATCTCATTTGGAAAAAGGCTGAAGGGGAGAATAGAAAAAAGGGGATATTAAAATGGATAGCAGGTTACTGGACCAGATGCTATGGATAAACTCATGTTAAGAAATGGCCTCTTAGCATCCGAGTAGTTTATGTTAAACAGAACACAGAGAAGTAATGAGGATATTATGGCATGAAATATAGGTACACATTAAGAAACCTCAAACAAATAGGGAGATCTCCCATCAGGTGTGAGTTTTATGTTGAAATTTAATCACTAAATGCTGACTAAATGAAACTGCTTGCATGTAGTCATTTCCTGCTTTTTAATCTTAGCCAGAGGCAAAAAAATCAAACAATGAAAGGCCATCTTATCTTTGCTTCCCTGATTTTCTTTCTGCATTTATGCACAGTTGCTGAAATAAATTGATTACATAAAATGTAATCTCTCTTTTATTCTTCCAATAAGAAAGCAGTTTCTCAGCCACTTTATTAAATGCCTTGAAGCTTCTGCTCTTTTCTGATCAATATTTTAACGGAGTCTTATGTAAAATGTAATTTACATTCAGGTGTTCCCTTAGCAACCATAACAAAATCAAATACATCTGCTTTCAGAATGAGTTCCTCTTTTGAAAAACCCTTGTAGTTACACAATCTTCTTTTATTAGCAGAAATAGCTTTCTAAATGGGCTACCGTCTCTTTTTAAAGCAAAGTACTTTTAAAACCGTGTTTAAATAGAAGTTACAGGGTTTTAAAATGGGGATGTGGAGTGATTTCTTCTAAAATTTTATGCATTTTGATCAATTAGTCAATAAACAGTCATTAGTGCCTGTGGGTGTTATATTATATGCAGTGGATACATAGGTCAAAAATATATGATCCTTGGTTTTACAAAAGTTTGTAACAGAACTAAAACTGAGAGTAATCACAATACCAGATTTAATAATGATCATTTTCATGAACGATTATATGATCAAACACAAATGAGTCTTTATAAGAGGATTTGTTTAAAAGATATTTAACCCTTTTGAAGGAAATTCAAGGTATATTACCTGTTGGCTAGTAATGAATGATGTTGTAATCTAAGAAGTGACGTCTAAAATTCTGAAAAATCCATCATGCTGGAATTCTCACATTATCATAAGAATCTTTAAAAATGAAACAACATGAAGATAGCATGAGGAACTGTCAGGAACCAGGTGGTACATTAAGTGAAGGAAAGACTTTTGGACTGTAGCCTTATAGTGATTAAAATATTATCTTAGAGATTATAATATAATTACAACATTCCTCTCTTTATTCCTTCAAAAACCCTCCCATATATGTCTTTTACTCTTTCAAATTCATAGCCTCTTTTCTCATAAATTGTTATTACATGCATATATGTGTTTTTTAATTTTTATGTGTATATTTTATGTTTACATTTAGGAATATATAGATATAATGAAATATAAAGTGCTCAGTCTATGTAATGTTACTCAGTAGCAATGGATACAGCTATAAAACACACCCATACTTAAGCTTTGGGGAATAAGCAGTAAGGTTAAAAGATCAGAAGTTTTCTATGAGATTATGTCTCTTAGAAGTGTCAGAAGCTACACATATAGAGCCTCACCAACATGACTGCCTAACCATGATCTAAGCAAAGATAATAATAGATATGCCAAAGTGGATGGGCATTGCTTTGGAAAAGAGGTTCTTCTTTTGTTTCCACAAAAGATGAAAACCTGTGGATTAATTCCAGACTAATATGGTTTGATGGTTCCAGACCTCCTGAAAGGTTGCCAGGAACACTCCCCAAAATTATGGTGCCCAACTAGAAGCAGAAAGAAGTTTGGAGAAGAACTATGCCCATATTCCCAAATATTGTTTATAAATGTTTCTTTACATTTAAAAGGGGATATGTTATAGAGATCTGCATTGGTATGAATCTTGGTTTATTGATACAAATTTCATGTCAACTTTGTTATATGTATATTTCTGCTCTTGATTAAGGCATCGTGTATGTGCAGCTCATTAAAAAATGTAATGTATAACTAAAAAATATGGGTTAATAGATAATCATCTATAACAGTCAAGTTTGTAATCATGTTATTTAGGTTTTCTAGCTATATAGAGATATATTTCAGTTAGGTATTTTTCAGATCTGTCAGAGACATTCAGCATATGGCATTTAAAATATTTTAAGAACTTAGGACACTCATCCTCCCTATACTTCCTGGGCTTCCTGCTGGACCTATACTCCCAGCATACTGCCTCTCTCTTCCTACCCCACCCAGCTTGCATCTAGAACCCTCCCCCCTTTTCTGCTTCCCTTCCCTCTTGGGGCTCTGGGGCCAAATCCCTAGGGCAACCTAGCTGACTGGAGCTCCTTTGTTTCAATAGCCTGCCTGCAGCAAGCAAGGTAGGCGCTTTGTTTACAAGCTACCCAACCAGCACAGAGAGATCTGATCTCAGCACCAGGAGAGCCATCACTGGGGAGTGCCATCACTGGGAAGGTACATCAGTAGGCAAGGAGACCTGTTCCTGTAAAAGAAAATACATAGGGAAGCATTCGCAGGAAGAGATGGGCAAGCGCCAATGCAAGAATTCACCCAACAATCTCAAAAACAACATGAAACCACCAGAACCCAGCGACCTCACAACAGGAGGACAGGAACACCTTAATCAAGAAGAAGTAGAAAAACTTGACTTTATGAAAGTGATTGACGTCCTTAAACAGCATGTAAAAAATGCCCTTATAGAAATGGATGAGAAGTATAACAGATCGTTTGAAGAATTGAATAAATCAGTGAAAGATACACTAGGAAACCAAGGAAAAACAATTAAACAGATAATGGAAACAGTTCAAGACTTGAAAACTGAAA
>NC_022026.1:8596994-8599469 GCF_000317375.1 Microtus ochrogaster | reverse complement strand
AGCTCCAATTGCTTCAAGAGGAAGATGGGCATCAAAGAGGCTCCTTATGGAGTTTGCTAGTCACTTGGGCAAGAAACTGCTCTTGCCTGTACTGTTTGAAAGTATCTTGTAAAAACTGGACATGTAGGATCCACAGAGAAATGACTGCTGAACTTGCCTAAAGAAGGTGAAACGGTCCTTTGGGGTTCCTGCTTCATGACATTCTGCATGACACAGAAAAATGTGACTGACAAGCTGCCAATATTGGTGGAACTGTCTTTGAAATTTCCTGCTTCCTGGAAAAGTCTGCTGGATACTATTGACCTGTAGGCTGAAGATGGATGCCCCAATCATAAGGAAGAACTTTGGGTGACTGTCCAGGTAGCAAGATATCTCTGTCAATTCTAGAGTTTTGGAAATTGTTTACTATACGCAGCCTGTTTACTTAGGTAATATTATATCCTCTGGAGTCTTTGATGGAGTTGAAGAATAGACAGAATATAGATATAAATATTGTAACTGTCATTTTTTGCTTGATACCTCTTTTGTTGTATGTAATTTTTCTATGTTAAAGTTAAAACCTTCCTTATTTAAGCAGAATAAGGGATGTGATGTGCGAGTCCACTCTATATGCTGTAAATACCATTAGTAAATAAAAAAATTGCCTTGTCCTGTTGATAGAGCAGAACTTAGGTAGGCAGGGAAAACTAAGCTGAATCCTATGAGAAAAGATGCAGAGTAAAGGAGAAGCCATGTAGTCCCACCAGAGACAGATGCCAGAACTTCAGCTGGTAAGCCACAGCCACGTGGTAATACACAGATGAATAGAAATAGGTTAAGTCAATATGTAAGAGTTAGCCAATAAGAAGCTAGAGCTAATGGGCCAAGCAGTGATTTCATTAATACAGTTTCTGTGTGGTTATTTGGGGGCTAAGGAGCTAGAAACTAACTAGTGACCTTCTCCAACTGATGGGGAAAAGTCCAGGAGGCCTCATCAAAGAACTATAGGATACTAAGAAATGCAGAGCAAAAGAAATAAGTTTTCCCAGGGAAGAGCACAGCACTTTATCATCCAGTACCAATGGTCAGTTCTGAATGTAATAGTCTTACCAAGGAAAACTTGAATACTAAAAGTATATAAAATGTCCAAAGATTACTTTCTTAAAAATAATATTTAATGTATAGTATCTTATTTAATATTTAAAAGAAGAAGATATATACCTAGGTCTATATAACAATTATTATTGGCTTGTATTCATTTTATAAAATGTTATGTTTCACGAACACATTTTCTTCTCTATATATCACGCACTTTGGTGTTGACTGAGGTTTCTGTTCTGCCCAGTTCCCACAGTCATTAAGTCCCAAAGAAATGACACAGAGGTCTACATTAATTATAAACTGTTTGGCCTAGTATCTCAGGCTTCTTTATAACTTATATTAGCTGATAATTCTTGTCTGTGTTAGCCACGTGGCTTGGTACCTTTTTTAATGAGGCAATCACATCCTGCTTTCTCTTTGTCTGATTTACTCTGTGTCTAGGTGATGACAGCAGACTGAAACTTCCCTCTTCTCAGAATTCTTGTTGCCCTGCCTCTATGCCTCCTTCCCTCCTATACCTCCTGCCTGGCTACTGACCAATCAGCATTTATTTAAAATACATGTAACAGGGTACAGACCATTGTCCCACATAACTTCCCCCCTTTTAAAACAAGAACTCTGAATCGACTCTCCTTTGTTTAGCTTTTCTATTGACCATTATCCATAACAATTTGTAACCAACATTCTAAAACAAAGGCAAACATTTATAATCCATTTTTTTGGGAATGTGGGTAGAGTTTTCCAGGCTACTTCCTGCTGATTGGGAGTACTGATAATCTTACCTAAGGAAAATTTAAGATTATGGTCATATCCTGAGTGGAAAATTATTTAAGGCTTGATCATCTCAGGCAGCAGTCTTTGAACTGTTCTGGATGTAGATCTAAGACATCTGGGCCATTCCTCCTTTTAGAGATTTCTCAGGGGTTCTTCTTGATTAAACTTGCTTTTTATTAATGCAGAATGAATCCACAGTCCCTCATATCCTGTGAAAACAAAAACAAAACCTCTTATCCAAAGTAACATATCTTTTGACATAAATTTGAAAGTCAAAGCATAATATATATACATACATATATATATATATATGATTAATACAGCAGCATTTCTATTCAAATGTCTTTTAGCAGCTTTTGTTCCTTTCTCAGTCATCAAACAATTTTAAAAAAAACATAATATCATACAGTATCCAGACTCTCTGTGTATTTTTCATCTTTACATGGCTTTATTTTAACCTCTATTTCTTTTATTTTAATTTTTGACTTTTTTAGACAGGGTTTCTCTGTGTATCTTTGACTGTCCCAGAATTCACTCTGTAGACCATGTTGTCCTTGAACTCACAGAGATCTGTCTGTCTCTGCCTCCCAAGTGTTGGGATTAAAGGTGTGTGCCACCATA
>NC_022026.1:8594302-8595063 GCF_000317375.1 Microtus ochrogaster | reverse complement strand
AACTTGGGGAAACAGGATGATTGGGATAAAGGAAGGTTGGATAGGGGAGCATGGAAGCACATATCTTAGTTAAGGGAGCCACCTTAGGGTTGTCAAGAGACTTGAACCTAGAGTGGCTCCCAAGAGCCCAAGGCAATGTCCCCAGTTAGTTCCTTGTGCAGCTGAGGATAGGGAACCTGAAATGACCCTATCCTATAGCAATACTGATTAATATCTTGCATATCACCATACAACCTTCATCTGGTGATGGATGGAGGTAGAGACAGAGACCCACACTGGAGCACCGGACTGAGCTCCCAAGGTCCCAATGAGGAGCAGAAGGAGGGAGAACATGAGCAAAGACGTCAGGACCAGGAGGGGTGCACCCACCCACTGAGACAGTGGGGCTGATCTATTGGGAGCTCACCAAGGCCAGCTGGTCTGTGACTGAAAAAGTAAGGGATAAAACCGGTCTCTCTGAACATGGCAAACAGTGAGGGCTGATGAGAAGCCAAGGACAATGGCACGGGGTTTTGATCCTACTTCATGTTTTGGCTGTGTGGGAGCCTAACCAGTTTGGATGTTCACCTTCCTAGACATGGACGGAGGGGGGAGGACCTTGGACTTTCCACAGGGCAGGGAACCCTGACTGCTCTTCGGACTGGAGAGGGAGGAGGAGAAAAGTGGGGGAAGGGGGAGAGGGGCGGGACGAGGGGGAGAAAAATGGGAGGCTGGGAGGATGCGGAAATTTTTTTTCTTTTCAATAAAAAAATAAATAAATA
>NC_022026.1:8589269-8594202 GCF_000317375.1 Microtus ochrogaster | reverse complement strand
CCAAGTGTTGGGATTAAAGGTGTGTGCCACCATACTTTTAACACACTGAGATCTGTCTGCCTCCCAAGTGTTGGGATTAAAGGTGTGTGCCACCACACCCAACTACTCTCTTTTTTATTTTAAGGACTTTATCCTATTTTCTCCCAAGCCTACATATATTTTTAAATACACAGTAAACCATTTAAAGGTTTTCTTCGTCTTTGGATCTATCCTTACTGTATATCTCTCTTTTTCTGACCACATGAGTCTTTAATTTGCTAAGTGATATGGCTAGGATTAAAGCCGTGGTTTTGACAGCTGGGTCCAGCCCATTTCTTTACTTTTGTCTGAGAGTCTAGCCTCATGGCACAGTTACTGGCTGAAGCCATGTTTATTGCCACAAGTCTATGGAGTTTCAAGGTTCCTGCCACCACCAAAAAGTATGCAGTCAGCTTTTTATCAACACCATTTAAGTGTTTTGTGGCAGGACCTCTTAAAAGACCTGGAAGGTTTTTGCAGCCAAAGCTGAGTCAGGAAACCTCTCTTAAATGAGAGCACTTGACTCTCGCAAGCAGAGCTCACCTGAGAAAGTGCTGCTATCCAGAAGCCGTGCTTAACTCTATTCTTTTCTATCTAGCATAACTTCCCAAACTCTCTCATGCTTTCTGTGGATGCAGTTATCCACACGTTGGGCACCATTTGTTGACTGAGGTTTCTGTCCTTCCCAGTTCCTACAGTCATTAAGTCCCAAAGAAATCACACAGAGGTCTACATTAATTATAACTCATTAACTTTTTTCACTTATATTATCTCATAATACTCATCTGTCTCAGCCAGGTGACTTGGTATCATTTTTGGTGAGGCAATCACATCTTGCTTGCTCTGTGTCTGGGTGATGACTGTAGACTGAAGCTTCCCTCTTCTCAGAACTCTCATTGTCCTGCCTCTACTTTTTTCCTTGTCACCCTGCCTATACTTCCTGCCTGGCTACTGGCCAATCAACATTTATTTAAAGTATAAGTGACAGGATATAGATTATTGTTCCAGAGCACTTTGACTATTTAAATTTTTAATTTTTGAGATTAAAATTCAATTACCTAATTTCCCCCTTCTTCCTCCTCTCTCCAAATCCTCCCATATACTCCTCCTTGCTATAGTTTCATTTTTCATGTCCTCCCCTTCCTCCCTTTCTCAGCCCCAGTAGTCTCCTTCATTATGTCAATCTTTCTTCTGTTTTCATGTCATTTAATATACATAGATGCATGCATACACACACACACATATTGTATGTTTTCTTTTTTCTTTTTGCTTCAGCATTAATTCTGCAATATACAATATTTGGCTCAGTTCTCAGCAATTCCTTGCTGTCTTTCTTTATGCTTTATCCTTTTATGAAAGGTTCTAGCCTGGGTTTCTGTTCCCATATCATTTCACATTCCTAATTGGTACATATCAAAAATTTAATTTAGCTCAAACCTCCAGATTTACAATTTTGGTTGGTTGATTGTCTTCCTTATAAACGCTGTAAATTTATAATATTCTTGATTACTGTCATCTCTGTTTGGGGATTTACCATACAGTCTTAGATACTAGTTAGTTCCATACAGCAATCCAAGTACTTTTGGTATATGGCATATTTATTTAAGATTTACTATATATTGATGATTCATGTTGAGGGTTTATGTGTTTTACTATACAGTGCTTTCAATGATGCTAATTTCACTTAGTAATGCTCATTATCTCAAAAAATCTTCCTCTTTTGTTGTAATATTTTGACAATATTTTGACTTCTCTAAAAAGTTGGATGATGAAAATCCATCTAATCTCTGTATCTAATCATTCTGGTTAAAATATATAAAGCAGATTTGACTAAACTTCAAGGGAAGACTTACTAATATGTTACTATACTGAGATATTTTATGCAATTTTCTTGATAAGCAATAAGGTAAGAATTTCAATAATAATACAATAGAATTTTGACACATAAAAATACTTCAATTAAATAGATATAAATAAAGTGGAAACCGTTCATTATGGCCTGTGAGAATTTATGTGCATAATTCATTCAAGCTTCATTTATAGTGATATTATGTTTATAGCTTGTAGTTTGCCCTGTAGTCTTAACACCATGGAAATTGGGCCAATAGTACATTTCTAGGTAGCTTATTTGGGGCTTTTTGTGAGCCAGTTATTAAATAGTTACTACTATTGTGATATAAAGTAGTGCATCTATCATTTCTAGACTACATATCTTTTCATTGAAGATGGAACTCTTTCCCAAGTTACCTATATGCTAGTTACAAACTAAGTATGAACAACTTACAATAGATTTAACATATACTAAGTATATTATCTGACAATATTGAGCTTGAAATATAAATCAACAAAATAATAACTATAAAATCATGATAGTTTTGTGAAACTAGCAGCATGTTTTAATCTATAGATCCAGTCAAAAATAATAATGTGATTTAATAAATATTTTGATCTAAATAACAAATTTATTTCAACACTTGTTAGATATATTTTAGAGATATGCTTAGAGTTAAATTTAAAGACAGGCAGAAAAATTAATGTAAGTGGAAAGAAATAATCATTTCAATAAGTCAGAAAAGAGCAGGAAATTAATCTCAGGAAATGAAGCAAAAAGTAAATAGTAAAGATCAGAAATGAAGTAGAGATAAATGAACAGGAGAGAAATTTAATTTTGCCAAAAGTCTATTGTTTGAAATGTCAAATGAAATGTTCAAACTTCTTTCGGTATTATCCAAGAAGAAAAGCAAAGAATACCAATGTAAATGGTGAAATATTGAGACATATTTAAATGTCAGACTTAATGAACAACTGTTGCTAGAAAATTTGATGACCTAGAAAGTATGGCAAAGTTTTAAGAAAATTAAAGTTTACCAAAAACAGACTTAAGTACTAAAATATTATAAATAGTTTTAGACTTGTTACCATGATTAAATTGTCTACTTAATATTTTGTGCCCTGATTTGTTTCACAATACTATATATATGACAATAAAGGAACTTCACATTTAAAACTGTAGATAACAATGTAAAGCATTCTTTAAAATTTTTCGCATTATGTACCTTAAGAAAATCTTTACTACACGACTACGTTTCAAGACATTAGAGCTGTTTCCCAATTTTGATGATAGTTTAGTGAACTTCCATGAGAAAATTGTACCATAATTTGCTTTTCCCTTTACTTCTTTGGGGATAAACTCCCTATAATGAAATTACTAGAAGACATACCATGTATGATTTCTGTATTTTTCATATATTTTCATGTTAATGCCTTACAAAACTAAATTGATATACAGTGACACTAGCAATGTTCAAGTATATCCATTTTCTCAAATCCCTGTATCATTTGGCTTTGTACTCTCCAGTTTTTATAGTTTGATAGATAACCAGTGGAACTTCTAAAACAGTTTACTTTGTGTTCATTTAATTGCATTTGAAGCTTTATCCTCTTTTCTATGATGGTATCTTATTTCAGGTTCTCCTCATGAAAATTCCCTGTTCATCATCTCTGTTAAATTATCAAATAGAATCAGAATATTAGCTTGATAAGTGTGCATTCATTTTTTTATTCAGCTTGGATAGTGAGCCCTTATCATTTACATTTTTCATGAATTTTCCCCCATTATAATGCTTTCTTTTGATATCCATTATATTGAATTTCATAGCTTAACAGCCTTTTTATTTTTAAGGCATTTGAATACATTTGTCTTGTATATGATGATATATTCTTTTCTTTAAATGTCAGAAATATCTCTCCCTATACAGATAGATTAACATATACTATTTTGTAGTAAGTTAACAGGTTTGCTATCCCTAAAATCTTTAAATCCTCATTGCTAGAAGCATTTAACTTCTGCTTGTATATAAGGCTTGTATTGGATCAATCCTAATTTTACTATCTCTTCTCTTCTTCATCTTTGCACTCATGTTTTTTTTCATACATTGTAGTTTCTACAAGGCTCTCTCCATTGATCATTGAGCTACTACCCTGATCTTTCTAACAATGAGACTGCATTTCTCTCTGCTGACCTTTTCAGAACTCGAGTTCCACAATAGCAACTGCTGCCATAACACCAAACCCATGTACTCATCCAGACAGTGGTTGTTTCTGTTTAGCGCTCGTTGTTTATCCATACCCATCCACTGGACTACTAACACCTCTCACCCATTTCCTCTGCTTCCCTAAGTCTGGCTGCTTTTCTGAACTGACACTGACAATACATGTATGTACTAGATGTTGGTCATGCCAGAATTTCTTCCTTCTTAGTTTTGATTGGTTCTATTTTCTTCTTGCTCAGGGAACATCTTTAATTCTCAGGTCATAGTTTTAGAAGTCTGACCGCCTATGATACAGACTGAATTTTAACTTTAAAAAACTTTTTTTCTGAGAAAGCTACATTTTAGAATTTGTAATTTGGCTCTTCCTATCCCAACCCTCCCCCCTTCTGCCTCTCTTCCCTCTTTGGGCACATAACTTCTCCCAGTTCAGCCTGTCTGGGCACTGGGACCGAATCCTTTGGGCAACCGAGGAGGCGGGCTGGAGGTCCTTTGTTTCAATAGCCTGCCTGCCACCCAAGCAGCAAGGAGATCTGATCTTGGCACCAGGAAAGACATCACTGGAGCACCAGGAGAGCCATCACTGGGGACTGCCATCACTGGGAAGATACATCAGTAGGCAAGGAGACCTGATCCTGTAAAAGAAGATCCATAGGAGAGCATTCAGAGGAAGACATGGGCAGGCACCAATTCAGGAATTCACCCAACAATCTCAAAAACAACATGAAACCACCAGAACCCAGCGATCTCACAACATGTGGGCATGAACACCTTAATCAAGATGAAGTAGCAAAAATTGACTTTATGAAAGTGATTGATGCCCTTAAAAAGCATGTAAATAATGCCCTTACAGAAATGGATGAGAA
>NC_022026.1:8573069-8585471 GCF_000317375.1 Microtus ochrogaster | reverse complement strand
AACCGGTCTCTCTGAACATGGCAAACAGTGAGGGCTGATGAGAAGCCAAGGACAATGGCACGGGGTTTTGATCCTACTTCATGTTCTGGCTGTGTGGGAGCCTAACCAGTTTGGATGTTCACCTTCCTAGACCTGGATGGAGGGGGGAGGAACTTGGATTTTCCACGGGGCAGGGAACCCTGACTGCTCTTCGGACTGGAGAGGGAGGAGGAGAAAAGTGAGGGAAGGGGGAGAGGGGCGGGACGAGGGGGAGAAAAATGGGAGGCTGGGAGGATGCGGAAATTTTTTTTCTTTTCAATAAAAAAATAAATAAATAAAAAGAATTTGTAATTTGTTCTTAAATGTATGGTATAAAGTATGGATTTCATTTACTTACACAAATGTTGATATATATACATATATATCTCCAGCCAATTTAATGTTTATTATTTTATTCATTGATATTTTCTTTATATTTTTATAATTGCTTTAGTTATTATGAAAATAGTTTTAATTCTTTTTTTGATAGTCCACTTTGATATTCATTCTCTCTCAATTCCGGTATAGTATTAATAGAATTTGAAAACTGTGGTTTATAGTGTATATTAGTGATTTTTGAGTAGTCTTGTTCATTCAGTATTTCTGTCAGTAGGAAAGCACAGGTTCCTATTTATTTAATATTCCACTTTGTAGTAATTGAAGTCTCAATTTTCTTTGTCAGAAGTGTAACTGATACGTAGATATTTAATACTTCTGATAAATTTTATGAATGTTATTTTCTCTGCAATTATTTGTTCTATTTTATGCCTTATTTTGATAGAGGCATGATTTTTAGTTTATATTTGTGAATATTATTTCAGAACCAATAAATTCATTATATATTACCTATAATAATTTTGGATGTAGTTTACTTTTCCTGATACATATTTATCTCACAGCAAAAAAAGAATTGTATTCATATTTTTCTAAATGTTTCTTTAATTTTTCTTTATTTCTGGTATCCATAGTCAATATTTCATTAAAAGAGAATGATAAGGGAAGATAATGGGCTATAATATAATTAGCACATTATATCAACCGTTTATTGTAGGAGAAAATGCAGACATGACCTGGCAGCTAGCTTATTTGGCACACTGCACTTCTAAATAAAAAGTCAGAACACTAAATTCTAAGGTAGCATGAGTAGCTGGCAGCTGGCTTGCAGACGAGTCTGCACTCTCCACACAATCTCCTTTAGAGTGATTTTTCCACATAGACACCCTGGTGGTATGAGCACTCAATGTCCCATCTGAGGTAATGTGCTAACCAATCACAATTGATAGGCTTCCACTATATAAGTAGTTGCTCACCTGCAATAAAGCAGATGCTATTCCCTTAAACTGTCTTTAACGTGGTTTATACCAGTGTCTTTTAATTGATCCATGGGCCTTGCTGTCTTGACAGGGGATGCCCCGGTAATGATAGCATCGTATTAAATAAAATGACATTTACAATTCAGTTTTTTCTTATATAAACAGGGAGCCAAAATAAATATTGCTAATATAAAATTAATGAGATATTTCAAATTAGTTTTTCAAAATATTATAAATAACATTGCTAATTTTCAATGTATTTACTTAATTAAAAATAATATATTTTTATTACAAACATGGGAAGAACATGCTAACAATAAATTTATGTTGAACTGGGCTATAAGTACTCTATAAAATGAAGGATATGCAAGCTGCTTTGTAATATTTATCACATTGATTAAATATTATTAATAAAGCCTAGTAAAATTTTTTACATGTATAACAGGTATATTATTCTTGACTATATGTTCAATATTGTACAGTAAATATTTGAAAAAGTTTCACTTTATATAACTGTTTTTCTAATACTAGTTTCTGGCTACTCCCAGTCTACTTTCTGCTTCCTTGAGTTTTTTTTTTTAATTAGCTCATATGAATGGAATGATGCAGCATATACTATTCTGTAAATGGTTTGCTTATCTTACTTATAATGCTCTCCAAATTTATCTATGTTGCCACAATTCACAGAATTTCCTGACTTTTAAAAGACTGAATAACATTCATAGGTATGGACACAAACACATACACAAACATAGCAACAAACAAATTAAAAGTTTTTTATATTTATTCACCTAGCGGTAAATACTTAGGATGCTTACTTATCTTGATTATGATGGATAATGCTACACTGAACAGAGTAGTAGCATTCATATCACTTCAAGATACTCATTTCGTTTTCATTAGATCTTGTCTGAGTTACTTTCTCATTGCTGCGATAGAAACACCTTTCTCAAAGCACCTTAGAGTGGAAGGATCAATTTTGACTCCTAGCCCTGGAGGAAAACAGTCTATTGCATGGGGAATGCTTGGCAGCTGGCATGAAAGGTGTGATGGCAGGACTTTCTGGTCACATTGTATCTACAGTCAGGAAGCAGAACGTGATGAGTGAATATGACTACTGCTCACTTCCCTTTCCCAGTCCAGTTATGATACCACCCAAAAGACCTCAACCAGTGCAATCAGTATAATCCCCACAGATGCCTATCTCCCAGGAGATTCTAGAGTGTGTCAAGCTGATAGTTTACAATAAGCATCACAGGTGAATATTAATACCAGATAATGTAGATCCATATGATAGTTGTTTTATACCTCTAGATTTTATTAGTATATGTTAGTTGTATAAAGTATTCAGATTTATTTTCAATATGTACATAGCATATTTTGATCATATTCACACACATGTACAATTTTATTTTCATGCACATATCTCATTTTATTCATTCTAAGTTGATTTCATAACTTATCTACAGTGAGTAGGATTAAATGGGATGGTGATGTGCAGATGGCTCTCATGTATGCTTTGATTCTTTCAGTATATACGTGGAGTGGGATTGCTCGACCATACAGGAGTTCTATTTTTATGTTTTAAGGAAATTCCACACTGGTTTCCATAGTACCTGGATTATTTTTTATTCAACTTCTTTACATGAGAAAAACAATGCATATATAAAGAATGGAAGTATCCTACTGCAATATAATAAAGTCCATATATGACAAACTCATAGCTATCAGAATACTAAGTGGGAAAAAAACTGAAAGCCTTTATTTTACAATCAGCAAAAGGAAAAGGGCACTTGTTTTTTCCACTTTTACACAAAATAGTCCTTGAATTCTTAGAGAGATGAGTAAGTTGAAATCAAAATAAACTGATACAAATAGGAGAGCAAGTGATGGGGAAGCTCAGCCAATCACATCTGGCTAGGGTCTGGCCGCTTGGAGCCCAGGTAGAAAAACAGGGGTAGATAGGAGCACAATCTTTCTATGCAGTGCTCGCCGGACCATTTTGGTATTCAGACCTTCCACTCTTGTAGCGTGAGTTCCCCCTCCCCCCTTTCCAATTATTAAATTATATCTGTTTTTCTTGAGCTGGTCTGGTTACTTATTGTACCGACCGAATATGTCAACCATCAAGAGTTAAATCTAAGCTACCAGTTCCAGAAACAAGATCCTGAATTTTAATATGATATGGGGTATCTTTTGGGACAATAAAAGACTTGTATTGAAAAAAAATTATCCCCATTTTCAGATACTGTGATCCTGTTGCGGGAGGTCCTTCCGCTTCTCCAGCCTATAGCCGCTGAGATACCAGCCCATTGGGGCGTGGTCTCTCTCCCTTTAAAAAAGAGGCCACTTCCCTCTCCCCTCTCTCTTCACTTCCTGCTCCACCTGCGACTAGACTCCCTTCCTGGTTGTGCAGAGGGCTGTTGTCTGGGATTGCGATCTGTAAGTTTTTTCCCCTTTAAATAAATACCACCCTATTAATCATAATTCCAAACTGGTGTGGCATTGTTTGTGACTTACGCCTTCAGTTGGCACCCAATGGTTGGTGTTAGGACCCCCCCCCCCCCCGCTCAGCTGCCGGCTGAGAGTTTGGCTTGGCACAAGCCTCCCTTCCTCAATAAAATCTTCTATAAATTGCTTTGGTCGTGGGGTTTTGGCTGTAGCAGGGGGAAGTCTTGTCAAATGAGAATCAAACTGAGAGCTTACATTTTAACTGCAGTCAAAGAGTAGAAAGAATAAACTGGGCACGTCTTTTGAAACTTCAAAGCCTTCCCTCACACTCAGTGACATAATTCACAAGCAAGACAAAATCTAAATCCACCCAAACAGTACCAGCAACTGGGTGATGCGGATTCCCCTCTGTATGCTGTGAGGGAAACAAAAGAGCAGTCTCCACGTACAACCTGGGACCAAGGATTCAAATACCTAAGCCTATGAAGGACATTCTTATTCAAACTAAAACAGTGATGCCTATTGAAATGGTTGAGAGAATTTGTCAGTAAAGTCAAAGCATTTCTTGGGAATTATCTTTATATGTGGATCTCTTTTCAACTAAAATATCTTTAAAGGATCAAGTGAAGTTCTTATCTGCATATTGATTTATATCACTCTCTAAACATTTTCTTAAGAAATAGTGACTAATGCATAATTAGACTTTGGTAACTATCAGGAAGTTCTAGATGACTCACTGAGAATGTTGACGCATTGGTAATTCACGCATTTGTAAGATTTGAATGAAACATCCCAATTAAAATAGCTGAGTTATTATGAAATGTGCAGAATGACTCAGAGAAATAAAACATCTAAAATGTATATTTTGATCTTTTACTGATTGTTTTGGCCTTTAGCCCTACTTCCTATTAAGTGGAGGACGTTTTGGACTCTGATAAATTGGGATGGACTCTTAGTTTGAATCATGCTGGTTTCAGAATAATTTTCTTTTTGGATATGATTAGTGTCTATGAGCTGAGGTAATAAGTTGTTGCATTGCAATAAGTCTTAGTGAGGCAAAGTAGAACTTTTGAGGCATACTCAAGAAAGAATATACAGTTGATGACTATAATCAAGGAGAATTATTTTTGTAAATGAAAATTCTTCAGTGTTTATTTCTTTTACACTTCAGGGCTTTGGGGTAAAATTTTCATTTTAATTAATATTAGAAGTTGGTTTGCAAATTGTGTGTGTGTGTTTGTAAATGTTTGCATGCAGTGGCATACATGCCGGGTTCAAAGGATAATTGATGATAGTTGGTTCTTTGTTCTCTCCTACCCTATGACTTCCAGCAATTGAACTCAGGTCTTAACCTTGGCAGCAAGTCACTGTATAAGATAATCTGCCTTTTTGATCCTCAGCTAATATTCAAATTGATTTCTTCTTTTGTAAAATAACAAACAGACTTATAGTAACAGTAATAACAAAATATTTATTTGACAATTTCATATACGCACATAATGAATTTTAGTTGTTTTTTTATTTTTATTTTTTATTTTTGTTTTTTTGAGAAAGGTTTTCTCTGTAGCTTTGGAGCCTGTCCTGGAAATGGCTGGCCTCAAACTCACAGAGATCTGCCTGCCTCTGCCTCCTGAGTGCTGGGATTAATGGTGTGTGCCACCACCACCTGGCAGAATTTTAGTCAGTTTTAAGTGCTATTACTCTGTCACACCCTACTTTTACCACTAAAAGCTCCTTTTCCTAATACTCAATTCTCATTGATACATACACCCATATATCTGAATTTGGGCACATGATTGCCTGCATGTGTACAGTAATATTATTGGTATTTTGTCCAAATTAACTTAAAAATGGGTTTTCCTTCACTATCAAAATATCTTAGAAAAGTATTTTTGCTGTTACACATATCTACTTTATTTTGTTTACTAGATTTACTTTATCCTGTAATAATTATATAATTTGTTCTTTTATTTATGAATTGTTTTGTCATTTGAATTAGAAATATCCCCCATAGATTCAAGTACTTGAACACTTTGCTGCAAATTGGTAGCACTGTCTGGAGGAGTTCATGGAGTCTTTAGGAGTATTCCAGCCTTGCTGGAAGAAATACGTTGCTAAGTGTGGCCTTTGAGGGTTTATGGACTAACTCTACTTCCTGATATTTACCTCTTACATTCTGTGTATTGATGAAAGTTTGAGCAGCCAGCTTCTTGTTCCTGTCACCATGCCTGCCTTCTATCATTCCCTCTCTGCTGTTGTGGTATTTACAAGCCAAATAACCATAAGCCAAAATAAATCTTTTCTTTCTTAAGTTGCTTTTAGTCATGATATTTTATAACAACAGAAAAATAACTAATACAATTTTCAAGTATTCTCTCTATGAAACGTGTCTCTAACTAACATTAATATAGATGGCTCTGTGTGCAAAAATGCAAACCCTGTGAACTACAATAGTGACCAGCCTTGCAAGATATGTGCATGGGTACAATACTGGCATAAACCCCAAGTATTTAACCGAAAACTTAATTGCATTTAAGTCCCATTCCACAAGATGATGCCTATACCTCGAACCATTAATGAGCCAATAACAAGTCACTAGACAAGTCATGAGCCTTAGGGAGAACTTATTTCTATTATTTTCCTAAATAGACATAGTTTTAAACTGGCTCCTAATGACAAATCACTATACCCATAGATAAATGTATCTCTCAATCATGATCAGATAGGCTCTTATTTGCAGTAGATGGCAATTAACAAGAGACCCACAACTGATCAAGGAACAAAGAATGAAATACTGTGTACTCTAAGCCCTAAATGTACCATCTATATCATGCCTCCTCATTCCTAGAAATATGGTTTATTATATAGATACATACATATACATATATTACACATTATTGAACTCTACTCCTTAAAATGATTTCTTGGTTACCTGAAATGCAGCTTCTCTGAGACTAAGTATTTGTTTTAGGGTATTTCTTGTTCAAAATTATTACCTATCTGATTTCATACTTTAACCAAACATTAAGATTCTTAGAATTACTTTGCTTTTCACTTCCTTATGTATCCTTCCTCACAGAAATAACCAAATTTTATTTATCATCTATACCTGTCCCTTAAGTATAGTAAAGTTTTTTGGTATTCAGTTTTATGTGTCTGGATTTTCTTCTCTGTAAATTCTGCTGACTAGTTATTGGAGTACTCAATTCCATTGTAATACAAATTCTAAGTCATACCATCAAGTCCTAGTACAAACTGTGATGAAAACCAGAGGTCATGGTCTAGTATATATGGCTGAATCTATACTGACTTCAGGATTTCCACTGAAATTTGGTTTGTTACTTTTACTATTTTTAATAAATCTGTGATGAAATCTTAATATAGCAATCTTTTTACAAAACATGTGAACCCAGGGGAAATGATCTAGCTGAAAAAATATTAGACTAGAATTAATTGAGATTTCATGGAATTTTTTCATAATGTAATTGTCACCTTGCCACTATCTTATTTAATATCTGCTCTGACCCTTGTTTTGAAGTGAATTAAATAAATGATAAAGAAGTTCATTGCAATTCATTAGCTCTTATAAATTAGTGAGGATATAAACAAGTATGGTAATAAATCAAAGTCCCTACTTACTAAATGGAATATAATTCATTTCAAGAACTGTTCTTTTCTCTATACTATTTGTACATCAGATAGAATATTGTTTTGAGTTCTCAGAAATCCGGGATGAAAATTAACATTCATAAACCAGGCTTTATCTCTCTGAATTGATTAATTTCTGATTATTGCAGTGATCTATATGTAGTTAAACTTAGCTCCTGATAAAGGAATTTATCATTATAGTAGACAAAGAAAAAAAATCTCCCTAAAGAATCAATTTGGAACGATTGTTTCTGAAGAGGACCTGTCTTAAATGGTGTCCTCTGTATGTTGTGTCTAGTATTCTCAGTGTTGTTCTTAAAAATGTTTCTTAGCACCAACAAGATTAAATAAAATATAGGCGTGAAAACTCCATGCAGGCACTAGATCGACCTCTTGATGTTCAATGATCTGTGTGAATGTTGTCCTCAGCAATGAAATAATTCAGAACAATATAGTGCTATACTCATTGATTGGTGATTGGTGCCTTGTCATCAGAAAGGCTTCCCCTGGCAGTGGATAGGAGCAGGTACAGAGAACCACAACCAGACATTATATGGAGAGAATCTAAATTGGATGTCTCTACTGGGTCTCTCCCATTGGAGCTCCATAGAGAAGGACATGGAGTAGGAGTCAGAGGGAATGGAGGACATCAGGAGAGAATGGCCACTGAATCAACTAAGCTTGGTGCATGTGGATTTACAGAGACCGAAGCAGCAAGCACAGTGCCTACAGGGGTCTACACCAGATCCACTGTATACATGTTGTGGCTGTTAGCTTTGTGTTTTTGTGGGACTCCTAGCAGCATTTTTCCTCCTGTTGGATTACTCTTTCAAGCCTCAAAGTGTGAGCTTTTGTCTTATCTTATTTTACTTCATTGTGTTTGATTGTTGTCTCTTTGGAAGCCTGTTCTCTTCTGAAGGGAGATAGAGGAAAGTTAATCTTAGGGAGAGGGAAGGCTGGGAGAAGCTGGAAAGGGTGAAGAGGGGAAACTGTGATCAGGATGTATTATATGAGAGTAGAATCTATGTTTAATTTAAAAACTTTCCTAGAAATTCTCCTGGAATAAATCTGGTCCAATTATCATCTTTTGGCTCTAATTTATTTCACTACTTAGAATTGCTTTGAAGTATTTGTTACTTATGAAGTTGGATCCAATTCAGTCATTTAACAAGTATTGATTGAATGCCCAGTACTTTCCACAGACAATTCTAGGCATTTGGCTTTATACCAATGAAGAGTAGGGTCTTTATATACAATTTGGCTTTGCTTACCCAGAATCAAGCTTACCTGGGTCGCTTTTCTAACGCTGTGACTTTACGTTCAATGCAGCTGTTCTACTGAGATATGAATTCCTTTCTACTTTGTCCTTGAAAAATGTCTCTTCCTATTCTGAGGTGCAGCAGAGTCAGAAAGTGGTCCCTAATTGTGATTATGTCACTTTCCTAAAGAATATGTATTTACTTTCAATTCTTATTTCTGTAGTTCACATAATACCTATAAAATTATATATGTGAGATGGAGTGGAGGGCAATAGAATTCAGAGATCTGAAAGCAGATGAATATGAGCTCTTTGACTTTACTGGGTATCCTACCTGGGAGAGTTACTTTATCTTTCTTAACATTAGTTTCCATTAGTAAAACAAGAAATATATAATTTGTCTAGGAGGAAAACAATGAGAAATTAATTTAAATCATGCTGTTGGTACAAGTGAACCACATAGCATACCAGGCTCCGTAAATGATAAGAGTTGTGTATATAATTATCATTGCACACACTTAAGAAAGTGATACTTTAACTCGTAGATATGAATAGCAAAGAGTACCAAGGAAATTAATAAGCATTACTTCCCATTTTTATGATTCTTTCACATTTATAAACCTGACTTCCAGATCTGTAGGGCCTCATAACTCTTTATCTTAATGATGAAGCAATTCTAAGTATCTTTAGTCTCTATTGTGCAGTGGATAGCTCTGTGCTAAATGAATAGTTGAAATAAGATAAATAATTCATTCTGAAGGAAAAAAATAACCCAGTTGACATTGGTCAGGATTCTTTTGGAATTGTGTGATCCTTAGATTCAAGGGATTTTAGTGATGTGCAGTAAGCAAAGGTGGGGATGAGGGAAACTTGTTTGAGTCATTTTTTTTTTAATAAGAGAACTATAGGTACTCCCTTCTTAGGCACAAAATTGAGGTTTTTATTTTGATTAGCTAACAAAACCATTCCATATTTTATATAACATACATTAAAAGTCAGAGATGGAAGAGATAAAGAATAATAAGTAAACTAAGAGATGTGATTTTTTTCTAGGTTTTCCACTGATTCATATGGTCTTCAGGTTAGGTATTGGGAAACAGCTTCAAAGAAAGTTCAATAGGGACACGATAAATACCATCATCAAGCAACTTTATTAGGTAACTTGAAGCTAAAAGAGCTAGGACCAGTTGACATAAACTGAGTAAATATAGTTTAACTCAATATGAAGGATAAATATCAACAAAGAAATATTCTTTAGTGCTGTAAAACATGAGGACCTGAATTTGAATCTCTAGTACTCACATAAAAAGGTGGAATGACTGCCGGATGCCTGTCTCTGCAGCAGTAAGGGGATGAGTCACTCAGATCCTCAGAGATAATGGACCAGACAGTCTTGCCAAAATGAAAAGTTTCCAATGCCTCCCAGACCCTTCTCACCTCCTGACCCACCCAATTACAAGCTTTTCTCTCTCTCCCTTTAGCAAACAGGCAAGCAAAACAAACACACAAAACAACAAACCAGAATAAGACATAAATAAAAAGCACAAGAAATATACACAAAGAGGCTTATATACATAAACAGGAAAAGCCAAAGCCCCAGCAGAACACAGAACCAGAAACCATAATATAAAAGCAAAAATTGGGTCTTAAGCCTTTACTCCCCATTCTGTTGATTTTAGTAAATTTTGACACAGGAGTTTAATGTCATCTTCTTAAATGTACATATCAATGTTCCCAAGCACCATTTATTGAAAAGACTGCACCTTCAGTATCTATAAAATCTTATTTTAAAAACTCAGTTGATTGAAGGTTTGTGGATTCTCTATTCTGTTTCTTTACTCTGTACATCTTTTTGCCCTTTGATTTGGATTTGTTGCTTATGTTTGGAGATAATGTGATCTCACTCTATAGCCCACAGTGGCTTGGAGCTCAACTGTGAGCCAAGCCTGGCCTGAATGTTATTGTCTTCTTTTCTCAGGTTCCTGAGTGCTGGGATAACAGCACCAAACACTGTAGCTCTATTTTTATGCCTGTACTGCATTGCTTTTATTACTACAGCTTTGTATTGTATTTTCAAGTCAAATATTGCAGCATATCCCCTTTCATTCTATTTGGTTAAGTTTACTTTGAGTATTTGAACACATTTTTTTTTTCATCTCCAAGAAAAATTTGGAACTTTTTCTGGTTCAATGAAGAGTTACAATTGTATTTTATAAAGGATTTTACTAAATCAGTAGGTTTCTTTTAGTAGGAGGGACATTTTTACAATATTCATTTTTTAATCTAAGAACACAAGGCATCTTTCCATTTTCATATTAATTTTGGTTCTTTCGTTATGTTTTGTTTTCTTTGTAGATCTCTCTCTGTGTTCTTTGTTTATATTTGTTTTTCATTTCTTATTGTAGGTTTAATAAATGTGATGGCTTTCCTATATCAGATGATTTGCTATTAGCGTATAGCAGCATCATTCTGTTTTGTATACTGGTTTTTATCATGAAACTTTGTTAAATTCAACTGCTACCTCTAAAGCCTTTGGACAGAATATTTGGAGCTCTATATATTTTAAAATATCATGTCACTTGTAAATAGTCATAATTTTACTTTTTCTTTACCAACTAGGATGCCTCTATTATTTGAATATGATCTGTTTCCCCAGTGTCCCACATGTTAAAGGCTTGCCACCAGCCTGTGACACCTCATCAGGTGTTGAAACTTTAAGCAATAGTGTCTACTGGAAGGAAATTATATTATTGGGGACATGCCTTTGATGGCGATAATAAAACTTCTGTTTCCTCTTTTCTCTCTCTCTGCTTGTCCATCAAGATGTTTATTGGCCTACTTCACTATTATATATTCTACACCAAAATGTACTGCCTCTCCACAGCCTAAGGATGGTGGAGTCAAGTGACCACTGAGGGATACATCCTGAACTGTAAGTCAAAGTAATTTTCCTCCTATAAGTTGAAGTATATCGCACATTTGTTAAAGAAATGCAAGGATAACTAACAGTAATTCCCTTTATTTCTATTTCCTTTCTTATGGTTCTGGCTAAGATTTGAGAACTAGGTTGAAAAGTAATGAGGAGGGTATCTTTTTCTTTATAAAATTCTGTGGGTTTGTGGGTATGTACCTGTATGCACAAGGAATCATTAGGGCTAATAGAGGTCAGTGGAGTCCCTGGAACTAGACTGTTGTGAAACTGACTTCAGGCTAGGAACCAAATTCCAGAGCTCTGCAAGAACAGTGCTCACTCTTAATTGTGTAGCCACCTCTCCAGTCCCCAGGCATCTTGTTTCAGGTTTCAGAGAGAAAGGTCTAAGACTTCCCATGTCCACTATGATGCTATCTGTTGGTTTAATATGTGTGACCTTTATCATGCTGAGGTATCTTTCTTTTTATGCAAAGTTTATTTTGTACTTTCATCTTAATGTGATATTGAAGTTTGTCAGATGAAGCTTCTATATTTATTGACATAATCATAGATAATATTTTCCTTTAATTCTTCTGATGTATTTTTCCATATAAACTTGTTTTTTACATTTATTGTTCCATCTTTGTATCTCTCATACATCTCTGGAATGATCATGGCGCATTTTTTAAGTGCTACTGAATTTTTTTTTTAAATTTTTTTATCGAGAAAAAGAAAAAAAAAAGTTTCCGCCTCCTCCTAGCCTCCCATTTCCCTCCCCCTCCTCCCACCCTTCTCCCCCTCTT
>NC_022026.1:8563669-8570927 GCF_000317375.1 Microtus ochrogaster | reverse complement strand
ATATCTATATATATATATATATATATATATATATATATATATATATTTGCACACACACACATATGACTGAGGCAGCATGATCAGGGCTGGTATAGGTCGGAATCATGGTCTCTGTATGTGTGTGTGTGTGTGTGTGTGTGTGTGTGTGTGTTTATGTAAAGTATATGTATAGCAGCATGCACAGGGCTGGTATAGGTCGGAATCATGTTTATAACATGGCATGTTATAATAATGAACCAGATGCTGCCTAGGGAGTGATGTCTTACCATAAGGCTTCTTCTTGTGTTCTATGATAGACCCATCTGTTTCATCAGCCACTGACCTGTGGAACAGACTCTGTGGCATTCAGTCTATCCCTGGGCTGAATTCTTATGAATAGATTATTTATTCTTTTATACTATGCTTAGTAGTGCTGTGTCTTTCCCTGGTCTTGTAACTGTCCTAGAGACTCCTTTTGAAGATGTTCCAGACAATTGGAACCCATAGACCATAGTCTACCCAGTGCTATGTTTCAGTAGGCCATAATTAAGTTCTTTGGGGCAATGACCTAAGCTTACTGCCAGCAAATGGAATCTTATTTCATACTATGATGCTAGAGATTGGGTTGACAAAGGCAATGCCTTGACTATTCTGGCTGATAGAAGCCACATCTTATGTGATTCTCACATCATCAAGGACTGTCATAGTCTCACTGAGATTACTATTCTAGCTGGCAGGCAATAATGGAGACAAAAGCATGAGTCTGTCCCTCTAGGATGCCTAACTCTGCCTGTTGTCAGGGCGTTTCAAGAATGTATCTGTGAACATAGGCCTAGCAACAGTTGCCCAAAGTTGGAGATGGATAGTAGAAATTGTACCACAACTACCTTGGCTTAAATTAAGTTGGATCATGTTTGAGTCTCACAGACCCAGGGACTGGCATAGTCTCAGGAAGAGATGTGAGTGTTATAAGTTCACTTCACATATAACAGTGATGAAGGATGAAACACGAGTCTTGCCCACTACTATCAAGGTGTACCTGATGCCACATGAGAGTTTAAAATACCATCTATGAGCTCTGGCCTATGTACAGTGGCTTTGATTACTAGTTTTACACCTCACTAAGATAAGCATGATCCTCACTTTCACATGTATGACCTGAATTTTATTCACTGTCTCTCCCCATAGAGAGAAACTTGTCTGTCTAACATGGACTTCTTGGACTGGGTAAAGAGTTACAGAAGCAGTTCCTTCTTTTCAGTCTTTGTCAATGAGGCTATTATTTCCTCTTTCTGGTTCTTTTTTTAAATATTAAAATATTTTATTGATATCTGTTCATTATATATATTGAAAACTTTCATGAAGACAAATTATTTTAAGTTCATGATACATTTGACTGTATTCATCCTATACTCTCCCTTTTCTTCCTACCTTTTTCATCCCCATGCAAATAATTTTCTTCTTTCCCTCAGTTTCCCTCTGCTTTTATTTCTTAGGTGTATAATAAAGCAGGCACTACAATCTGGTTTCCTTTCCTTCCCTAAAGGTATCTTGATATGAGCATAATTGTTCTATTTAGTATGCCAGCGATGATACCATTGTCAAAGAATTGTACACAATGGTCATATTGCTCTTTGCCCAGAGACTTTGACCTAATTTGACATTTTCAATTGCTAATTCATACAGCATAAGAATAAGATGCTAATTTTCTTGTTATTAGTTTTTTCTTTCAAAGGCAATTAGTGATTTGTTGTTCATTTCTAATACAAGAGTACGAAAACATGGTTCATTAAAATACTTTCAAGTGTTTAGGTATTGTTGGAAGTCATAGTTAACAGTAAGTATTCTGTTCTTTTTGTTAACTTTGGAGAGACAGGTATCAATTTTCCCCCCAAATTTTCTAATTTAAGTTTGAAAGAGATAACAAGAGGCATTGATGAGCAATTTCACCGATTCTCTTATTTAAAAACTCACATAAGAGTGACAAATCAGGTTCATTTGACTCTTGCTTTTCCTTTTCTCATTTCTCTTGTTTTCAAGTTTCAGGTAGACAATCAGTGACTTTAATTTAGTTGTTCCTAAACTTTCACTAGCTAGTTTTCACAGTCTTATCCTTTTACTTTCTTTCTATATGCTCCCTTAGTCTTTATTTGGATCCTGAAGAGAATTTATTTTATTAAGATGAACTTTTAAAAGATGTATGTTTCCTACTCTAAAAATGGAAAAAAGAGGGCTGGAGAGACTAAGAGTACTTGTTGCTCTTATAGAGGACAAAGATTCAATTTCCAACCCCCATATGATGGCTCAGAGCTATTGATAACTCATTCCAGGGAGTCTAACAGGCACACACATGATCACATACATGCATGCAGGTTAAACATTAGTATAGATAAAGTGAAACAAGCAAAATGGAAAAAGACTTCAGATACATCTGTCAGTATCTTTTGTAGTAGGAGGCTGCTAGTTTGTTCCCAGCTGCTCAGACCTGAAATAACAACACAGAAACTATATTATTTCAAACACTCCTTGGCCAATGACTCTAGAATATTCCTATCAAGCTCTTACATATTAAATTAACCCATTTCTATTATGTTATATTTTACCATGAGGATCGTGGCCTACTGGCAAGGTTCTAGCATGTCTGTCTCTGGCTGCGGCTCTATGGCTTCTCTTTGATTCTGCCTCCTTTCTACCAGCATTCAGTATAGTTTTTCAAGCCTAGCTCTACTCTACCCTATCACAGGCCTAAGACAGTTTCTTTATTAACCAATGGTATTCATAGCATACAGAGGGGAAATCCCACATCAAGCTTCCATATTTAAATAGATCCCATGAAAACACAGATTCATGAAATTAATAAGAAATTGCTTTTAATTATATATGGCTTTATTTTTTCTGAATCTCCAAGGAAAAAGTATGAGATGAAAGGGAGAAAAGTTAATTTGCCCCAAGACTGATAAGATGTTTATGAATTTTTGATCCTGATTTTTTTCTTTTTGTAAAAAAATTTAAAATTTCACTTATGTGAACCTGCTACAGAAACATATTGTGCAATATGAAAAACAAATGACTATGAACCCATCCAAGAGGATATAGATTTGAGATCCTAGTCAAAAAGGAAAGTTTAAAAAAAACAAAGGAAAGTTTTCAGAATCTTTCTTTTTTTTTTCCTCCAAGGTAATTTTCAACTATACATATTGTCATCATTGCTTCAATATAGCTCCTTTATCTTATTTTCTATTATTGTTAAATTGTGGTGAGATGATAAAAGATATGTGTGTTCAATAGCTACTTTCTGGTACTATTGATTGGGCATATTGATGGTCTGTTGCCTGAGAAGAACAACAGGCATTATTATCTCCTAACTCCCCTTCTGAAGCCCATGGACACTTTGTTCTTTTTAAATTACAGATGCGCAGTTTGTCTGAGTGCCTCCTTTGGCTTTTAGTCTTGGAAGAGTGTGCAAAGTAAACGGAAAGCTAGGGCACAGGGCAGATGTCTCCTATTTGCGCCTGCAACTGCATAAGCTATAATCTTCATCTCTCACTGTTAAAGAAGCAGACAATTTCTTTATAGTTAGTTTTTGATGTAGTCTAGTAATGATACAAGTTTTGGGAGAAATTAAGTTTAGACTTTCTATTTTTCTCATATTTTGTGGGATGACAGTACTTAAAATGCCTTTCTCTAGGCAGTTCTTTCTCTAGCTTTCCAATAACAGCTAAAACATGCTTTGTTTTAAAACTCGCTTGCATATCACTTTCACGTGTGAAAATAACTCCATACACTATGTTTCAGGAACAATTCACTTAGCCCTCTAATATTGAAGCTGTGGGGTTTATTCAACTATTAAGGACATTTTTCTTTTCAGTTAAGGTTTTGCTTTGTTTTAGCTTGGATAACCAATCATTTTGTTGAGGTGACTTTCAGGAGGAGTATGCGTGAGAGGTGACTCACAATGAATGAAGCATTTACTCATAAGCATCTCTTATCTCTAAAAATTATATCTCATATCTCTCAGTAGCAAGATAATCCAGTCATAATTCCTCAGCACAGGCTTTGGGATACCTAGCTCAGAGGTTGTAGACATGACAGCCCTATGCTTTTTAGGATGTTGGGGTGGCAGAACAAGTCTGCAGTTCATCAACAGAAGTGGCAAGAACAGTTATTCTGAGTCCCTAAGGAAGAAATGAACTCTTCTGCCTGCAACTGCTGTTTGAGACCTGGAGGCTAGAGAAGTCTGGCTAGCCAGCTGGTTCATCTCAGATGGCTTCCTTCTTCCTCTTCTTTGGAGTTTTTCTCATCTTCTGTCTTGAAGCTTCAGAACATCCAAAATTGTGGTACTCCCAGCTGGGCCCTGGTTGGTTAGATGTGTATATGCAAATAAAGCTGTAAGTAAAGCCAATCAGGGTATAGCTATTAAAAAGTTTTCTGAATCCTTTGACATCTGAGCAGTTTCTTCATTTGTATGGTAAGCCTGACAAAGTGTTCCTTGAGAATATCACCAGCTATTCCTTTTTCATATGTTTAATTCCTTCAGCTATATGTAAGTAGTAGTTTTGGTCTTGTCTCTACTTCTGCTATATATCAATATTTAAAAATCACCTTAATAGTTAGTCCCACAAGAAACATTTGTATATGTATGTGGAAATGCCATGATTCAGTCTGTCATGAAGAACATCAGAGTTTTAACATTTACAGTTCTGTACCTACCTATTCTACACTGATTCTTTTTTCTTTTTAATGAAAAAAGATTTTTTCATACACTGTATTCTGCTTATGTTTTCCCCTCTCCATACTCTGACCATTTCCTTCTCACTTCCCTTCCCATCCAGATCTATGTCAGGGACCAGATCCAACAAGTATACCACTTACTAGGGTAGGGGCATAGGGGTTAGAAAAGTTAGTAAAGAGTACAAAGACATGAGTAAAAATAATAAAACAGAAACATAGGATAGTACTGGGAGGGAGTTCCAGAGAATACTGAAATCACCTGTGTTTAATTTTCTATATACTTTTATATCCCAATACAAGATGGGGTAGAAAACAAGAGACTGCTTTAACATGATACAAAGGACAACTAGAACAGTTACTTACTTCAATACTTTGAAAAATCAAGTCATTAATTTTTGAGAAAAAAACATTATGTTGTTTAGGCAGGAAACCAACCCTAGATCAAGTATCCTGAAGGCAACCACTCGCTAGGTGCTAGGTCAGACCTCTTAATTCAAAAGAAGGAGCAGAAGTATGCTTGAATGCTCTGACCTGTGGTCAGGGTGGAGAGATATGGGTTATCTACCTGTATGGGTCATCTTAATGTCCAAAACACCAAGTAACCGCACCTTAGGTCAGGGTATATAACCACACTTGTTGTCAACAACTTTGAACAAGCTAAAACTCTCTGACCTTCAGACATGGTGGAAATAGGCTCACATTTTTGCGCTTCCACAGATATGTTTCCCACCCCTTTCTGTCTCTCCTTAGAAAGCAAACAGGCATATATAATATAATAAGACAAAATATGATATAATAAAACAAACAAACAAAAAAAGAAAACCAAATCAAAGTTGGCCAAAAAGCCATAAGAAAAAGGGCCAAAGAAAAAGTTCAAAAAGTGCATATAGATGCAGAAACACACATTTACACACACAGGAATTCCATTAAAACACAAAACCAGTAGCCATCATAATATATATACAAAGATCCTATGAGGTTGAAAAATGCCCTCATTCAACATTATGAGACAAAATATTCTCTAAACATGTCCTTGAGTTGATTTTGTGTTGACCATGTACTGCTGGGTGTGGGACCTACCTTTAAGTATGGTTTGTCTTCCTTGTGATACTCCTTTGCAGAAAATACATTTTCCATTTGAAAGTGGATATCAATGTGAAATACCTTCTGGTTTAGGGATCCAGGCATGTGTCCACTTCTCCTTTCAGTTTTAGAACCCTATTTGGTGTAGATCTATGTCTCAGTCTCTGTGAGTTCGTAGGTGTTCCAGCCCTGTTGTTTCTAGAAGGCCTTGATTCCGTGGCATCCTCCATATCCCTCTGGCTCTTATGCTCTTTCTGTCTCCTATTCTGTAGTGTTCTCTGAGCCCTGAGGGGAAGGATTCAGTGGTGACATCACTTTAGGGTTGAGTGTTCCAACGTTTCTCACTCTCTGTATGTTTTCTGGCTGGGAATCTCTGTATTAACTTCTATCCCCTGTAGAAGTGTCTCTAATGATGGCTGAGCAAGGCAGACATGTGCTTCCCTGGTCTGTGTGGCCAATGGGTTCTCCCAGAATGTCTGTGGAAGTTGGTGGCTTAGACAAAGGAAATGTGGGAGGTGGGAGAAGAAGATCTGTATCATTTTTAAGAATTCTACTGTCGAGAGCGGTGAGTGCCTGCCTACAGGGCAGGCCTCAAGGTCCCCTGTAAGGGAGGCTGGGCACCTTCAGCTTGTGCTCCAGGGTTGCCTGTACTCTCCTGGATCCCGCCCTGCCTGTCCCGTTTTTCCTTTTGTCCCCGGATCATTGGGCTACCAGGCGGCCCTGTTTAGGTGCTGAGGAGTTCCATCTGGACAGATGAGTGTGTGCTATCCAGGGGCAGATTGTCTGGAAGAGAGCACAAACCACCCTCCCCCAGCTCCTTCTGCAGGGCTGTCTTTCTTATGCATGACCCAGCCCCCCAGCACCCCCCTCCAACCCTGCCCTGCTGTATGCTAGGACCAGTGCTCAAGAACAGTTTTAAGCTCCTACACTAAGGCTACCCACCCAGAGCAGTGAGTGCCTGCCTACCGGGCAGGCCTCAAGGACCCCCGAAAGGGAGCAAGCGCACCTTCAGCTTGTGTGTCAGGGTGTACTGTGTTCTACTCGTCCCCGCCCTGCCCCCCAAGTTCTCCCTTTTGTCCGCGGGTCATTGGACTACCAGGTCTCCATGTTTTGGTGCTGAGGAGTTCCCTCTGGAGGGGACAGATCCTGCTTTTACGCTGAAGAGATACACCCAGAGAGTCAGTCACAGCAAAGACTGGAACAAGACACCAGGCCTCTCCTGGCTCTATTTGAAGGAAGAGATGGGAAGTCGCCAATGCAAGAATTCCTCCAACAACCTGAAAGGCAATATGAGATGACCAGAATCCAGGGATCCCGAAACAAGAAGAATTGTACACCCTACTCTAGAAGAATTAGAAGAAATCGACTCAAAAGTGAATTATATGAAAATAATAGAAGACCTTAAACAGGAGGTGAAAAACTGCCATAAACAATTAGAGATTACAAAAAAAAAGGTAGAGGAAAT
>NC_022026.1:8559969-8560406 GCF_000317375.1 Microtus ochrogaster | reverse complement strand
TCAATAACAATGCTACCCCCAGAAAGCCTACAAACTCATGGAAACTGAATGGTCAACTACTGTACCACACCTGGATCAAGGAAGAAATAAAGAAAGAAATTAAAGTCTTCCTTAAAATCAATGAAAATAAAGAAACAACCTATTCAAACTTATGGGAAACTATGAAAGCAGTGCTAAGAGGGAAGTTCATAGCACTAAGTGCCCACTTAAAGAAAACAGAGAAAGCACACATTGGAGACTTAATAGCCCACCTGAAAGCTCTAGAAAAAAAAGAAGCAGACTCACTTAGGAGGAGTAGAAGCCTGGAAATAATCAAATTGAGGGCTGAAATCAACAAAATAGAAACACAGAAAACAATCCAAACAATCAATGAAACAAAAAGTTGGTTCCTGGAGAAAATCAACAAGATTGATAAATCCCTATCCAAACTAATCAAA
>NC_022026.1:8552445-8558132 GCF_000317375.1 Microtus ochrogaster | reverse complement strand
CCAGTTTGGATGTTCACCTTCCTAGACCAGGATGGAGGGGGGAGGACTTTGGACTTTCCACAGGGCAGGGAACCCTGACTGCTCTTCAGACTGGAGAGGGAGGGGGAGAGGAGTGGTGGGAGGGGAAGAGGAGTGGGAGGAGGGGAAGGGAAATGGGATCCTGGGAGGAGGCGGAATTTTTTTTGTTCAATAAAAAAAAATTCTACTGTCACATGAATAAGTTTAAATGTATCTTGATTCAGTTTATATATGTACATTCTGGGAGAATCCATTGTCAGTAATAATGAACTGAGTTGGAGAGATGAGGAATTTTTGTATGTACGTATGTATGTCCTCCTAGATCTCTATGATGCCTTCGCTTCATCTTTGGAATGACAACAGTCCTATTGGTACTCAGGACATGCTTTAATAACTATTTCCTTAGACGAGAAAAGAGTCAGAAATCTCTTTTCTCCCAAATCAAACCCTGTATTTAGGCTTGATGGCACCACTGAGTTTAACCTCAGTGCTAAGAACTTTTGTTATTTACCTAGATTTCCTGGTTCCAGACAGGAGGCTTCTTCTTGAATTTAAAACCTTTGGAGGATGTTCATTTCAGTCATTGCTTGCCATTTTGACATCACAGGCCAACAGATCTAAGTCTTGAATCTAACCGCTTTGTACAGCTTTGTAGGATACAGAAAGCCTGCAGATGTACATTTCCTACTTGTGCCAATTGGAAAATTCAATCAAACATGCAGGATAGATTTATGTCTATTGTTTACATGTTGTTTTGAAACAATTTCCTTTTTTGAAATTGCTGAGAAATGATTATATGTTTCTGTTTACAATTTTCATTCAAAATGTGAGTGATGGAGAGAATTAATGATTTATGAAAATAGCACTAATATTAATGAATTTTATATTCTTTAATATCTTTCTTGAAGTATAAAATTACCAGCAGCATTGTTAATATTTTTATCTCTTAGTCTTTTAGATTTAGAAGTACTTACATTGTAGTTCTATGTGGCAACCATGTCACTTTAGCAACAGTAGTTGCTTCCTTTACTATCCCACATAGGGATTTCATTTTGTCTTGAGTTAATTCTTGTTTCTGTCAGGAATTCTTTATGCTTGCATTGAGCAAATATTCTTGGTTTAGACTATACTGCTGACTTCTCCATTTTCTCCTAGAAATGCAGGATTGCACACTGCTCTTACAGATATCAAAACCTGATTACTTGAGCATTATGCTAGATATGGAAACCCAGAATGGGAAGGGAATAACATATACGCATCTTACTTAAACACTGTGTTCATAGGAACCTGCACCCAGTAAAATAGCTATCCTTTCCAAATTCATTTTCTTGTTGATTTTGATTAATGTTTTAATTATATAAAAGAGTGGGCTTCATTATGATGGGGTCATTAATATATACAAAGTACTTAGATGAGATTCATGTCTTCTAATAATGACATTTATCTGAATTTTTCTATGCTTGATGTGATTAATTTCCATAGACAGTCAGCAATGCAGCATATTCCTGTGGTGGAAAGAAGCTGACTCATATCAGTTCAAGAATAAAAATAGGGAGTCCTAATATCCACAGAGTTTTTATAGAACGTGTCCTCAGGTTGTCATTGTTTTCTTTCCTGTTTTCTTTTAAATCAAGGGATTTGTTCTCTCCCGGCCCTTCCCGGAAATTGTTCATGCATTGAATTGACAGATGGTGAGTTATGCTTTTAGAGACCAGAAAGGGCACATTCGTGCCTCAGCAATTTTCTCTAGCTTGGTAGCACAGATGCCTATTTGTGAGCTGGGGTGCAGTAAAATTTCATTACTTCAGTCAAATCTCACTTTTTTTTTTTTGGTTTTTCAAGACAGAATCTCTCTGTATAAATAACATCACTGGTTGTCTTCCAATGAGCTTTGTAGACCAGGTTGGCCTTGAACTCATAGAGATCCACCTGCTTCTGCCTCCTGAGTGCTAGGATTAAAAGCACTTAACACCATGCTTGGCCAAATCTTATTTTTTAACAGAGCTCTCTCTATACCTTTGTTTCTATTCTTATGGAACATTTTTTCCATTTTTTTCTTGAGTTCTTTGACTTATTAACCTCCATGTTGAGTGTATCTATTTACCTTCACTCACGTAACCAAACCATACAGTCAAATTGAGTTGGAGTAGTTGTAAGCCATTTTGGAAATATTTTGCTCAAAGCTTGTGTTGACTTTTTGTTTCAAATTTACACTTACTACCTTTTTCCTACTAACGAATATATATATATATATATATACATTATATACACATATTTTTCTTTTTTCTTCTTGTGTTTTTTTAGAGAAGTCACATAATATTTAGGCAGAATAATGTACAGAAATTGATCTAAAGTCAGAGTGAGGCTTTCATTTACCCTAACCTTCTCAAATATTAGAAACAAGAAAACTTCAGTAGCCATAGGAACTAGTCTAAAGTACATCTTCTTGAAATCTTGATTTCTTCAGATGAGAAGATATAAATTATTCCATATATAGATGCTTTCACTTTCAATCTTTCTTTTTTGACTTATCCTGTGAACTTGTTTAAATAGCTTTATTTTAAAATAAATCTATATTTCAAAATAAATCGGGACACCAATTTCAGAACACCCCAACATTCTGCCTCTGTTTTAATACATTGTAGAAAAAAATTCAATCTTTGAATCCAAATGTCTTACTTTAAACTTCACCCATTCTAATTAAAATCTATGTGAACTTGAAAAATTTCATCAATAATTTTGTATCTCAAGTTTTCATTGGTAAAATCTACCTGTCTTAAATTGTTCTTGAAATCTTGAATGAGTAATTGCCTGTAAAGCATGAAATACTATGTGCCATGAATACCTTTTCCAAGCTGCTGAGTATTTTCTACAATCTATCATATACTAGAATATGTGAACAGAAAATAACAAGTATTCAGTTATATACAAATAAGAAATAGCAAAGTATGACAAATAAATGTATTTTCAAAAATAAAATGCCATTTAAAGTACAAAAAAAGATATCTTTGACATTTAAATTTTCTTGCATGAATGAAATATTGGCCAAGACTTACCTCGAAAGAGTGCTGATACATCAGGAAATCTTTAAATATTTTACTGGTAGACAGCACAGTTGGTGAAATGATTGGTATGTAAGATGAAAACCTAAGTTTGATTCTCATATAAAAGGTCCATTACAGTAGTGTGAACTTGTAATCCCATCACTGAGAAGTTAGAGGCAGGTGGATCTTGGGGACTCAAAGTCCAGTCAGAGTAGCAAAATTAGTGAATCATAGGTCCCAGAGAGACATCCTGTCTCTGGAAGAAGAGAAAAAAAATGCAATGGACGACTCCTGCACTACAGCACCCAAATAAACCAGTGCTCCCCCAGAAATAACAAAACTAGGACCTGTGAATGGAGGGGACAGTTGTATGGCAGAGATAATCTGTGGGACCACTGGCAGTGGGGCCAGGATTTTTCTCTACTGCTTGAAAAAGCTTTTTTGGAGCCCATTCTCTTTGGAGGGATACCTTACTCAGCCTAGGTATAATGGGAAGGGTCTTGGTCCTGCTTCAAACAATGTACTAGACTTAGTTGACTCCCTATGGCAATCTTTACCTCTCTCTGATGGGGATGAGATTGGAGAGATGGTGGAAGGAGTAGGGGGAAGGGAGGGAGTAGGAACTGGGGTTGGTATGTAACTTTTCAATAAAATTATAAATAATAATAATAATGTTTAAAAGTGAAAAATATAAAAAAAATATGCACCACACAAGGAAAGTAAAAATTGAAATGAAAAAGAATGTCTAAGAGTCACAAAGGATGTGAAAGAAAATAAAATATCCCTTGGCAAATGAACTAGAATTTAGCCATTGAAAGGAATAAAGTACTTATAAATGTTACAAAGAACTTTTAAAGTGTTATTCTTTGTGAAAGAAGCTATGTAAAAAGGTTACATGTGCTAATATTTTATTTCTATGAAATAATGATAGGCAAAAAACGTAAAGACAAGGCAAGGATCAGAAGTGACTGTTAAAGAAATTGAATATCTTTTGAAGGCAGAACTTGGGAGCCATGAATTAGACTATTTTGCAGAAACTTTTATGAACAAAGTTCTCAAAGTTTTATTGACTTCTTATTGCAAAATATTAGAAGAGAAAAGAATTAAAGCTCCCATTGATATACAGGAAAGAAGCAGATCTTAAATACTTAGAAAAATTTCAGCTGAGCCTTAACCATCCTAGCTGTGTCTCAAGAGGAACCCACACATAACTTGGGCTTTTGCTTTAGAGTAAACAAGCATTAAATCTCAATAGCAGAATGATCATGGAAACATGACTTCTTCCACCTATATTGCAAAGGATGCTCAGAGAAACCTCAGGATCTGGGCCAGAGATGTGGTATATAGGTATGGATACTATAAGATCTACCAGTTCACAGTGGATCTCTGGGGTTAGGTAAGTACAAAGAGCTCTCAATGGTTTTGGGTTGTGTGTAGCCATGAAGCAGTCTTCCCTCTCACCCACTGAAAAGTCCCAGATAAATAAAGGCAACATGTGTGACTATAGCCTGGAAAGGCATCAGACATATGAGTATAACATAGGAGAAATACTGCAAGGGCTGAGACCAGCAAAGGCATATGGTAGAGTGGCCAAATACTCTAGGGGCCCAACCTTTCTGGTAGACAAGACATGGAATCAAAATTCTAATTAAGCCTAACAGTTAAATGCTGTGGGACAATGGCCTTTTATCCTGTAAAGATTTGTCAGTTGTATTGCTTTAATAAAATGCTGATTGACCAGTAGCCAGGCATGAAGTATAGGTGTGGCAACAAGAACAGGAGAATTCTGGGAAGAGGAAAGGTGCAGTCTGCAGTCATCACCTAGACACAGAGGAAGCAAGATGAAAATGACTTGCTGATAAAAGGTACTAAGTCATGTGGCTAACACAAACAAGAACAATGGGTTAATGTAGGATGTAAGAGTTAATTAATAAGAAAGTATGAGCTAATAGGCCAGCCAATTTATAATTAATATAGGCCTCTGAGTGTTTCTTTGGGACCTAATGACTGTGGGACCGGGCAGGACAGAAACCTTCTGTCAACAATTGGGTATTGGATGCAATTAAATCATGTTACTTTTATTTTCATATTTCTCTTTTGTATTAGTGATACCTTGTCTATGTTTGTCCCATCATCCATTGTATCTTAGGAGTATATCCACTATCATTGAAAGCTCACAGCTGGAAGGATGAATCATTCTTTGAGTCTCATCCAATTCTGATTTGGATGATATTCAGATGAAACTTTGGGCTTGAAGCTGATGATGAGATGAATCATGACTTCTGAGAATTTGGGGATAGAATGGCTGGGCTATTTTTCTTTATGAAGCTTCCTTGTTATAGGAACATAATAAACAAGAAAATAAGTATGTGAGCAAAATTCATTTCTTTGCTTCTTTTAAAAATGATTTTGAGACAATATCTCCCCACCCCCCACGGTTAGAAGGAAATAGAATAAGAAGCATCAAGTGGTTTGGTTTAGTTAAGGAACTAAAACAAAAGTATGATTTAGAAATGAGATTTCTTAGCTATTATTGAAATTATGACCTATCTTTATGGTGGGAGAGCATTATAAAAGGAGGTAAAGTATGTCAGAACAAGCATTTACAGAGGGGGTTTGGCTTTA
>NC_022026.1:8547888-8552255 GCF_000317375.1 Microtus ochrogaster | reverse complement strand
AAAAAAAAAGAAGGATGGCTTAAATGAAAGGTAACTGGGGGAGCTGCCATGAGCAACATGGCACAGAGAGCATAGAGAGTCTTCAAAGACGCTCTGAGAAGAAAGGAGAATATCTGATTTTAATGGACTAGTAGGAAGTTCCACACCATGGGATTTAGTTTGATTTCATCTATAGGATAAAAAGCATGGAGATGATGACATGGTGGTGCATGCATTTAATCCAGGCATTCTGGAGGCAGAGGCAGAGGCAGGTGGATCTCTGTGAGTTTGAGGCCAACCTGATCTACAAAGTGAGTTCCAAGGCAGTCAAGGTTACACAAAGAAATTCTGTCTCAAACCTTCCCTCCCCTGAAAAAAAAATATGGGGATGCTCAGTATTGGGTTGGATTATAAATTGAGGTGGTTAGGTCACAGCACAGCATGTCTTCTTGACTCTGTCCTAAAGTGCCAGAAAAAGCAGGGCATAGCTTGATTTCTTCAGACTCTGGGATTTGACCTCTGAGAATGGCTAGGATTTATTTTATAAGAGCTGACCTTGAATTTCTGACATGTACCTTTTCTTTTACATTCTCACATCATCTATACCATTTCCATCAGTGTAACAAGCACTCTAGCTCTATACTAGTATTCTAGCTCAGATATACAATAGTCAATACATACTTGTTGAAAAGAGAAATGACCATGCTTTCCCTTTCTTTCTTTGGTTATCTAAGGATCAAAATGGATGTTTATATATAAAATCTTGAATTGATTCTTGTAATTAAGACAAATATTACCAAGTGTAGTTGTACATTGTATCTATTAACTTCTTAGTAGTCCTTTTTTGTTGTTCATGATTTCTTAGTATTTCTGACTTTCTTTTTTTGAGGAACAGTGATAAGAAAAATCCTCAAACAAAGTATTCGCGAGTACACATCAATTCACACCATAGTTATCTGGCCATTATTTGGATGTCCAATCTTTTCTTAACCACCTACTCTGCCTTGGGAATCAGTAGCGAGGTGTCATAGTAATCATATGTAGCATAAATTGTCATCTTGATAAAGGCACTAAGTAACATTTACTCTCAAAATTGCAAAGGCATATTAAAAGCTACCCGTTTTGATTAAAATTACCTTTCAAAATTCTGCTAGTATTTGAAACTTGAAGTAACAGAACTAAAATGAAGTTGAAAAGAGAAGGTGGAAGGGTTCTGTGAGTTGCATGACAATAGCTTCTTTTCTTCCCTAGAGCTCCCCATAAATGATTAAAAATCACCCCTCAGGGTCTTGGCTTGAATTTCCTACTTGTAGCAGCAGGTTTCTGAGTAAAAGAACAGCTGCCCATCTGCTAGAAAAATGAAAAGAAATAAATCAGACTTATCTACCGATGCTGAAGCTATCTTTACCTCTGTCTGCGTGTCACTATTGTTTCTATCCTTGTTGCATCAAAAAGAAAAGTTAAAAAAAATAATTCCTTAAATTGAATTAACCTCACATAGGCCTTTGAATTAATAGTGATTTCATTAATATTCAAAATCAATCTTAGAACTGTTACATGAGTAATGCATGTGAATCTTCAGTAATTATAATCGAGAGATGGGGATAGTGGAAAAGTTATTCTTACCAGGCAGTGATAATCAATAAAAGCATTTTGTTTTATGCTTATGTGATGTCTGTATTGGAGACAAAGACTGGATTGTACATGACTTGCAATTTAACTTTATTTTCTCAATGTTATATCAATAATAGCCTTCATTGTATATGCTGGTTACTTTTATGTAGCTCTGAAAAAAATGCCTGAGAAAAAATTAAAGAAAGAAATATATATTTTTGGCTCATAGCTTTAGAATCATGGTTTCAGATCACAGTTGCTTGACCCATACACCTGGACTAAACTTTTGGTGGAAGAGCTTCTCTTTTGTTGATTCTTTGTTAGTTTGTTTTCTTGTGGTTTGGAAATTAAAACTAATGCCTTACACACTCCACTTAAGTGCTATGCCATAGGAAGAGTTTTTGAATCTTATGTGAGACAGGAAGTAGAGAAATAAAGAAGTAGAGGAAAAGAGAGGACTAGATACCACCTCAAAGACTTATTTCTCAACTTTTTGATTGTGAACTTTATCCTATATTGTGGAGCCATTTCTGCAGCCCAACTTACTTCTTCTTAACTAGATCTCTTTTCCTGAAGTTTCTCCAACCTTTCCAAAGAGTGCCAGCAAGTAGGTACCATGCATTGTAAACATGGTCCTACGGCTATCCTTTCACAGTAAAACTCTAACATTCTAGCACCTGGTCCCCAATGGCCACTTCATATTCCAAGACCCATTCAGTTTATCTCCAAAGTCTGTCCAGTTTTAACAATTTCTGCATTGTTCAAAAGCCTGAGTTCAAAGTCTCCTCTAGAACTTAAAGCAAAATTTTAGCTATAAGCCCCTGTAGAATCACAAAGAAAATTACATGCCTCAAATATACAATGACATAGAAGAAACATTCTCCTTTCAAAAGGGGAACAATAGAGCCATAAAAAATAGAAACTCGACCAGAGGAAGAACAAAAATCAACAAGGCAATTATTAAAACCTGTAAACTCATAACCGTCAACTGGAAGAGTGGTAATATTTCATAGACTCAAGCTTGATTAGCCCTTCATATATTGCTTTTCCTTTACAGTCTATATGATCTCACCCTTGGCCTGGCTCCACTTTGTGCCTGTGGCTTTAATGGATGATTATTTTACATTTTATTCCTTTCTAGTTTCATGGATTCTTTATACACAGTTTAGGACCCACTCACACAGACTCATGCATCACATACTCAGGATTCATTGTAGGGCATCTAATACTGTCAATATAGTACCTGGCCTTCTTGACCATCCTAGGAAATCTAAGTGGAGGCCCTAATGACTACACAACACTTCTCTTTTTCATACCTGAATAACCATATAGATAATGCCAGGATCAGCTACTAACTTAAGTATGAGGCAGGGCTTCTTGAACTAGAGCATCAGAATTGGAATTAAAGGGCAACACCTTTCTTAGTGGCCCTGTAAGAGCACTGTATCCAGAGGTATTATTCTTCCATAGTAATGTCATGCCTGGCTTGTTACTGTATAGCTCAGGCTAGCATCCAAGGCATGGCAGTGCTGCCTCAACCTCTCAAGTTCTGAGATTACAGATGTGGATCACCAGATTCTGTGTTCTTTCTGATGAATTAACTTTTTCAAACCTTTGAGACAGGAGTGGATGGGACCAGTCCAGTTCCTGAGATGTCCCCAAGGATTCTTTCTTATTACTCTTATGCAAAGTGCTTGGCTTCTTTCAAATTTTGTTGTTCTCTTCAAAACTCATGCCTTCTTTGGAACCAGTTTTACTCAGGAATATTTTTTGACCAGACTTCACGATTTTGAATCTGACTTGTATGCCTTCTTTTGACCATTTTCACTATGTACATCATTAAAAGAAGCCAGAGATAATCATGCCACTACTTGAAGGATGGACTGCCTTAAAATTCCTTCTGTGAGATTAGTTATTTCATTGCTTTTATACTCAGTCTGCCATAAAGGCTCAGAAGATGGAGGAAATATGAACAGATTCTTTGCCATAATGTAAGATACATTACATTACTAGTCACAGTCCCAATACAGTTTTACTTCCATCTTTAACTTTATTTGCCCATGCAGTCTTTACTGTTTTCATACCTGTCCATATTTCAGTGTGTGCTCCTACTAGACAAACCTATTACATTTGGTATGCAGCACTTTTGAACTTCTCTACATATTTTCTCCAAACATTTCTGAATTCATCCCACACACCACTTATAACAGTTTCAGATATATACTGTCAGGAAGTCACAGCAATGGTCCAACTTTTTGTGGTTCCTATTTTCTGTATAGCTATGGGAAGATGACCACAAAGAACAACTCTAAGGAGGAAAGCTTCATTTTTGTTTCATAGCTGCAGAGTATGCAGAATGTGGCTGCTTGGCCTCATGCACTGTGCAGAATATTATGATAGTTGGATCAGGTGGCAAATGACAGTAGACAGGAAGAAGAAAAGTGGATACAAAAAGGGTGCACAGCAAGGTATAGCACCCAAAGACATGTCCATTGTGATTACTTCCTACAAATAGGATTTACCTCCTAAAGTTCCCCTACACAAAACTGTAGGAAAGTAAGATTTTCAACCTGAGAGTGTGTATAAATGCTATACATTTCATGTTCAAACCACAGTACTCTTCAATAAATGAGTACAGTTTAAGCCTGCATGTGTGTACCTACGTATAACGTGAAGTGCAGAAACAAGAGTGCCACAGTGTGTGTGTGTGTGTGTGTGTGAGAGAGAGAGAGAGAGAGAGAGAGAGAGAGAGAGAGAGAGAGAGAGAGAGAGAG
>NC_022026.1:8541827-8547788 GCF_000317375.1 Microtus ochrogaster | reverse complement strand
CCTTGTGTGAACTATGGTATTTTTGTTTTCTGCTGCCTATACTAGGTCTGTGAGCTTTCTGTGGAGGAAGAGTTCCTTGCTTCTGCCTCTCATATTCCTGTAGAAGCACTGCGATTGATGTTGTATGCTACTGTGCTTGGATTTATGTGAGTTGGGCTAGGGGTTCAAACTTAGATCCTCATATTTGAGTGACAAGACATCTGTTCACTGCACCATTTCCTCTGCTCTAGCATGATGTAACATTTAATAGTTATAATGTAATTACAGTACATAAGTAAGCTATCATCTACTTCAAAATTCTGTTTTATAGAATTTGGGGGTTTTTATTTTAATGATTCTTTTTAAAAGTTCCTTATGTATATTCATATTAATTTTTTGATATGTCAGTCTGGATAAGTTAGGTTATGCTGTGATAAAAATCTCTGTGCCAGAAAACAGTGCTTTGTATCTTATTAATGTTACAGTTCCATTGTATGTACATTGACTATGCTTATTAAGTCTAGCCTCAAACTTACTGAGGCTCCTTTACTGCCCTCTCAACACGTTCTCTCATGAATACACTGGCAGGGAATGAGAATAAAATGAATTGCTTGCTGGCTTTCAAGTGCTCCTGCCTAGAAATGAAATATTCATGCTCACATTCACTGCCCCCAACTCCTCAAAGGAATAGGAAGAGTCAAGTGTTACCATTTACCTCAAAGGGAAAGAAAAGCAGACCTTCTCTCCCATGTTGCTAAATACTGAATTAAATGCTAAAATAGCTATTAGGGAATGCATAGTTCATAAAGGCTTGTGTTACATGTTGCAAAATGCTTTCCAGGAGGATTATACCATTACACATTCAAGCTGTTGTAATTAAGTAATGTCCTACAGCCTTTCTCTTCAGTTTAGCCAGTTTAAACTGTTAGTGGCAATTTTATGAGCAATCTGGGCATTTGTATTTTTGTTTAATTAACATTCTTCTTATTATAAGAGAATGACCACTTCAACATACTCACATGGCCTAGTTGGTCTTGGTAGCTTAAAGGAATGCCATAAGAATGTGACTTTTTGTCTTTATAAAACAATTCAATAGGAGATTACCTCTCAAAAATTGTACTTACTGCTGATATGGTACCCTCCTGGAACTCCCCTCCTCACTTTAACATTTTGAATACAACTGAGTTCATGAATAGAATTACATTTTGAATGAATGTAGTTTTCCAAAGAGGACATGATAGAGTATTTGAAGAGTGTTTGCACATGGTAAGTGAAGAAGTAGATTTTCACTTTGCACACAGACTTTATAGTGTTTTTAATCATTTCATACAGGGGCATCATGTCCTTTATAATACTGTAAATTAGAAGGTTAACTCTCCGAGGGAGTGACTCACCAGTCTACAGACAGAGCATATAAAGATAATGGCATTAATTGATTAGTGCTTTTTGATGTGATAGACTGTAAATGGATCAGTTGTGACTTCCAAATCAGGAATAAGGTCATTAGTAACCCCTACTAGTGAGGTAAGATTAAAGCAACTTCAAGTTTTTTTTTTTTTCTTTTCTTTTCTTTTTTCTTTTTTTTTTGTTTTTTCGAGACAGGGTTCTCTCTGGGGAAGAATGTGAAGAATGCTCTTATTCTTTCTCCTATTAAACTTCTCAGCTTTGGGGTACCTAAATCCCTATACATATTCTTGCATCTTATCTGCATACTTACAATAGACCTTCCAAACCTGGGGCAGACTCAAGGGCGGAGTAATAGGAAAGGAAGAGATACAAGCCCATGTCTATTAGGATCATGGCATTGCTACTCGTCTTCGTCCACTTTGTTGGCCTAAAGAATGTGTCCTTGAGTCTCCTAGCTATAATTAAAATCTTGATTGCTTATTCTAGTACTATGTTTTATCTGAATTCCTTTGTCTGAATTTTTCTCTTTCTGGAGCAGAAGAATCAAGATCACAACTGCACTTAGTACAGAAAAAACTGAAGACCTCCATATAGCAATATGGAACATTTTAATTGTAAAGTCAGTTTATTTTTTCTTTGATTTCCCAATTTGTGCAATTAGCTTCTTGGTGTGCAAGTAAGAGCCTAGAAGACATGTATGGTACCATGTCGTTTTCCATAGTGTTAAGTTTATATACCCTCTGTATATAACTATGCTGAAACTATTTATAAATTAGGCATTATAAGAAATGATCATAATATCTAATAATGTCAAAAAATTACAACCATGTCTAGATGATTTCTAACTTACAAGAGTCCCATTTCCTGAGTTTGGATTTTGTGATGTTACGACAATGATTCACATTTTATAGAAACTATATTTTTATCGTTCTCTTATGCAATACATCCCGACCACAGCCTACCCCCTGCCTCCACTCCTTCCAGTCCATCCCCCACTTCTTCTCTCCTGCAGATACTCTCTGTTTCCATTTCCCTTCAGAAAAGAACAGACCTCTCAGGTATATCAACTGAATAGGTGATAACATGATGCAAAACGATTAAGTGCAAACCTTCATATCAGGACTAGTCTGAGCAACCTAGTAGGAGAAAAAGGGTCCTAAGAGCAGGCCCAAGAGATAGAGACACCCTACTCCTACTGTTAGGAGTTCCACAGAAACACGAGACAAACAACAGTAACATTTTTGCAGAGAATCTAGAACAGACCCATGAGGGCACCACGATTACTGCTTCAGTCTTTGTGAGCCCCTATAAGTCCTGCTTAGTTGACTCTATGGGCTTTGCTCTCCTAGTGTCCTCTGACCTTTAGAAACTGTATTTTGAACTTTCTGTTTTGTAACTTTTTGCAGATGAATGGTATGTGCTAGGATACCTCTTTGTGACATTGAATAGCACCACCAAACCACAGCTCCCTGTTAGCCACTAAGACATGAAGAGAAACAACTGATTCTCTACATTGTATTATGTTGCAGGAATTATTAGATGTAAAGAACAAACATATTGCATGAGCTATTCAGCATTTTATTGTCAAATGGGCTTCTGTAAATGACTTTTCTTAGCTGGAAGCTAATGTAAATGTTCTGAGCTAACGTAACAGGCAATTTAGGTTAAGCTATAATGTTCAGTAGGTTTAAGGGTACTAAACATGTTTTGGGATCAGTATATTTTCAGCCTATGATGATGTTAGATGTAATTTTATCATAAGTTGAGCATGTGTTCCATAATAAAAGTTATATAAATGTTTTTCTTTCTTCCTTGCCTTTTCCCTTTTTTCCCCACTCTCTTAATATTACTAATTTTCTTCAGTGAGTGTAGTGGTTACCCTGAGTGGACAGAGATGCTTACAAAACAGGTGAAAGACCCTCCTTGTTATGCTTATGAGGGTATTTGTGAAGTCAGTTGATCTGTGGATGAATGCACTATGGAGAAAAATGTATTCAGACTACGGACAGCAAAGTTGAGTAGCTTGGGAGCTTTGGTAGAATGGAAGAAGGGAAAGCTCACATGAACATGTTTTAAAGGTAGTTGCACTGTATTTGCTAATATCATAGCTAATAAATACCAAGTTGGGGTTTCTTCAGTATTTAAATAGTGAGTTCCATGAATGACTCACCAATGGACTGTTGGGCCTTGAATTTCAAATGGAGACTCCATCATTGGTCCTGCATGTTCTGAATCTTTCATCCTTCTTGACTTGAACAGTTAGGATCTTCTGGCTTTTTTTGCAGCTTACAGAGAACCATTATTGGGCAGAAAAGCCTCCAACTATGTAAGCCATCTAACAACTCCTGTCTCATAATATATGTACCTCCTATTGGTTTAGAGGACTACATGTCACAGGCCACAGGGGTTTGCAGTTTGAAGTACAACAGCAACAGCATAACTACAAGCTCATATTTTCACATACAGAGGATTTGTTCTTACCATAAATAATAGCCATCTTAGTTCCTTTTGTTTTTCTTGTTGAGCTAAGGGATTTTCATATTTTCCCTTAAAGGAAACACTTTATGGCTTTTCTTGGGATATCTAAATTGCCAAGATCTCTATTTTGTTCTATAAAACAGTGGTCATTTGAATATGAGCACTGTAAGACTGTGAAAGCCACCCTGAATACTAAGATAGCTACTAAATAAGTAATGGACACATAACCTATCTAGCATGAATATACTCATCCAGATTAGATTAGAATTGGACAGTGCAAGAGTTCCTTATGCTAATCAGAACAGTATACAATGCAAAATCATTGTCTTTCCTAGAATTCTACATAAATATTTTCAGATGTCTAATGAGTGCAGGCAACTGAAAAAAAACAGAAAGTAAAATACTGTAAATGGATATGGCTATAATAAATAATACCACATAAAATGGGAAGTAAACTGATTTCTATTGCATCTGTTTCGTTCATCTTATATCATTCATTTAGGTAGGGGTATTATTTGTCAATGTACACTTTTGCTAGTATAATTTTTAATGTAATTCATAGCATTGTTAAAAGAAAAATGAAACAAAGACTATAGAATACCTCTCTGTGTTTCTGTAGATGAGGCGTCATGTTGACTTGTTTTCTCTAAGCTGGGCTAGAGTGTAGCCATTTTTACTTCCAAACTTTCATTAGACAAAATAAGGATTGAAAGTATCCATGGAGATTAAAGTTCTTCAAATGCTGATGTAACTCTTTTTGGCCTTAGAGTTTGAATGTGTTCTCATGAGCCATGGTAAATTCTGTCACTGTTGCCTGAATTTAGCAGAGCCTAAGGTTGAAAAGTGACCTGAATTGTCAGATGTTCACATGTGCTTTAACAGAGAGAATAATGTATGTTCAGAAGGAAACTATGTTTGTAGATATTTTACTGGAGTTTCCTTTCTTATGTGTATTTATTCAACATTTGACCCAAAGTGATAAGAACTGGAAGCTAGGCATGTAGAAAAGGGTTAAAAGATCACCCTGTTTTGAACTTATTGATGTGGCGTGAACCACTCATGAATGTCTTTCATTGTATGATATCTAATACTAAGTCTGTCAGTTTAAATGAAACATACATGAGAGGAGGCACTGTGTGTTACAGAAACATCATGAATTCCTGTATGAGTTTGATATTAGGACTTTTTAAGTGATAGAGAAAGAAAATATTATAATATACATTTTCAGTGAGATTTGGTCATTTCTATTTGTGCTTTCTAGAAAGAAGTAGCAAATTTAGTTACATAGACATGTGTTTGCAATCAGGAGACTCCGCCAAATGACTTCTGATAATCCCACTGCAGGTTGCTGTATTCCTCCTTCAAACTAACATTAGATATGTGTTAGAAATTTCTTTACTTATATTGACTAAGAAGAAATCATAATGGGGTACCGAATTAGTTGTATTTGTCAATCAGTTCTCGCACTTTATTGAGCGTTAGTAAATATGTGGTAATTTTGTAGAAAGCAAGAAAAGAGATTTTATTCTTGTGTTATAATGTCTTTGAGTCTATTTGAATAATGTGAAATATCACACTTGAAGCAATTAGAAAGCAACCGGGGACAATTTCAGTTATTTTTCAATGCTAATTAACAGTTCTTTTTTTAAATTTATTTATTTATTAAAGATTTCTCCCTCCACCCTGGCACCACCTCCCATTTCCCTCACCTTCCCCGGATCAAGTCCACCTCCCTCATCAGCCCTAAGAGCAATCAGGGTTCCCTGACCTGTGGGAAATCCAAGGACCACCCACCTCCATCCAGGTCTAGGAAGGTGAGCATCCAAACTGCCTAGATTCCCACAAAGCCAGTACGTGCAGTAGGATCAAAAACCCATTGCCATTGTTCTTGAGTTCTCAGTAGTCCTCATTTTCTGCTATATTCAGCAAGGACAGTTTTACGCATGCTTTCTTCAGACCCAGGCCAGCTGGCCCTGGTGAATTCCCAATAGAACATCCCCATTGTCTCAGTGTGTGGGTGAACCCCTCGTGGTCCTGAGTTCCTTGCTCGTGCTCTCTCTCCTTTTGCTCCTGATTTGGACCTTGAGATTTCAGTCC
>NC_022026.1:8531336-8536467 GCF_000317375.1 Microtus ochrogaster | reverse complement strand
GGAAATTCTGAGTTCCCTGTCCTGGGCTGCAGCCACAGGGCCAGACACTCACCCCAATGTCAGCTCCCCTGGCGCTGAAAGATCAGGTCTCCTTGCTGGATGCTTAGCTCATAAACAAAGAGCCTTCCTTGCTTGGTGCAGGCAGGCTATAGGAACAAAGGAACTCCCGCCCGCTTGGGTGCCCCGAGGACTCCGACCCAGTGCCCAGACAGGCTGGGCTGTGTCCTACATGTCTCTTACATTTAAATTAACCCATATTTCTTATCTATGCTTTGCCATGTGACTAACAGCTTGTTACTTCATTTTCTACCTGCCCTACTTTTGCTTCCTCAGTGACTAGCTGGTATCGCCCCCTGACTCTACTCTTCTTCTTTTCATCATTCTCCTGGTTTGGTTGTCCCACCTATAATACCTGCCTGGCTCCCAGGCAATCAGCTTTTTTATTAAACCAATCTGAGTGACAAATCTTCACATTGTACAAATGGATTATTCCACAACATTCCCAGTGCTTGGTATGGATCTCTCCATTCGTTTCCATCAGTCACTGGCTGAATATTCTCTGATGATAATTGGGGTAGTTACCAATCTGATTACAGGCGATGGCCAGTTCAGGCACCCTATCTACTATTGTTAAGAATCTTATCTGGGATCATCCTTGTAGATCCCTAGGACTTTCCCTGGTACCAGATTTTTACTTAACTCCCAAATATCCCCCCATCAAGACATTTCTTTTGTTATTCTCCCCCTCCATCCTGTCCCCAACCCAATCCCTCATCTTCCTATCCCTCCATTCCCCCAGCCCCAAGTTTGCCCAGGAAATCTCTTTTATTCATCCTTCCCAGGGAAATCCACGTATCCTCCCTTGGGCTCTCTTTGTTTACTAGCATCTCTGGGACTGTGGATTGTAGCCTGGTTCTTCTTTACTTTATAGCTAATATCTACTTATATACTGTCAGTTTCTAATGTGGCAACAGTCCTACCTACTAATATATATACTTAGAAATTTGTTAGAGAACTTTTCTCATTCATCTCCAAATGCTATAAAATAATGGCAGGGTATACCCAATAACTTTCCCTATCACTACTAATGGAATTAAATTGAACCATAGTGATTTAGGTAGGGGGTGTTATACCACAAGTCATTGGCAATAGATAAGATTTTCATTTACATTAAATAAATAATTTTTCTGAAGTACTATTAAACTTATCAAACAGTAACAGAAGATATTTGGGGAAACTTTTTAATTAAGAAGAGACTTATCAATGGTTTATATATGGAGAGACTACACACACACACACACACACACACACACACATATATATATACAAATTTGTATATATAACAATATATAAAAATATGTATATGTGGGGGGGGATGGATACAGAGAGGACAGAGAAAATAGACTGAGATGAAGATATGAAGGATTCACCATAATTGTTGCCAGAAGTTTCAATTATATTTCTTATTAAATGGGAGGTCCTCTGTGTAAGGGAAGTATATGGCCAGCTACATATTAGTGTTTGATGGATGCTGTTGTAGAGAGTGATCTTGGTAGATATAGCAAGATTCCTCAGATTTGCTGGCAAGCTAGTCTAGCTGCATCAGCAAGCTTTAGATTTCAGGAGAGATTCAATATCAAAAAATATAACTCTCAAGGAAGATACCTGATGTTGTTATCCGTTTTACTCATGCATGCACATATACGTGTATATAAGTGCACTTTCATAAAAATATTAAAATAATAAATAATAACATTAACTATAAAATAAACATTTCCCAAGATTCTCATAATGATAATATTATAATTATGATAGTAGGCATTAATATTAAGAAGTAAATGTATTATATGGATAAAATAAGGTTATTTTATAACACCTCAAGGAATCATATTACTTTATATTTTCCTAAATTATATTAAATACATATATGGAGATATGCCATTTGGGATGACTATGCAACCCGCAGAAGCAATAGACTGCCTAACAAAAATATCAGTCCCAGTTACAAGAAATTTCTATTTGAGTTGTTGGTCAATATAACTCCCAACACATACAATCTATTGCTTGCCCCTGATTGTCTCAGAAGTTGAGGTATGTTCCTGTTTCTGGAGACACAGAACATATAAGACACAGGGCTTAGATTATTAGAACTGGATCTAACCTGAAAACGTCTTTCATGAGGTGTGAGGTATAACTTCCATAGTACTTGAAGGGGTTACAAAGGGATAGTAGGCAGTCCAGTCCCAATGAATAAATTGTCAATGTAGCTCCTGTCAATAAGAATTGAAAAATCATCAAGAGAGAGAAGACCAGGAAGTCTTCTGTGAGACTTTGTCTTCTTGAAATGACATCCTATAGAAGACCTGAACAGTGATGATATCAATAGATATGATAACATGGTGGAGGAATCTTATAAAGTCCTAACCCTAAACAAATAGCTACAGGTAACTAATAACTGCTGAGAGAGGGGACAATTAGCTTCTCCCACAGACAAATCCTCTCATCAATTATCAAACAGATATTGTTCAACTCTGTAATTATATATACACAACCAACAATACTGGACTCAGCAGCTTATATTTATATATTTGTGCATGTATGTATGTGTGTAACAATACTAACCAAAGAAAATAATGCTGTTAATTTCTAAGGTAAATGTAGAGGCATTGGAAGGAGGGAATATGTGTGGGGTTGAAGGGATAAAAGAGAAGGGGGAATGTAGTTATATTCTAAAAAAATATTAAAATTTAAAAAGATATTGATCAATAGCATTCATTGTCACATTAATAGTCAAGTGTTTATCAAGTACAATATGTCATTAGATAGAAAGTAAATCTTGGTGGAAAACTGTCCAAAAACAAAACTTTGTAATGAAAGCTAGATATATGAAATGTATTGCTGTCTACAGTCTACAAGCTCCAAGGACTCATTCAAACGAATGAGAGGTGTGATGGTTAGGTTAAACTGTCAACTTGACATGATCTAGAATGGAATGGAAAGAGGTTGTCAATAAGGAATTGTCTGGAATGTGTTGTTCTGTGAGTCTGTCTGCCTGTGAGGGATTTTCTTAAGTGGATTAAATGAGGTGAGAGCACTCTGAAACTGTTCAGCTACTTTACATTGGCTGGGCCCTTGACTAAGTGAAAAGGAGAAAGAGAGAGATAGCTAACTACAAGAATATAATGATCAAGCCCCGTGTTTTGTAGTATATGTTCCCAGAATCCTGTACTTCTGTGGAAAAAAGTGTATCTTTTGGTTGCTGTAGGGGCAAAGGGAAGGAATAGCAAGAGTAAAAGTGCAGATGATGTGCTTGTGGTTCAGGTAGAACACGTGCACTGATATCCTGTAGCTTTTGTGTCTTTTGACTTTGGGTAGGGAATTAAGGAGTTATTTATAGAAAAAGAGATAATTAAATTGAGAGAAAGCATGGAAGTGTAAGAGGAGGTGGTGCGGGACAATTCTGTATTCTGTCAATTACGTTTTAAATAAATGCTGATTGGTCAGTAGCCAGGCAGGAAGTATTGGCAGGACAGCCAGACAAGAAGTAGAGGTGGGTCAATGAGAACAGGAGAATTATGGGAAGGAGGAAGCCCATTCCTCTGCAGTCCTGTCCAGACACCAAGAAAGAAAGATGTGACCTACCCTGCTGAAAAAGATACCCAGCCATATGGTTAACATAGATAAGAATAATGGGCTAATATAAGTTATAAGAGCTAATATGAAGCCTGAGCTAATGGGCCAATCAGTTTATATATAATGTAGACTCCTTGTGTGACTTTCTTTGTGGCAATATGGCTGTCGGGCCTGGTGGGAGGACAGAAACCAGGCAGGACAGAAACCTCAGACAACAAGGAAGGGCTGGGTGAAAGAAAGGGAGGGGGAAGATAGCATAATTTAAATTTATTTTCAACAAGTTAGAATTATTATAAAGGGGCCCATTTGAAATATTTGTATGATTTTAAAATTATGGATCTGATCTAATTCCTTCATTTAATAGATATCAGTGTTTGTGATAATGTCAAATTATCTGATGCAGAACATTGGAGAAAGACCATTCCTACATAAATTAGAATTATATGATACTATTTATTTTTAAATATAATACATTCAAATGACTGTTATAAATGTGTGATGTGTGTCAATATGAACAAGATAATAAGGAAGTTAAAATAGAGAATACATCAAATAATAAGCAGAAGAATCTGTATGCAGAAATTAATTATAGGACCTACATGAAAGTGTATTGAAGATATTTTAGGTTTGTTAAATTTAGATACTAATGTCACACTTGTGAATGCTTTTTATTTTAATGAACACTTGAAAATTTATAGAGAAATACATTATTTGTTAAACTGTTGACAAATTAGCAATTATTTTGGCAGCTACCAAAATCCCGTCCTCATTGCACTTCATGATGACCGTAAAAGAATACTTTTACTCCTCTCAGAGTATTATACATTTTTCTATACTCTAAAAGAAGTTTCAACCCCTTCATAAAATCTTTTTTTGTGACTGTTCAGTCTCTCAGTAATCTTGCTTTCTCCTTTGTGAGTGAAGCATTTTCTCTCCATGTCTCTTATTTCTCACTTGGTATGTTATATTTTTCTTAGTTTTAGGCTTGGCATATTTGTGCTGGCTACAACCTGATGTACCCACTACACAATATATATTTTGAGTCTTTTAAAATCTCTTTTGACAATTTCTCCCTCAAAAGATACTTTGCTTATAATAAGTGGTCAGTAAGTAATTATTTTAGTTTGGTTTCCCATTACTATACTAAAATAACCCCCAAAGCAATTTAAGTGAGAAACGGTTTATTCTGTCTCATAGTTATAGGTTATAATCCAGAATGGGATGGAAAACAAGACGATCAGAACAAGAATCACATCACATCCACAGTCAATAACATAGAACAATGAATTAATATGTGCATACTACTATCAAGTTTTCCTTCTCCATTTTATGTGGTTCAGTATCTCCTGGTCAGGGGATTGTACAACCCACAATTTAGATGAATCTTCCCACATGGATTCATTTAAAACCATGCCTCAAAAGAACTACTGGAGTTATAACAATCCCTGACTTCAAACTTTACCACAGAGCTACAGTACTAAAAACAGCCCGGTATTGG
>NC_022026.1:8530287-8531236 GCF_000317375.1 Microtus ochrogaster | reverse complement strand
AAACCGCCACACTGCTTTCCAGAGTGGTTGCACAAGTTTGCATTCCCACCAGCAATGGATGAGTGTACCCCTTTCTCCACATCCTCTCCAGAAAAGGCTATCATTGGTGTTTTTTATTTTAGCCATTCTGACAGGTATAAGATGGTATCTTAAAGTTGTCTTGATTTGCATTTCCCTGATCGCTAAGGAAGTTGAGCATGTCTTTTGGCCATTTGAAGTTCTTCTGTTGAGAATTCTCTGTTCAGCTCAGTGCCCCATTTTATAATTGGGTTGAATAGCCTTTTATGCTTTAGTTTCTTGAGTTCTTTATATATTTTGGAGATCAGACCTTTGTCAGTTGCGGGGTTGGTGTAGACCTTCTCCCAGTCAGTGGGTTGCCTTTTTGTCTTAGCGACAGTGTCCTTTGCTTTACAGAAGCTTCTCAGTCTCAGGAGGTCCCATTTATTCAATGAGGCCCTTAAGGTCTGTGCTGCTGGGGTTATATGTAGGAAGTGGTCTCCTGTGCCCATGTGTTGTAGAGTATTTCCCACTTTCGCTTCTATCGGGTTCAGTGTGTTCAGACTTATATTGAGGTCTTTAATCCAGTTGGATTTGAGTTTTGTGCATGGTGATAGATATGGATATATTTTCATTGTTCTACAGATTGACGTCCAGTTTTCCCAGCACAATTTGTTGAAGATGCTATCTTTTTTCCATTGTATACTTTTAGCTCCTTTATCGAAAATCAGGTGCTCATAGGTTTGTGGGTTGAAGTCAGGGTCTTCTATTCGATTCCATTGGTCGACTTCTCTGTTTTTAAGCCAATACCAAGCTGTTTTTAATATTGTAGCTCTGTAATAGAGTTTGAAGTCAGGGATGGTAATGCCTCCAGACAATCCTTTATTGTATAAGATTGTTTTGGCTATCCTGGGTTTTTTGTTTTTCCATATAACGTTGATTATTGTCTTCT
>NC_022026.1:8518750-8522020 GCF_000317375.1 Microtus ochrogaster | reverse complement strand
TGGTTAGAACATAGGTGGGTGGAGTAAACAGAACAGAATGCTGGGAGGAAGAGGAAGTGAGCTCAGAGATGCCATGCTCCCCTCTCCTGGGCAGAAACAATAGCTCTGCTCTCTGAGGCAGACAGCAGCAATGCAGCCAGCCACCAGGTCAGATATGCTGAATCTTTTGTCGTAAGTGCACCTCGTGGTGCTACATAGATTATTAGAAATGGGTTAAGAGGCTGAAACTAATGGGCCAGGCAGTGTTTAAAAGAATACAATTTGTGTGTTGTTATTTAGGGGCATAAGCTAGCCAGGCGGCCGGAGTGCTGGGGACGCAGCCCCGCCGCTCTTATTACAACAAGATATTAATCCACACACTTACGAACACTTGATTTTTGACAAAGAATCAGAAAATATCAAATGGAAAAAAAGAAAGCATATTTAGCAAATGGTGCTGGCATAACTGGATATCAATATGAAGAATAATGAAAATAGAACCATATCTACCACTATGCACAAAACTCAAGTCCCGACTGAAGAATTGATAAGGAAAATGTGGTACATTTACACAATGGAGTACTACACAGCAGAAAAAAATAACGGCACTTTGAAATTTGCAGGCAAATGAATGGAACTAGAAGACATCATATTGAGTGAGGTAACCCAGACAAAGAGAGACAATTATCATATGTATATACTCATAAGTGCTTTTTAAACATAAAACGAAGAAAACCAGCTTACAAATCACAATCCCAGAGAACCTAGACAACAATGAGAATCCAAAGAGAGACACACATGGTTCTAAAAAAGTACATGAAAAGTAAAAAAAGACATGATCTCCTGAGTAAATTGGGAGCATGGGGACCATGGGAGAGATTTGAAGAGGAGGAGAAAGGCAGGGAGGGGAGCAGAGAAAAATGCATAGCTCAATAAAATCAATAAAAATTAAAAGAAAACAATGTCTCACTGACATTCTTAGAGTCTAACCTTAATCTTGACAATGTCTCACAAATATGGTTTAAGGTCTGCCTCCTCAGTGTTAAGTTCATAATTAATATGAATGATCACAGTATCTATTGGTTGACTGTCATTGCTACCACTGTCAAACTGTCTTAAAGTTATGATACAATTTTTATATATGTCTTATTAAAATGAATATACAATTGTACCTTTTTAAGTTTTCAACTTACTGTTAGTCCTTTATTGGTTTGGGATATAATAAAAATACAATTTTGAAGATAAGACCATGTGGTCATATAGAAAATTATGCAAACACACAAAATTAATTTTCTAATGCCCAGATCCTCTCTAAATTGCTCCTAAGTTTATTGTGAATTCATTATGCTTATGTTTTGAGGAACAAAAGTAGAAATGCTATTAATATCTATAAGAAAAATATCCTAAAGAAAACAATTTGTAAAAGATAGTTTTATCTCTCACTAGGAATATTTTTTAACTCAATTTGATCTGATTGTCACAGTAACCAAATATGACCTTTCCTTTTAAAGACAAATGGCTGTTCTCATAAGATATTCATGTTAAGCCAATTGGAACAGTTTTGTGTCCCCTATAAAGTCCTTATTTGGGAATACACATTTGAGTTTATTCCTGATAGTATCATGGATATATTTAGGTTTTGTAATTGATATTTGGAAATGAAAGTCAGGAATATCTAACTAGTGCTTTAAATTCAAAATTAATACTTATATTCTATGAGTATTAGAGTAAACTAGTTTAAGAATGATAGTTATCTTGCCCTAAAGTCATGGTATATTATATTGGTGGAAAGGTTCATTGTTTGTTACTTATATAAGCAAGGCACTGTGAGTGGAATGATTGAATTGGAAATACTAGAAAAGTAGCAGCTATATAGCTTTTATGAGCATTTAATGTCTTAGACTTTTTGGATCTAAAAAAATCTTTAGGATTTTAAATAATCTCTAAATAATTTGAACAAGATATTTCTGTACATTCTATAAGTTGATTTTTACATTAGCATCTTGGGATAAATTAGGATAAGCTCTGTTTTCTGGAGTTAGACAGTGCCTCTATTGCTCTACACTGATGCAAAGCAAATCAAAAGAACACTGTATGGTTGAGGTAAGACTACTCTTGGTCTATGGATCTCTGTCAGTGGGAGTTGATAGCATTCCTTGATATCCATTGACTTTTTAGTGTATGAGTGCTATTTTATGGCACTTGACACCTGTATGAGTAGGGTCCAATTGTTGACAAATAAATGGTATTTCTTAAAAATGCTCATGTCTTAGCTATTTCTACATACCTATTTTCATATACAGCCTATTTGCCAAATTATTTACATTGTGAATATAGGGACTTATCTATTTGGTGTTTCTAAAATTTTTGTATGTCTTTATTTTGCATTCAGCTTAATTTCTTAGAAAGTCATTGTAATTTATAATTTAACTCTAACTTTATATTAATCACCATTAACTAACTCCTCACTTTTTCATGCTAACATTTATAAACTTTTACCTTCTTTTCATGTGTCTGTGTGTGGTACATATGTTTGTGTGTATACATATACACGTGTGTGCTGTATGTATTTGTGTGTATACATGCACAAAGCTTTAGAAACCTGTAGTTTATGTAAAAAATATTCCTCAATGGTTTTTCCACCTTATCTTTGAGGCAGGGTCCCATAATCAAATTCTGAACTCCCTAGTTTAGACTAGTCTAGCTAGCCATCTTGTTGCATGGATCACCTGTCTCTGCCTTCGAGGGCTAAAATTACAATTAGATTCCCATGCTCATTTAAAATATGTTTGTGAGGATTTGGGATATGAACTTTGGTCTTTTTTCTTGTAGCCTTCAAAATTATTATTATGAAATGAACTGAGCAATCTTATTTGCAAAAACTAATGGTCCATGATGGCTTCATGTCTGAAACTGTAACAGCTAACTAGAAACCATTAATGTTTCTACTCAACTATACCTACCTGGTTTTTAAACAACTTTAGTTCTGTTAGCTCTTAGTTTTGTTATAGAGAAAAGCTATTCTTGATCCTGTAAGGGACCCTTCTATTCTGTTGTATATTAAATCCTACCTCATTTGCTCAAGGATACTGCTCCAAATGCTATTCCTTCTCTTGTGTAATTTTTATTCATTTTTACTAGGTATTAGGTAGTTTTTCTATTTTTTAATTTCTTTATTTAATATTTATTTATTTATTATTCATTTATTTAAGATTTCTGCCTCCTTCCGGCTACCGCCTCCCATTTCCCTCCCCCTCCCCCGATCAAGTCCCCCTCCCTCATCAGCCTGAA
>NC_022026.1:8516489-8518155 GCF_000317375.1 Microtus ochrogaster | reverse complement strand
GTGTGGCGGTTTCTCAGGAAATTCGGGATCAACCTACCCCTGGACCCAGCAATACCACTCTTGGGAATATACCCAAGAGATGCCCTATCATACAACAAAAGTATATGCTCAACTATGTTCATAGCAGCATTGATTGTAATAGTCAGAACCTGGAAACAACCTAGATATTAGGTAGTTTTATATGTTACTTGGGATGTAAGTTTAACAACACAAAATTTTACTTCCAAAGTTCTTAACCCATTGTTTATAGAAGCAGTTGGCACTCTGAACTAATTGCTTTCCCTGTGAGTTGCAAAAGAATAAATTTGTGTATCTATCAGCCCATATATTTATAGACTAAACTTATTTGGATCTACATTTCCATGAGAATGTGTGTGTGTGTGTGTTCCTTATGTATTATATTAATAAAGATCAAACTCAGAGCATCATACATTCTAGGTAAACATTTACTATGAACCTATATTTCCAGGTTCCCTAATACCAAAACCATTTTAAAGATATGTAAAGTCATATTATTTATTCATATCATATCTAAAAACACATACTGACACAGAGATACACTAGCACACACAGAATTCCCAAAAATCACAAAATTTGAAAATATATAAGCAAAAGACCTGTGATGTAAAGCAAGCAAACAAGCAAAAATGCCCAAACAAAGCATTATGAGACAAAAATTCTCCAAAAATGCATCATTTGTTTGTATTGGTCTTTTATTACTGGGCGTGGAAACTGCCCTTAACTGTGGTTTGTATGCATAGTGAGGCTCTGTTGGAGCAAACTAAATCCCCTTGACAGCAATTGCCAATTTAAGATGGCTTCTGGGTTAATGAGGGTTTTTGACCACTTCCCTCTCAGTTCTAGGTCCTCACCTGACATAGGCCTGTACAGGCCTTGTGCATGTTGCCATAGTCTTTGCGAGTTCATTTGGGTTTCAGCCCTGTTGTCTATAGAAAGCTGTTTCCTAAGTGTCTTCTTGCGGCGAACTTCTCGACCAGCGAGAAAGAACAACCACCACACGAGGAGTGCTTCTTGGTTGAGGGAGAGCAGGAAGCGAGGGGCTCCGAGAGCACTAGAGCAGCTGCTTATATAGTGAGTAGGCACACAGGTCACCCTGTGATTGGTTGCCACCATCAGCTGACACCAGACTGCATCGGGATAGGCCCAAGGGCCCTTATCTACCGCGCTTGCGGGAAGCAGGGGACATGCAGCTCCCAAAGGCATAGCCATATATGGAGTTGTTTATTTCCAACAGGACAGGATGTCAGTGCCATCTTGTAATGGCAATTCTGTCTGGCTCCCTACAGTTCCCCCTTTTTGTTTGTGAGCACTGAGCGCAGGACTAACGTCATCCAGTTTGACCCCCACCTCATGATGTGTTGGTCGATCAAGGATGGAAGATATTCTCCATGGACACACCTTCCCCTGTTCAATGGGTATTTAAGGAACCCCGGGGGTGCGAAGGCTGTGTCGCAGGAACCTACATCTGCACACCTACCCAAGTGCAATGGATCAACAGATCCCATGGGGTGCATAGGCTGTGCATGATGGAAGCCCTAAGCATCTCTTAATGCCGACAACCATATCTGGGGGAAGGAGCCACACTCCAGGGCAGCCAGTGTTTGGGAGATAATTACTTTGTCCCTCTTGGTTTGGGCATGAAGGC
>NC_022026.1:8512039-8515054 GCF_000317375.1 Microtus ochrogaster | reverse complement strand
AACAATCTATGCTTAAGAAAATGTGGGTAGGGAAAAAACTCCATTGCTGCAAACTGACAGTCACCTTTGGATCACACATAGTATTGAAAAACCTGGATAAACCAGAATCTCCCAGCAGGAAGAGAAGAATCAAAAATCTAGGACTAGCCTGTTCAGCGACCCTTCATCAGGAACTAGCCGAAGACAAAACCAGACAGCAATCCTGATAACAATTCCAAGAAACAGGGAGCCTCCCCACGGAGATTATCACTGTTTTAGGAACTAGTCCAAGAGAAAGCCAGACCATATCTTGAAAATAATCTTGAGAAACAGGGAGTTTCCCCCTGCAGGTACTACTGTTTTAGGAACTAGCTGATTAGGACCTTGGGAGTGGTCCCGAGAGGCAGGGACCCCTGCGACCACCATTGGATTTTTGGAATTTATGACCCTCCTGGACCATTGGACTGTGGCCCCTTTTCCAAAAATTTTCTCTCCAGGTCACTAGAGACTAAACTCCTCCCCCGGCAACCAAAGCCACATGCGCGACCTCAGCAAGGACAGCCTCCAGCGAGCCATGGGGGGGGCGCACCATCCCGAGACCCAAGTGAGAGTCTCCCCAGCATTGAGGGACCCCCATTATGTCTATATTTTTAAAATTAGGCAAATATCTACCTCAAAACTTAGCAATACCCCTTTTGGGCCTAAATACAAAGTTGTTTAACCATAAGAACATGTGCTCAGCCTTGCTTGGAGGTGTGGCTGAGCAGAGCGGCTGGGCCCAACCCGGTCTAGGCTGGTTGCCCAGGGCTAGGACAGAGGTTCAAGCTGGTGAGCCTTACCACTGTCGCGCTGTACTTCTATGCCCTGAGGCCCACGCTGGGAGTAGCCTAGCATTCTAGCCTTGTTGGTCCTCAAGGCAAGTCCCATGTTTGCAGCTTCGCATCTTGGAGCCGCAGTTGCTCACACTCCACTACAATCTCCGGAGGCCTCGGGAACTCAAACCATATGAATATAATTCCCTTCCTTAGTATACCTTGTTCAGCGGCAAAATCCAGATCTCTACCAAGCCTGTCCCAGGATGACACATTAAGATTGCCGGAGACAGCAAACCAAAGAGCAATTGTGTCACCTTCAGCCAAAAACCTCTCCAATGTGCTCCGTAACAGCTCGTTAAGAGCCAGAAAAATCAGGTGTGATGTTGAAGCGCCCATTCTAAAATCCCATTCTTAAACCATCCACTTTGGTCGTGGCCCTCACTTTAACCGGTCCACTTTGGTCGCGGTCCTATTACCCTCATTCTCTCTTCTTCTACTGGCAAGAGCAGAAAACCCGCTTTTTGTTGCGGATCCCCAATCTTTACCTTGAGGATTATTTGGTGCACCCCCTGACTGCAGCAAGTTCTGGGCTCCATGGAGAGAGGTTCAGAGGTTCCCCGTATGGGCCACCAACTGTCATGGTCACCACAAGGATGATGTGACCACCGGAGCTCTTCTCACTGCAGTTTATTTCAGGACTTTATTCACAGCAATACTCGACATCACCACTCTGCCTGTTGAGTTCTGAATCCTCTTAGGCCCCTCGCCTGGCGACTGAAGTTCCTGGGTTTCAGCACCAGCTGCAGTGAACTTCTCGACCAGAGAGAAAGAACACCCACCACATGAGAATTCTTCTCAGATCACGCTTTAATGGAGTGCTTCTTGGTTGAGGGAGAGCAGGAAGTGAGGGGCTCCGAGAGCACTAGAGCAGCTGCTTATATAGTGAGTAGGCATACGGGTCGCCCTGTTATTGGTTGCCACCATCAGCTGACATCAGACTGCATCGGGATAGGCCCAAGGGCCCTTATCTACCACGTATGCGGGAAGCAGGGTACACGCAGCTCCCAAAGGCATAGCCATATATGGAGTTGTTTATTTCCAATGGGACAAGATGTTAGCACCATCTTGTAATGGCAATTTTGTCCGGCTCCCTGCATCTTCTATACCCACTGGCTATAATAATCTTCCTGTCATCTCTTGCACAGAATTTCTGAGCCCTGGGGGGGGGTGGGGATTTGATGGAGACATCCCATTTAGAACTGAGTCTTCTCAGGTCTCTCACTCTATATACATTGGCCAATTATGAGGAAGCTTCTCTGATGATGGCTGAGCAAGACACTGATCTGTGAGTATAACAGAATTTCATCACTATGTTCCTTTAGCAGAACAAATAGCATTTGTTTTTTTCCTAGGTCCATTGCCTATCTAGTTTTAGGTTCTTGGTCACCTGAGCAGTTCAGGCATGATTTCCACCTACAGAGTGGAACTTAAATCAGATGTTGGTTGGTAACCCCAACAAACATTGTGACATTATTGTACCAGAGTATCATGCAGGCAGATCACCATTGTAGATTGAAGGTTTGTGGCTGAGCTGGTGTTTATCTTTCTCCTCTTAGAGCATGCATTAATACCTTCTACTGCCATGAACACTTGCCAGTAGAGGTGAAGACTCTACGCAGACACCATCTTGACTTCTCTGTGTTTTATGAATCATGTAGGTGTTGTCTACAGTAATAGACTTCAGTTTGTGGAGAGCAAAAATAGCCTTTCCAATAGCCTGGATTGTTGGGGAGTTTCCATGGGGCGCCTTTGCCAACAGCTCAATTAGATGTAACCCATTCCTGGCACCTTCAGTGAAGAGAGATGTCTAGTTAGGACTTTGTTTCCCAAGTTATTTGATAAATCTATTTATGTTTCTTTCATATGTGTATATATTTCAAGATGTTTCAACTGTAGTAGGTTTCCTTATGGCCCATCAAATGGTCTTTAATGTTAGCTGTCCTTCCTTATATTCTTTTCCTCATCCTCTTCTTCTGTCTCCCTCTTCTTAGGATCCTCCTGTTCTGGTCTACCCACCCCCTCCACCTTGCATCTATAACTGTCAGTGGTGATTTTCATGAGAATGGCCACCATGTGTTCAATAGTTTACATCCTTATTCCCCAGTTCATGACCTATTTGGGAGGATTAAGAGGTGTGTCCTTGATTTGCATTTCCCTGATC
>NC_022026.1:8506796-8511579 GCF_000317375.1 Microtus ochrogaster | reverse complement strand
CTTCCCACAGGGCAGGGATCCCTGATGGCTCTTCAAGCTGATGAGGGAGAGGGACTTGATCGGGGGAGGGGGAGGGAAATGGGAGGCGGTAGCGGGGAGGAGGCAGAAATCCTTAATTAAATAAATAAATTTAAAAAAAATAAAAAAAAGAGGTGTGTCCTTATTGTTGCTGTCTGAAGGTTAAGATGTAAGGTCTCAGATACTTCTCCAGTGCATGTCTGCCTGTGTACTGCTATGATCCCTCCCATGATGATAATGAACTAAGACTCTGAAACTGTAAGCAAGACTCCAAATTAAATGATTTTCTTTATAAGAATTGCCTTGGTAATTGTGTCTCTTCAAGCAATAAAACACTAAGACATTATCTGTTCTAGTTTCCCTTTCTTAGGAGACCCTTCCTTCCCCACTAGTGCCTCACTCTATACCCTAACTTCTGTGGTTATATGGATTATACCCTGCTTACAGAGTACTTTGAATCTCATGTCCATATATAAACAAATACAATCCTATGAACTATTCTTACAATGAAATATTATTGTAGTAGTGCTTTTTGGTTGGGACCACCAAGCCACAAATAATGACACAGAAGCTTGTTATTAATTGTAAAGCTTGGCCTTAGCTTAGGCTTGTTCCTCTAGTTCTTATAACTTAAATTAACCTATTTTTAATCTACGTTCTTCCATAAGGCTCATCACCTTATCTCTGTATTGCCTAACTTGCTTCCTCTGCATCTGCCCGAAGACTCTGCCTTTTTTTTCTTCCCAGAGTTCTTTGCCCGGAAGTCCCACCTACATTCTTCTGCCTAGATATTGTCTCTTCAGTTTTTTTATTATACCAACCACAGCAATAAATCTTTACACAGTAGACAAATATCCTACAACATTCTATCAGAATTTAATGTCTTCCAGATAGTAATGTCTTAAGTATAGGAAATAAAGTATAAAATTTAAAATACCACAAAGGAAAGGTCAGATTTAGAGTATAAATAAATAAGTCCATATTCTTGAAGATATCAATAGCATAAAATGGTATTCACTACATTAAAAGACACAAAGAGACTCAAAACTAAATTGCAAAGTGACATAAATTACTTTTATTATTTATTAGTAATTGTTGTAAAAATATATTATGGACTATTGAATAAAAGAACTGATTCTACTTACTGTGTAGGAGGGCTTTTTAAGCTCTTTTATGGATTTTTATTTCTTTCTTTCATCAAGATGACAATTCTAAAGATTATTAAGCTCAGAAATGACATTATTGATGTAACTCTTCATGACAGTACTCTGGTTGCTGCAACAAGAAGATGGCAAACTTGTAAACAACGAGACCTTTTAGGATGCTAGTTCAAGAATCCGAGGAAGAAATAATAGTAGCTTGCTTTTAAGGAAAATGGCCTCTCATTTCCCAGGAGGACATGCATATTGCAGACCTACGCATTGCTGTACTAGGAAAACGGAATCTGACAAAAGGCAAAATGGTGAGAAGCTAGGCATTAGTGAATGAAGTTATACTATCACAGATTGGTCTATCAAGAGCACATGAATTTCCCATGAGTCAGTTGGTTATGAGGGAAAGAAGTTAGACTTAAAATGTCCTGCTTAATACACTGTCCTAGAGACCTACATATTATCAGTTACGCAAAGTAGACCATATGGTAATGGGAGTGGTAGAAGATACTGAACAGGAGGCAGATCTCTCACTTTAGAGAAATAGAGGCATTTGTTCCAGTTCCTAAATCAATAAAACCAATGAAATAACATCCTTATCCTTATTTATCCCCAGGAACATGCAGCAAAGACAGTGAACAGCTAGAAAAGCTCATCTTTCATCCCTGTCTACCAACACTGAATGTGCTGGAGCTTGAGTGGAGAGGGAGGAGGAGCAATAAGACTAGACTACCAAGTCCTCTAGCACACAGTTTTAGAAAGAAAGACAAGTGAAGTTTAATCAATATTTTCACATTTCATTCTAAACCCTGGGGCCTTAACCCTGGCCTCTCAGAGGAGTGGTGTGTTGAAGGTTCAGGAAAGAGCAGAAAATTGAACCTGAATATACCATTGGGATTTTAAATGGATTAACCTGTAACAACTGAAAGGGACTGGATATGTTTGACATATGCCAAGGAGACAGCAGTGCACCCAAATAAGAAATCTCATTAGTATTAGGAATATAGTGATTGGAGAAATAAAGAATAAATCCACTTAGAATAGAATACTTCATGAATATTTTTCACAGAGACTATTTACTATGTATAATGAGCTTTACATGTATTATCAAATTTAATCTTCCTTAGAACCCTGGTTTTGTTCGTTCTCCTACAGAAAGAAAATAAAGTCTATTCAGAGGCATAAGGAGTTTAAGCAGCATATTCTCTCTCCCATACATACCAAGTGGTAGGGGACAGGATTCAAACCCAGGCAGTATGATTTAGACCCTTTGATCTGAGCCATTATGTTCAGTAGAACAGTGGAATAAAAATTCAGGATGCCACTGCTGCTAAACACTTTAATATATAGCTGACACTTCATGTTGTTTGTTCGTTAGTTTCTACTGTCTTTAGTCTATATTGTGACTCCACCTCATCCCACTGAGTACACATTGAAATTGAAAGTCATGAGAAATGGAAACTAATTTGCAAAGTGAAACATTAACATATTATACCATCTATGTGTTGGTGGTATCCTGTGAATAAGCCAGAGAGAGAGAAAGAGAAGAGAAGAGGGAAGGAAGGAAGGAAAGAAGGAAGGAATGAAGGAAGGAAGGGAGGAAGGAAGGAAGGAAGGAAGGAAGGAAAGAGAAGGATCAGCTGCTTCAGGTAGTGGGAAGGATGAATTATGGGCTCTCCAGGCTTTTCCTCAATCTCAGCTTTTACCCTTGGAAGACCAGATAAGAAATTCATTGTTTTTATTGTAGGTTTCCAGTTGAAGACCGAGAATGGCAGAATGGGCATGCTAGGATGCCTCAGGAACTCAGAAGCAGCCCTCTTCTCTGTAGACTTTTCCATATGGCATCTGTCTTTGACTCTTCTTTTTGAATAGGTCCCAAGCTTCACTTTCTTTTTGCATGCAGTTAATTGGCTGGTGATTTGTCTACACTTACAAAGAGAAATCCATTCCCTCTCAATAGCATTGTTTGTCCTTTGCAAATGAATTGTACTTATTCGACAAACTCATCAATTAATGATATGAAAAAAAAAACAGATTTCTGGCACGTACTTTCTGTTCTGCTTGCTAATTTTAGTGTGAAGATATAATCACTGTATCCTAGAACCCTCTGGCTAGCTGACTGAAGTAGTAGGTACTTTCAGAGAAGAATATTTTAGAGTGCAGTACAAATGTTGGAATCTCACTGAATCCCAAGAATGTTCAGTTAGCTGTGCTCTATTGATCAGCAGGACAGTGTTGCTCTTTTTAGCACCTCTCTTACTTTGCTTATAAACCTGGATCACCAGTCACAGGTGACACCCACCCCTTCCTGTAAAATTACAGGACTTGCTCCAGTATTAGTAGGCAAAGATATCATTGTTTTTGTGTCAAATAGTGGCATAGGCACAGTCTCAGGAAATGGTCAGTGTTGAATGAACAACCTTTGAAAACAAGGTGGAATTAAGCACATTTTGTTTAAATCCCCATACCCTTTTTATACTAGTTTTTTTCTCTACAAGGGCAATCAGGGGCTGGAGAGATGACGCTGTGGTTAAGAGTACTTATGGCTCCTACAAAGATCCAGGTTTGATTCCTGACACCCACATGGTGGCTCATAGTCATCTGTAGCTCTAGCTCCGTGGGATCTGATGTCCTCTTCTGTCTTCCATAGTTACCAATTATGCATGTGTTACATGAACATTCATGCAGGAAAAACATTAATATACAATAAGTAAATAAATCTAATTTTTTAAAAAAAAGCAATTAGTGTTTAATTATTGAGCCATCTTTTAGCCCATCTAAAATTTATTTCAGTATTTTTAGATACTTTATACTATATTGTAGCTAGCATTACTAATGATTCTGAGAATTTTCCTGTACTAAGCCTTGGTACATATTTATATATATTGGTTATGCTTGCTGTATCTCAAGATTCATTTCTTTAACAAGTATCTGCAGTATCCATTCCTTATCTTTTTTAATATTGCTTCTTCCATTTTCTCTTTTCTTCTTTCTTTAACTATAGAAGTATTTTAGCCTTTCCCACCATATTGTCCCTTTTTCTGAATGTTTATATAAATTTGATAATTTGTTTCTGCTATACTATGAGCTGTTTCTTAGTTTACAGTTTATTAAATATATCTTCTGTATTTATACTGCACAGGGACTTAGTTTTTTTAATTTTAACTATACACCATTATTTGGAAAAATTTGATTTGTTCTTTTTGAACTTTTTAAAAAATTGTTACAGGGTTTCTCGGTGTAATAGCCCTGGTTGTCCTGGAACTCGCTTTGTAGGCCAGACAGATACTGACTTTGACAGGTGCTTCAGATAGGCTGAGTCTTTGCTGTTGACACAGTCTACTTAAATAGCAAATAGCTGTCTGCCTATTCTCCTTTTTAATGTGTCTGCATCTGCCTTCTCACCCTCTACTACGTTACCCAACTCTGTAGCTCAACTCTGATCCTGCAACTGGACTTTACAGCAGCAGCTGATGTGCCTTTGCAGAGACTTCAATCTCCATTTTTTTCTCACCTCTAAATAAGATTGTATTCATATTTCTATCAGTTTCCCAGCTTTGACTACTTTAGCCTCTTGAAACGCCTTGCTTCATTCAACTTTTTTTTAATTTATT
>NC_022026.1:8493429-8506167 GCF_000317375.1 Microtus ochrogaster | reverse complement strand
GTCTCGAAAAACCAAAAAAAAAAAAAAAAAGAAAAAAAAAAAAGAAAGCATTTGTGGACTTTTCATAATTCAATAGTGCTGATATTCTAAAAAGACACAAATATGGTCATCTATGTTGCTGACATAGCATGCTCTTGACACTATATTACATGGTGTTTTATTTATGAGAATTTGATGTCACCTACAGGGAAGTCTTAAGCTTTAATCTAACACTTAGATTTTCTGTTAGCACAGTGGCACTTATTTATGCTATTTTTTCCTGCTGAGAGATATTACACTCTAAGACTATAGCCACAATTGTAATGCCTTTGTCTCATATCAACAGTGCCTCGTTGAGGTGGCCTTTCTGTTGTTTTTCTCTTTGTCAGATATTCTAATTCTTTGAAATCCTTGCTTTTTCACAGGCCATTTACCAGATTTCTGCCTCTGATTACCTTAGGATTATTTCTCCACCTTCTTCTTTGCATAGCCATAAAATCAGTGGTGCAGGAGAATTGTCTGTATTCTGTAAATAATGTTTTAAATAAATGGTGATTGGCCAGCCAGGCAGGAAGTATAGGCGGAAAAACCAGACAGGAAGTAGAAATGATATAAGGAGAACAGGAGAATTCTGGGAAAGAGGAAGTTGACTCCTCCCACTCCTGCCCAGATCACGGAAGCAGCAGGATGTGAGCTGCCAGCTGATAAAGTTACTGAGCCACATGGCTAGCATAGATCAGAATAATGGGTAATATAAGCTACAAGAGCTTATAAGTAGCCTGACCTAATGGGCTTTATAACTTATAGAGATCTCTGTGTGATTTTCTTTGGGGCTAAACAGCTGGGGGGTACCGGGCAGGACAGAAATCCCCACAAGTAGGCCCTTCATGTTACAAATCAGAGGCACAAGATCGTTTGGTATACAAATCAGAGGCACAAGATCGTTTGGTATCTGAACATCTTCAAATTGGCTGAGACTTGAATGTGTTTTCATTTTATGGAAACCCATCTTTAAAGAGCGATTTTAGCAAGAGAACTTTTTAGTGTATATAGTGAAACCCATGTGCTTATTCTGTGAGGAATGTTAAACGAACCTAACATCTCTTTTTCTCGTGGAATTTTCCAAGTTACTGGGAAGGAGTTACAAATAAAGAATACTCTGAAAGTCACATAATAGAATTATTGATGAAAGAAGCAGCTGTTACCTCAAAGGAGCAAAGAAGATTGTTTATTCTGGAGCAAAGTATGATTGACTATGGCTCAGAAACACGGATTCATGTTTTAACATGGCAAGAGTTCCATAAAATTTAATTGTAACAGAACAAAAACAAACACAACTAAAGATACTTTTCATACACTTTGGTGGAATTATCAGGTAGGTCAATTACAGAAAAGCAGGTAAATCTTAGCTATGGGACTTAGATGCTATCTGATGGCATTAGACTTTTGAGTCGTGGAAATTTGGAGTTTGTACATTCTAAAGGATTTGCCCAATGGTCACAGAGATGTTCATCACTTATAGAAAGGGGCAATAAATGCCTAATAAGAAGGCTATTTATCTAGCTTCTCTAGGATTGCGAATTATAAGCTCACTGTCCTTTAATTATGGCTAGAAACCAAATATGAGTGAGTACATCCCATGTTCCTCTTTTTGGGTCTGGCTTACCTCACTCAGCATAGTGTTTTCTATTTCCATCCATTTGTACGCAAAATTCAAGAAGTCCTTGTTTTTTTACTGCTGAGTAATACTCTAATATGTATATATTCCATAGTTTCTTCTTCCATTCTTCCAGGACCGCGAGGGGTACACCCACACACTGAGACAATGAGGATGTTCTATCGGGAATTCACCAAGGCCAGCTGGCCTGGGTCTGAAAAAAGCATGGGATAAAACCGGACTTGCTGAACATAGCAGACAATGACTACTGAGAACTCAAGAACAATGGCAATGGGTTTTTGATCCTACTGCACATACTGGCTTTTGGGGAGCCTAGGCAGTCTGGATGTTCACCTTACTAAACCTGCATGGAGGTGGACGGTCCTTGGACTTCCCACAGGGCAGGGAACCCTGATTGCTCTTCGAGCTGATGAGGGAGAGGGACTTGATCGGGGGAGGGGGAGGGAAATGGGAGGCGGTGGCAGGGAGGAGGCAGAAATCCTTAATAAATAAATAAATTAAAAAAAATAAAATAAAGAAGTCTATTTATCTTTGAATTTGAGACATTGCAACATCTTCACCTCATTGAAGCTCTAATTAATTAATCAGCCTTTGTAGTGATAACTTCTTTCCAGGAATTGTCATTCTCAAGATACCGAATTTAAAATTAAATGCCAAACTCACAACTGCTCTCTTCTGGCCTCTGTGGGAAGCAGGCACATATATGGTACACATACATTTGTGCAGGAAATGCATCCATATATAGAATATGTAGTAAAAATATTTAAAAAATAAAATTAAATGTTAAATGGAAGTTAATTATAGATTGAGTATTGGAAAACTTCTTAGATGAAGCAATTTCAAACTTTGAATAGATCTTAAATAGGATGCTTATGTTAAAAGAGAACTTAATATCTTAAATATCACCATAAATGTGTTACAATCCAGATAGTCTTGAATGTTTGACTACATTTACTTGAAATAGCCAAGATGATTAGCTTTATAGAAATTCAGTTGCCATCCATTGAAATAGGTCTGGCAATAATTAAGAATTTTAAATAGACATAAAGAGGAAAACTCAAATCATTCTGTTGAATCATTATTTACTTTGGAGAATGAATAATAACAAATTTGTTCAAATTATGTTTTCAAAGCATTATGTAACAATACATGGAATCTACATTTAAAATACTGAAAAGCCAAAAATATTATAAATTATGTAGTAATCAATTTTATACTTGGCATTTACAAGCAAATTTCTATGAGATTTAATGTTATTCATCGGTATTATTTCAATGGTTGTATAGTATCTTTTGTATAAATGTATTGTACTTTCTGTCAGTACTCAATTTCCGATATTTCAATGGCTTTTAATTTTCACTATTATAACCAATATTATATGATATTTCTGTATAGCATGACCTACAACACATAATTAATATTTTTGTTGGGAGAACTCCCATAAGGTAAAATTCATATATCCAACAGCATATAATTGATGTTTTTATACCTACTGCTGAATTTTCTTCAAGAAACATTTAAGGATATCTATGTAGAACAAAATAGTATTATAGGCAGGGAAAACAAATAACATAGCCCATTGTGTTTTAAGTATTATTAATATCAGCACAAATTTATGAAGGTGTGGAATATCTATAGTCTTTCTTTCTAGTCAATTTAATTTTAAGAGTAATGGCAAGAGATTAAAGTGAACTTTGTTTCTTCTTAACCAAACTTACATGTTAATTAGAATTTTAAGAAAATGTGATGGGACATAACTGTACCGAGTTAAATTTAATACAATGGTGACAGCTTTATTTGCTTAGTTTGGAGTACCATGTTATTATAAGGAAATGATTTTTATGAAAGTGCTGAGTAATCATGAAGTGTTTATTGCTTTATACACTCTCAAATGATGGAACCTATTTCTTTTAATAAAAATGTAGAAGATACATAATGGCCTATTAGAAGGTTTAGTAGAAGCTAATGCAAAGCTCAATTTTATTCTTCAGAACTGATGACAATTATTTTATTTACAAGAAAATGGCTGGCAAATGGAGCAAGAGACAGAAGTACACTGATTTCTGAAAGAATTTCACAGAAAGTATCACTGGAATTATTCAGACAGTATGTCATGGTGTTAATTTCACATTGGATGGCAGATGGCAGTGAGTTTCCACATATAGTTATAACTTCAAATTTCAGGGTGTTTAAATGCTGCCCTTTTCCCATCTGATGCTATTCACAAGGATGCCTATGATCAGTGTTTGTACCACTCCACCATTAATTTTCAGTTTTATCTTCTTACATAGTTCCATACTTTCCCTGTATTACTTTGAAGAGTTTTTCAGCATTTTGTACTTCCTTCCATCTTTTTCTTTATTGTATCTAAAAGCTCCTTAGGAATGTGGATATCATTTGCCTCCTTTGTTTTGTTTCCCAGTATATTTAATACAAAACTGTTCAAATTTAAGTTATATTCATATTAAACAAATAAAAGAAAAATGGAAAGTGATAGTCAATATATATTTTTTCATTAATAATTGGACAGAAGTATATATTGGCAAATACATGAACTGGCATTGAGGTTGGAAGAAGAACCACAGATTTTTAAAGCCAAAGATTTTCTACCATGGTGATTTTTAAAAAATCATACAATATATCTTGATTATTGTAGAGGGCCTGAGGTCCTTGTTCTTATAGATAAGCACTAAGAAAGAACAAGAATGTTAAATATGCAGGGGTTTCTCTTGGAGGGGGATCAGGGGGAGGTGAGTGAAATGAGAGGAGGGGAAGAAGTGGAAATTTTTAATAATAATAATAATAATAATAATAATAATAATAATAATAAGAATATCAGCAACTATAAAAAAATATCAGCAACTAAAAAAAAAAGAAAAAGAAAGAGATCATGGACTGAAAACATGAACCAAAAAAATCTTGCTTGCCTGGAAGTTGATTTTCTCAAGTATTTTGCCACTGTGTCAGAAATGTACCTGATATAAGTCCTTCTGAACAGCTTTCTTTTCTCCTATTGTCTTTGCAAAATTATATACAACAGTCTACATACAGAAGTAACCTTTCTATTAACAGATAAATAGGTTAAGAAACTAAGATACAAATACAAAGAAATGTTTTTTCAGGTGTGAAAATAATAGAATCATGCTATAATGACAAAACAGATGAACTTGAAAGCTATTTTATTTAACAAGAAACCCAGACAAACATTTCATGATTTTAGTTATATAAAGAATATATAAAAGTTAATTATTTAGAAAGAATGGAAGGGTACAGAATACGATGAAATAGAAACAGAAATGTGGAAATGTTGGTCAAAGAGTACCAAGTTGTAGTTAGTCAAATCAATAAATCTAGACATCTAATTTATGTCATAATAACTATACTTAATACTATATTCATTAGAAAGAGAATAGATTTAAAGTAACAGAACAACATCAAAAAATCATTTGAGAGGATGCCGGATGGATACATTCATTTCCTTGCTTATGATGCTCATCATTTACAAGTATATATGTAAATTATATGTATATATAATTTATATAGAAATGGATATGTACATTAATATGTAAGCAGATAAATTAAAACATTTTATACACATAGAATATATATAATTTATGGGAATATAATGAAAATAAAAATAACAATAAAGTCCAATTCTATATAAAAGCAGGCATTTTCAGGGTGTTATGGCTATAGACTGTATTCCTATTTTAATGTTGATCTCTGTCACTGAGAGCTAAATTAATCCTAACTGATTATAATTGCTTCAAGTATACGACTATAAAAAGAATGTGCATGATTTGAAATAAAATCATTGACTTTAAAGAGCTTGAGACTAGATAGGTCTTGAGCCTCAGTTAAAAAAAAAACTACTGCTATTACTATGCTAAAGGAACATAGCAATAAAATGACTCCTAATGACATATTGCTTTACCTATATATCAGAGCATTGATCACCCCTCATCAGAGAAGATTCTTTTAGTAGATGGTGGTTAACAAGGTAGTCAACAAGTGGATAATGAGGAAAAGTGAGAGTCTTTCGAGCACTCAGTCATAAATTGGATATAATTATCAATCCGTGCCCTCAAGGCTTGGGGTGTCTGTGGAAGAGGAGGCAGAAAGATTGTAAGAAGCAAACATGGTAAATGACTTCAATGAAACGGTGTATTCAGGACTCAACAGGACTGAAACACTATGACAATGGGCACAAGAACTGCAGAGGCGCAAGCTAGACAAAATTCTAGCACTGAGAAGGGAAAATGGCCACAAAGTTTCATCCACAGCTAAGAAGCTATTTGTGATTGATACCTACTGGGAAAGAAAAAAGTAGTTTTTTCTAATGGAGTATCACTGGGTATGTCAACTATACTCTAGGACAGGCCTCTTGCCCAGGAATAGTTAGCCAACACAACAGGGATTTTTATGGTATTTTTGTGGATTTATTGATTCATTTTGTTTCTTTAGGCATTTTATGTTTTATTTCATTTTGTTTTGTTTGTTCTGATTTTCATTTGGGAGAGGTTGTTTTTTATCCTGCATTTTTTTTTTCAGAGAAAGCAAGAACATGAAGTTTGGTGGGTAGGGAGTTGGGAGAGACCCGCAAGGAGTTGGAGAGAGAAAAGAATGAGATCTGTGGCGGTGTGATTCTATGCACAGTAGGGCCAGCTGAGTGTCAATCCACATAAGGCAAGAAGGAAATCTGGTTCAATGCAACTCAGTAGCTGGTGTTAGTTACTTCAGATTTCTAGAGTCTAGCCCCAGGAACTTTATTTTAGTCACATATTTAAGTGCAATACAATTTTGAAGAAAAGTTTCCTGATGATAACTCAATCCCATATGCACAATAAAGCCTAAAATCCCATATGCTCAATAAAACTGAAGCTCTTCAAAGTACCTATGACCTCTTCCATAAAGATGTGTTTTATTGACTGAGGAACAATGCTCAAGATAAGGGTCTAGGGAATAATGACTGAGATAAAAGTCTGAAGAAGTCAGGTGCGTCCTGGTTCTACAGTACTGGCTAATAACCTCCCTTAAGGATGGGTTCTATTGACTGAGACACAATACTCTCGGGAGGATGAGTCTTAGAGTCTTGGATAAACATAAATTTCCGGGGGCACAGAGGTGATCTGGTCTTACAGATAGCACAGGTCAACAGGCTAATAACTACATCTATTCCAACACTTCTAGGTGGAAAATAGGCTATGCATCTCTTTTTATCTCTAGGTTTATGCACCAGTCAAAACCAATTTGTCCTACCCATATATTCTTGGACATGTTGACCTTCCACTGGGGTGTATCAATATACCAGAAAATATATTTTAGTTTGTGGTCAAAGTTTTTAATAAATGTTTTCATACAATAATTTCTGATATTATTTCCCTTTCCTGAGCTACTCCCAGATCTTCCCCAACTTTCCCTTCCGCCCAAATCCACACCTGTAGCACAAGCTTTAATTGGCCTTAATAAAAACCCAGAATCAGAGATTGGTGGGGTGATAGATGAACGATCAGAGAAACAAACAGCCAACCACTAGAGCTCTTGCCTCTGTGAAATCTCCAGGCTGAAAAGAGAGCAAGCTCCTGTCTCCTCCCACCTAATATTCTTCTCTCCACCAAATCATATCACTTCCTGTCTGTCTGTACAGACCTCCAGACCTCTATGGTTAACTAATGGCTAGCACTGCTGTCTGATCTTCAGGTAAGCTTTATTTGCTAGAGTAAAAACAAGATATCACCATACACACTCTTCCCCCTTCTGTCTCTTATTAGAACACAGTCATCTAAAATATTCAGAGTGATAAAATAGAATTAAGTAGAATTAAAAACAACAGATTCTTAAAAAAAACCCTGAGTGTCTATGCAGCTGTTAATTGCCAATGTTGTCTTGGCTAGGGATATGCTCACCTCCTTTCTCCATGTTGGAATTTGGGCTGGTTCAAACTTGCACTGCTCTTGTACATGCTGACATAAATGTTGCAAGCTCATATACATATTTTCTGATGTCTTTGAAGTAATTATTTCCTTGTAAACATCAATATCTCTGGTCCATAAACTCTTTCTTCTTCCATAGTGATATCTGAGCATTGAATGGATAGGACATGATATACTTTTTAGGACTAAGCATTCCACGGTGTCTTATTCTCTGAACCTTGATCCTTCGTGAATATATCACAAATGATTCACTATCTGCTGAAATAAGAAGCTTCTCTGATGAGGGTTGAGAGATTCATTAATATATAGATATAGTGATAAGTCATTAAGAGTCTGTTTACTAATATATTTATTTAGCAGAAGGTTTAGTAGTAGTCTTTGACCTGTCTATTTACAGGAACTTGGTCCACCAAAGAAACAAGATATCAGTTTCAACCTGTTGCATGGGACTTAAATAAAATCAGTAAATGGTTGTTCCCCTGCTATTCTTGCCACTATTGCTCCAGTGGACATGTCTTGCCAGGTCACTTGTTATTGTCGATTTTTAGGATGTAAGATTGATGATTAGTTTTATCCTCCAGTTTATGCATAGCATCTTCAAGCACTATGAAAGCTAACTGGTAGTATCAGCTTAAGATCTTTCTGTTCTATGACTCAAATATGTGGCATCTTCTGAAATAGGATCTTACAGTCAAGTTGTGGTGGATAACCAAAAACATTGGCAATAACCTTTAATGTTTGTAGAACCTGTGGGACCTCAGTGATCAACATCTCCAAAAGAAGTAACCTATTCCTTGCACTGGGCTTTTTATTTGTTGTCCTGTGGTTGTTTAGTAGGGGAATTGTCAGTCAGTTCATTATAAGATAACTCCATTTTAACTCTCTCAATTCAGAGAACACACACTACACACACGGTATGCACATGCACACACACATCTATCTCTGTCAGGAATATTCTTCAGTGTAGTGGTAGGATATTTTGTGCTTTATTCTTATCTTTTCAGCCTTTGGCAGCTCAGTATGTCATGGCAAGAGCATGTGGTCGATGAAGTCTGTTCACCAGTAATCAGAGTTGGGGGTGGTCAGAGTCTGAATAACATTTTCAATGATATCCATTAAATGACCTATCTTCCACTATATTCTACCTTTTCTCAATAGTACCATAGGCTCAGAACCTAACCTGAAACACATAGACTTTTGTAAATGGTTTAAAATTCAAATTATAGCAATGCTGATTTTATTTCCTTAGGTATATATAATCTGCCTCTGATTTATGATGAGCCTGCTTAACAATGCTTTGACTTGGTGATTACATCAAATTAATACGCAAAGTGGAAACCACACTTTAAATTTGGAATTTTGAGCTTCTCCCTTGATAACAGCATGTGTCATGATACTATCTCACAGTTTCTTTCTAGATACATGAATGCAGTATTAGTACATTAAGCTAAGCCATAGTATTACATAAGTTAAGTGTATTAAGTGAATGTCAGTTTACAGTTTAAGATGATTTATTTTTCTGGGATATAATACCCTTGTAAATTCAGAAGTATCTGTACACAGGAATGCTGTTTTCAATCGTATGATAATTTCAGGGTTTTTGAGGAACATTCATTCTGATTTCCATATAACAATGCCAATTTATATTGTTACCAGTAGTGGTCCAATTTTACTTTTCTCCACATCATTATTAATATTTATATCTTTTTGTAATAATAAGACTAATAGATGAGAAATCATATTCACTGTTTTATTCTATTTGATAATGTTAGTAAGATAGTTGGGTGGATTCAGATTTTGGAGATTATGAGTATTATAAAGAATATTAATGCTTATTTTGCATGCTGATTTTATATCCTACAACTGAATTAGTTGATTAGTTATGGTTTCTCCTTCTTCTATTATTATTACTATTATTATTATTATTTGTTGATTTCTACATATACGATGACAGTTTATGAAAAGAGACACTTTTACTTCTTTCCAGTTCAGAAGTGTTTTATTCTTTTTACTTATGCGATCTCACTTACATTTCTAGTATAATATCAAAGTACAAGTTACAAAACTGAACAAATTTGACTTCATTTAATCTTGGAGATAGATCTCCTTACTGACTATGATGTTAACTGTGAGTTTTTCATAAATCATTATTGGCTTTTAACTTTTACACCTTTGTTTTGTGAAGTTTTATCATCAATCAATATTGTACCTTGTCAAATGCTTTTTCACCATCTCTTGAGATCATCATGAGATTTTTGTATTTCATATTCTAAATTAGTATGGCAATGCTATGTAAAAGAAGAATGACTAGCTCTCTTTGCTGATTATCCAGGCGTGAATCTGATTTGATTTATTTAGAAGAGTTTTGGCTGTTCTAATCTAGTACTATAATCTAAAAGATGCCTAATATAAATGCTCTGGACTAAGGCTATCCTCTATATTAATTGGCTAGCACAGCACATGTGGTATTATAAAGGAATGAGGAACTTTTGTTTTAATTTTTAATGCCTTGTTGCTTTCAGCACACTCACTATCTTAGACCTGATCAACACATCCTGTACATACATACATTGTTCTGAATCAGGCTATGTATGAATCACACAGAAAAAAAAGGGAGCATGGTACATCATGTCACCCAAAGCATAGTAAGATTGATTAAACTGATTTTTTTTCTTAAGATGAGTTAATTCTGAATAGGTTTGGGTACACAATATGTAAGTAGACTGAATACAGAGTTACAAATGATCTCTAAGCACATCGTTGACTTGATTAAATGTTGGGTAAAAGTTTGGTTTGTAAAGGCAATCTTCAAACACTATTAGTCAGAAAAAGAATTCCCACTACATAAGATATCAAATGCATTGATTTGTAGACACTAAACTAACCTTGCATTTCTATTTGTGTTATCTGTTTGGCTTTAGTATGAAGATGATGCTTTCTTTATAAAATGGCTCAGGGATATTCCCTCTGCTTTTACTTTTTGAAAGACTCCAAGAAATACGGGCACTGGTTCTTTGAATCTCTTCTGAAATTCAACAGTGAAATTATCTAGTCCTTAGCTTTTGAGTGGATTTTTAAAAGACTGCTGACTTTCAGCACTAAGCAAATTTTGAAATCAAAGCTTACAGAAACAAAGACTTAGTTCCCAGTCTTTCAAAGTAAGACTATTAATTAATCTATGCTGGTATTATCAATGAGTCTTGTGATGTAAGTCTTTGGTATTAAATTTGCATTTGTTTAAAAAGAAAAAAATATTATTTGCATTATCAATTTACTAGGTCATAAATGGCAGAACAAAGAGATATAAAATTCTGGTAAAATTTTAGGTGACATGTTTGTCTTTGTGTTGTTGGAAGACACCACAGGGCTTTACAGATAGTAGGTTAATCCAATGTTATGTCATTACATGTTCTGAGACCAACAAGTCTACTCTTTTGGCAAAATTTCATGTGGATTTTCTTGTACTAAATAAACATTTTAAGGAGCATAAAAAGATTAGATATATGATATAGTCCAAATACAGGCAGAAAAAAAAATCTTGTTAACTGTAACCAGTAGATCTGTCCTTCATCAATAATAAGGAGATAAAGATCTTAATGGAGAATCAAAAGGGCTATTATTCCTCAGAAGAAATGCTAAAGAAAATGCTTCAACTTGAAAGTGTATTAAACAACGATAATATGGTGTCCCTGGAGGCAGAATTGCTATTTTGGACTGAGGAAGAGGTAAGGGCCAGTGGCTGGATGTTTTCCTTTTCTGACCTTCAAGTTGAACCCCAGTATCTAACTCTGGGTTTTATTAATTGTGCTACAGGAAGCTTTTTGGTAAATGAAAATTATATAAAAGCAAAAACACTATTTTCTCCTATTATTCTCATAGTGATAGGTAAATTGGTTTTAATTCTGTTGTAAAGTTAAAAGGTGAAATTGTTAAGAATAGCTACAAGTGGATAATTTTAGTGATACACAATGTAAATAGATGATAATTATGACAATATATGGATTCATAAACTTAGAAGTGATTATAAATACTGGAGTATGATAGACTAGCTATTTAGAGGCATGAGTAACTTACCAATTCTACAGTAATAAAAAAATGTGTCTCCTTGAACTAGTAACTATTATGTGACTATAGAATTTCAGGGAACATTTGGGCCTTATGATGGAACATTAATAGTCCTACCCCTTTGATAGAATGTTGAAGAGAGCAATTTTGTTCAGGATTTGTGCAGGTAGTTACAAGTTTCTGTGAGTTTATTGGTTCTCACATATGCTCTTGTAATGATTCCTTCTTAAACTCATTTGATAAACAGAACAGACTTGAATGTAAAGGGAGGACTAGTTGGAAAGAAGAAGTTAAAAAACAAAAATGGGAAGAGGGGAAAAGAGGGTTATGGGGGATGAATATGATACAAATATATGTCTGCATGAAAATACTAAAATAAAATCTATTATTGTATACATTTAATTCATGTGAATCAATAAAAAGAAAACATGTTTAAGCTATCCTTACTCTCCTTTTTGACCACAGAAAAGACCCATATAAGCTACATAAAAGAAAAGCAGAAAATTCCAAAACCCGCTCATTTGAAGAATTTGTATAGACAAAAGGAGATGAAAAGAAAATTAAAAAAGCAAATATGCAATAATCACTGTGGTAGTTAGAATAAGAATTGCCCACATAGGCTCATATATATGAATGCTTATACATCAGGAAGTGGCACTACTTGAGAAGGCTGAAGAAGTGTCATCTTTGTGGAGAAGTTATGGCTCTGATATTTCAAAAGCCCAAACCAGTCCTGGTGACTTTCTCTTCCTGTTTCATGTGAATCCATATCTAGAACTCTCAGCTATTTATCTAGCACCATGTCTTCTTCTGTGTCCCCATGCTTCCTACCATGATGATAATGGGCTAAACCTTTGAAACTGTAAACCAGCCCCAATTAAATACTGTTCCGGGTAAGACTTGCCATGATCATTTTCCCCCCACAGCAATAGAAAAGAAATAAGAAAACCAGGAAAACCAGAAATTGTTACAAATGACAATTGTAAATCATAATCTGTAATGTCTTTAAATGCAAAAGAGCTAAGTTTCATGTGGAAATTAGAGAGAGAGAGAGAGAGAGAGAGAGAGAGAGAGAGAGAGAGA
>NC_022026.1:8492356-8493175 GCF_000317375.1 Microtus ochrogaster | reverse complement strand
AAAAAAAAAAAAGAGAAAGAAATACACTCTAAGTTGAAAGACCTAGAAACTTAAAGGGAAGGATTCTAGAAAGATGTGACATACAAATGACAACTAAAAGAGAGAAACTCTTATACTTATATCAGACAAAGTATCCCTTAAGTGAACAAAGAGTAACTATTGATCAGAAGTAATTTTATATAAAGTTAAAGTAGACAAATTCAACAAGAAGCCATAGTTTATATTCACTCATTATTAAATCATTTAATTATATAAAACATATTGATGAATCTAAGTGTGAGAATGAAGTGCTCAGCAGCTGATTATTATTTTTTAAAAAATTTAAAATTATAATATAATTACAACATTGTAGTCTTTACTTTCGATACCAGTGAAGGACATGCTGTTTTCTGCCTAACTTTCACCTAAAATGATTTTTAAAACAAGCTTCATTCCGATTGTCATGCTTCTCAGACATTTTCACAAGTAAGCTAGGAAGAAAGAAGAATGCCAGATGAGTCATATCCAGTCCTCCCATAGTGAAGAACCTTCCTCCCTGGGTTGTGATGAGGTACCCAGGGACCTCATGCATCTGTAGGTTTTGACCTCTAGGTTCCATTGCTTCTGGAGCTGCCTCACAACTTATATGTCATCTGTGTTTTAAAGCAAAATCTAAATGTCTTTTATAATTTTTATTTTTGAGATTATAATATCATTACAACATTCCTCTCTTCCTTCTCCTCCCTTTAAACTCTTCCCTCTTCCTTATTCTCTTTTAAACTTATGATTTTTTTAAAATTAATTATTGTTATATGCAAATGTAAATATATATTATATCCC
>NC_022026.1:8483214-8492236 GCF_000317375.1 Microtus ochrogaster | reverse complement strand
ATATAAATTGTATTATATTATTAAATATAAACTGTGCAATTGTAGTGGCATTTCATTTATATTTTAATAAATAAAGCTTGCCTGGTTATCAGAAAATTAAAACAGCCACACTGGATAGCCTTACAGACCAGGCCACACTAGCTTGCCATAGAAACCAGGTAGTAATGGTGCACACCCTTAATCCCAAAACTAGAGAAAATTATAAAATGGGAGGAAACAGCTCTCAGTCTCAGTCTGATGTGGGATTCCCCCTCTGTATGTTGTGATTACCATTGGTTAATAAAGGACTGTCTTGGGCCTCTGCAGGGAATAGAGGTAGGCAGGGAAAACTAAGCTGAATGCTGGGAGAGGGAAGGTGGGAGTCAGATAGAAGTCATGTAGCCCCTCCAGAGATGGACACCAGAACTTTAGCCAGTAAGCCTCAGCCACATGGCAATACACAGATTTCTAGAGATGGGTTAAATTAATATGTAAGAGTTAGCCAATAATAAGCTAGAGCTAATGGGCCAAACAGTGATTTAATTCACACAGTTTTTGTGTGATTATTTCGGTTCTGGGCAGTGGGAAAAAAACAAGTGGCCTCCCGCAACATCAGTCTCATTCTGAAGTTTCCTGGAGGCAGTATCACCATTTTCAGACTAAGGTCAAGGTAAGAACCAGTGACTTGCTGCTTTGCTTTTCTGGACTTCAGGTGAAACCTCAATATCTGTCTCTGAGTGTTTAATTAATTGTGTTTTTATGCAACCTGTACAATTTTAATTGTATGTGCATCTTAGGGCTGCTCATTTGCCACTGGACAACCAGTTGGTGTGCTCTTCCCTGGGAAAGGCTACTCCACTCTCAACATTCCTCAATGCCTATAGTTCTTTGGCTTTGGTTGAGGCCTCATGGGCTTCTCCTCATCTAATTTGGCATGTCTACTGGCTTCATTTTTGTTCATCTTATTTTTAAGAAGACAACCCCTGCCCTAGTGTAATCTGATCACCCCACCATTTGACTTCACTGACAGGTCCCTTCTGCACTGCTTCAACCAATAGTACCTGACTTTTAAAAGGAGAAAATTAATAGACAACATGATTAAAGAATGCTATAGACTAAATGGATCAAACATCCATAAAACTTTTAGCAAAGATAAGACATGCATTCCTAGATGGAAAAATAGTAACAAATAATTCATAAGCAAGTTCAAGAAGATTAAAAATATAAGACATATCTTTTCTGATTAAAACAGAGTGAAGCTAGAAATCAATAACAAGAAAGAGGTAAAACTGTGGCATTCCAGTGACATCAATGGTGCCAATAAAGTTTTTTGTATGTTGCAATAATAATTTAAGAAGTCATGGATTTTAGAAAGTGTTGGGGCATATGGAAGATTGGAGGGCATACAGTATAGTGTAAATGATGTAAATTTAGCACTCAAGTATAAAATTCTCAAAAATAAGATTAATAGAAAATATGATTTCTTGGGAAAAGAGCACTTGAAATATATTTCAGTACAGCTACATATATAGGAAGTCTATATCCTGAGCCCCCACCTTACTTCTCAGAGATCATCATAGAAAATGGAGGAGAAAGACTGGAAGAGGCAGGAGCTATGCATCACTGGAGTATACGTGAAAGATTATCTCTTGGACATGGCAGGATTGCTGCATTCAAGAACCCACCTCGACTGTGGTTTCTTACACAAGATCAATCCAGTCACAGCTCTAGCATGGAAGAAGAAGTGGTTCATGAGCTCCCATTTTTAACTATATATAGCTATATATTTGGGGGAGTCAGTTTTCTCTATGAACATGGCCCACAGTTGGTCAGCCACATGGCGGTTAATGGCCCCATAACTATGAGTATATGGATAGCCCAAATTGGACTCCATGTATTATTAAAAAAAATCATGAGGACATAATGTTGGGAGAGACTGGAGATATGGTAAGGGTGCAGGTGAAGGAATTATGGAGAGGCCTGGGGGATGATATATTGTATAAAATATGAAAGAATAAAATATTATAGTTATCCTATATTTCAAATTTGAAAGCACAGTATATCAAAACTATGGTTTCCCATAAAGTGGTTTAGGATAGAAATTTGTAGCAAATAATGTGTAAATTATAAAGAAAGATTTCAGATTTCCTAACTTTATGTTTGAATAAACTACAGAAAGAAAACAAAAAAGCAAAATTATCAAAATGTAGAAAGCACTGATTGGAGCTGACATTTTCCAGGAGGTTGCTTGTCTCTAATAGTCTATGAGGGTGGTGTGTATCCTTGTGACATTGTGATAACACCATTCTCCTCTATAAATTTCACACTCAAGCACTGTGCAATCAAGTTACCATTAAAAATTATAATGAATCACTTTAGGCAAATTAACAATTTTGTTTTGAGCTGCATTGATAGATATTCTTGGCCTCAAGATCATGTGTTGGACATGCCCGCCAGATTTTTGATTTTGGAAATTACAGTACCAGTTGAAGAACACCATTGCAAGAAATTCTGTAAAATGTCTTATGATTGAGTGGCATTGCTGTAATTGGGCTGAACGCACATGTCTGAACCAGTTTTAGAAGCCAGGGATGGGAAGATTCTGATTAGCAAACTTCTGTCACATGTTTTGGGATGGAGTCAAGTCATGATAATATAACCCAAAAGGTAGCGTACAACTGATAGTAGTGGTTATATATGGAACAATAGAAATATTGGGACTAACAGTAGAGAAAAGAAAGAAATATTCACGAGTCAATACTATATCAAAAGTGCATTTTCAAATATCTTAAAATACAGGAAATTTTGAGAGCTTTTAGATTTTCTAAGTTTATAATACATTATATTCTCTATAATAATATGCTATTATCATGCCTAATATGCAAAGGGATTACATAGAATAAGTCCTATAATGCTAAGTCCATTTTGAGATATTCTTGATATTCAGTAGTTTTAAAGTAGTTGGATTTAGAATCACAATTAAACTTTTAAGCCCATATAGCTAATTATTTCTTAACTTTAAAGTCTCACATAAAACTAACAAAAATTTAAAATTTTTTCTTAGTTATTCGAGCTTACTAAAATAACCCAACTTCAGTGGTTTGTGAGTATAGAATATAATATTAAATTCATTGTGTTCTTTAGGAAACCTTACTTTTAGGGATACACACACACACACACACACACACACACACACACGCACAAACACACACACGTGTTTCCAAACTCATTTTATTGAAAATATCTATTCATGAAAACAAAATTGCTCATGGACTCCTATTAATACCTTCAATGGCTTTTGCTGATCATTAGCTTCATATAATATTATTGCTTTAAATGTTTAAACAAATGATAGAAGAAAGATTACTTTCCTGGTGATTTTGAATATTTGCTCTCAAAAATTTGAATATTTAGTCTCAAAAAATTTTGATCTGATTTAATTCAATTGGATATATGATAATTAGGCTATATATTAAAACTATACTAATTTGAGCATAATTTAAACATGCTTGTCCCTTTACCTTTAGCACTGCTGGAAATGTAAAATATATGCTGTCTTCTGATGTTTATACTTATCATCTATATTTTTCTTCAACACTATTGAGTGAAATCTGATTTCAATCCAGCATGAGATTGAAGATCATTCTCCAGATTTGAAGATAGTATTACTATAGTACATCATACTATTTTATCTCAACCTTTGCCTACTCTACCCTTTAATCAAGGGAACACGGATGCTACAATAAAAATGCATATTGGAGTCATATATGAATCTGAAGTATATTATACTCAAGCAGTATATATATACTCTTAAATATGTACTAATTCATACTGTCTATAAGTAACTAAAGTAACCAGGTGTTGGTTGCTATATAGTCACCTGCACTGAATTTTGTAGCAATAGGGTTGAAATGAATACTTTCTAAGATGAAGGACAAAACTTGAGTTTATTTTGTATGCTAATTGGGATGTGAATTATTTTCAACTTATTTTAAAATGTGCTATTTTCTTACATGGTGCTCAGTACATTCTAACATATTTCATATTTAAATGTGTTTTAAATGTTCTCTGGCCACTAGAATGCCAGCTCCACAAGGTTGGGTGGATTTTCCTATGTAATTGGTAGCTATAATTTTAACCTCTGAATTAGTGCCTAAAGTATGATAAGTAAAAAAAAAAACATTTCATCATAAATTCTAATCAAGTGACTATTATGTGCCTGTATGCAATTTTGCAGTAAGAACTTTGATACTATAATGGAGAAGTGTCCAACATGTTTGGATTAACTGAAATATTCATCAAGCAATCAATGTCACAGATCTATACCCTCATAATATAAAGATCATATTATTGTTACAAGAGTAAGTAGAAATGACATGTGCCAAGACTCAATAAATTCTAACTATTACTATTCTTATTTTTAGCACGATCTTCACCAAGTAGAAAAAGTCTAATTATCTTTTGTAAATATAAGGAGATGTTGAGTGGGAGAAATGGTGATTGAAACTTCTGAACATGTTTATACATTCTGAGACCATGAGACCACTTACTAAAGGGGTAAAATTATCAACAGATGTCTTGTCCAGACATGCAGGAGGGAGGAAGTGGCTGAAATCCCTGGTAAGGGTTCAGTGATCCTATCCATAATGTCCTTTCATGTGAGGGAATGTTAACAGACCTGATCTTGTCAGGAGTGCCTTATGGATAATTATGATTGCTTTGATTTTTTTTAAATTTATTTATTTATTAAGGATTTCTGCCTCCTCCCCGCCACCGCCTCCCATTTACCTCCCCCTCCCCCGATCAAGTCCCTCTCCCTCAGGTCCAAATCAGGAGCAGAAGGAGGGGGAGCACGAGCAAGGAACTCAGGACCGCGAGGGGTACACCCACACTCTGAGACAATGGGGATGATCTTTCGGGAATTCACCAAGACCAGCTAGCCTGGGTCTGAAAAAGCCTGGGATAAAACCGGACTTACATAGCAGACAATGGAGGACTATTGAGAACTCAAGAACTATGATTGCTTTGATTAAGGTGATGGTAGTAGCTATGTTATTCTGTTATATGACTTTTTCTTTTTTCTTTTTTTTCCTGTTTTATTACTTAAAATATCAATCCAAATTCCCATTCCCTCCCCTTCTTCCAGTCCCTGCTCTCTTTCTCCACAGACCCTCCCCCCATCCCTTCAACCCTAAGGGAACCCTGTGAAAAGTCCAAAGCCCTCCCTACTATGTCTAGGTTGAGCCAGGTTTACATCCAAAGAGAATAGGATCCCATGAAGCTGGTATATGCAGTAGAGACACATCCCAGTGTCACTATCAGTGGCCCCTCAGTCTGCCCCAGCTGTCAACCCCCTTCTGGGCGGCTTGGTTGTTCCCATGCTCGTTCACTCCCAGTCCAGTTGGAGTTGAGAATTTCACTCAGTATATTTTATTGTATTTTTTTCTGTCCCACAACATTACACCTTTTCATGATTTAGAACTGAATAAACAAGTCACTACAGGACTTTAAAACAAATAGCTAAATTGCAAGATACAAGCAGAAACATCTGGCCAATCTGACGCCCTATCTAAGTCAGTCTGCATGCTTGAGATCATACACTGAATGTATCCAGATGTCTACAATATTTATAACTGTATTAGTTATTTGTTAAGGGTAAGGTTATTATAATGTTATTATTTCTTTAAAGTCTCCTCTTTGATACGACATAGGAAAGTAGAAAAAAATGAAGCAATTGTGCTTATTCCTAATAATGTTACTGTAAATATTGCACTTAATATCACACACTAGTAAGTATATTCTCATATACATTTATGTATTTATTAAACAGCTTACAACAGAATACATGAATCCACTATTAAACTTTGTGTATTTTATCACCAATAGTATTTTTCTTATTTATATTTAAAATATTTATATTAGCTGTTATTATTATTATTATTATTGTTTTTGTGTATTGTTTGATGTGTATGAAGGAGTATGTTGCATGGCAAATGTGTTGAGGTTAGAGACCAAGTTTGTGAATCAGTTATCTTTAGCTACCTTTCTGTGAATTCCAGGGATCATCTCAAGTTGTCAGGCTTATGTGGTATGAAGGAAAGTGACTGAAATGTAGTTGCATCTGGCCGTGAAGGAAAACCCCTGAAAGGAATCTGAATCTGCAGAGCCTGATTGATTAGCTTTTCAGTCCAGTGGAGTGGTTGCATTGTTGCAGGTCCAGAGAGTTTCTACCAATCCAAAAAGCTAAGTATGCCATCAGATAGCATCTTAAGACTATAGAAAAGCTCCGCCCATCTTGATGTACCCACCTTTCAGATGTACTCACCAAGCTTTTTTCTTTTGCCTTGATTTATGACTTTTTCTGTTCTGTAAAACTATATAAATCATGTGAAACTGCTTCCACATTAGAACATGGAATATCTTAAAACTATGTGTCCTGACCTTGGTTACTCTAAATGGCTCCAGAATGAACTCTCTCTTATTCTTTTAAGATTAGAGATGTAGTTTTTCTTTCGAGAGTGAAAAGCAGCTTTGCCCACTGAGCCATGTTGTAAGCCACACTAATACAATTTTAAAATTATTGTTTAATGAAGTGATTGCAGAATAACAGTGAATTGCTCTGTTATGTGTCATTTATATTAAACATTTTAAAATTTTGCTTACTGATGATTCCAAAGGCGTAGAAAACAGTGATACATGTAAATTGTATTGATGGACATTTTTGCTCCTTTTCACAAATTTTCTTTTAAAATTATGCTACATTAAGCATTTATATACACAAATACAGATGTGACATTTTCTGTAATATGTTATATAAAGCTTATAGAAAGCTTTTGTTCTGGCTAGCATCCTACACTAGGCTCCAAAAGATGAAACCAAACCAGAAAGCTACTTGTGTTAGATGCCAGGTATTAGAAGTCAGCCAGTTTTCATTAACAAACTAAAATTCAGGAAGAATGTTCTCATTCTCGTCTTTCTGTTTCACTTTAAAGTTTTCTATCTATAAATCCAACCTCCTCAGTTAATTAAATTACTTCTTTTTTTACAGGACAAGATGTTGCCTAATTTTAGAATCCCCAAAGAAAAACTAATTAGGATTTTAAACTTGAGAAAAATTTGTCTTTGGACAATTTTTAACAACCACAAAGGAACCTCAAAAGCATTGTTGATGAATCTTAGTGACCTTTCAGGAATGTAAAAACAGCCATGTTCTTCCCTTCTGATGTCCCCACTGCCATCTTCACAGATCACCCAGGGTTGTGAATGAGGTCCTTTGGTTGTGACTTGCTCTTTTTGCATTGAGTTTGCAATGTCCCTTCTTTTGGATCCAGGATTAGTTTATGCCATAAGAGTACATGGTGTAATATGAAATCTCAGAGTTGTTTTGATTTGCATTTCTCTGATTGTTAAGGGTGTTGGGCATTTTCTTAAGTGTATTTCAGCCATTTTAGATTCCTCTGTTGAGAGTTCTATATTTAGGTCTGTACTCCGTCTTTCTTATTGGATTATTATTTTTTGATGACCAATTTCTTAAGTTCTTTGTGTATTTTGGAGTTTAGACCTCTGTCTGATATGGGGTTGGAGAAAATATTTTCCCATTCTGTAGGCTGCTGTTTAGTCTTTTTGACCATATTCTTTGCTTTACAGAAGCTTTTCAGTTTCAGGAGGACCCATTCATTAATTGTTTCTCTCAGTGTCTGTGCAACCGGGATTATATTTAGGAAGTGGTCTGTAAGAATGGCCAATGGCCAAGATAAAAAACACTGATGACAACTTATGCTGGAGAGGTTGTGGGGTAAAGGGAACACTTCTGCATTGCTGGTGGGAGTGCAAGCTGGTACAGGCCCTTTGTATATCAGTGTGGCAATTGCTCAGAAAATTAGGAAACAATGTTCATCAAGACCCAGCAATACCACTTTTGGGTAAATACACAAAGGATACTCAATCGTGCCACAAGGACATGTGCACAACTATGTTCATAGCAGCATTGTTTGTCATAACTAGAACCTGGAAACAACCTAAATGTCCCTTTACTGAAGAATGGATAAGGAATATGTTATACATTTATACAATAGAGTATTACACAGCATAAAAAATAATGACATCTTGAAATTTTAAGGAAAATGGATGGAGTTAGAAAACATCAAATTGAGTGAGGTAACCCAGAGTCAGAAAGACGATTATCGTATGTACTCACTCGTAAGTGGTTTTTAGACATAAAGCAAAGAAAACCAGCCCACAAATCACAATCTCAGAGGACCTAGACAACAATGAGGACCCTAAGAGAGACATATATGGATCTAATCAACATGGGAAGTAGAAAAAGACAAGATCTCCTGAGTAAATTAGAAGCATGGGGACCATGGAAGAGGGTTGAAGGGGAGGGAAGCAGAGAAAAGTGTATAACTTGATAAAATCAATTTTAAAAAAGAGTACATGACATTTGGAGTTTGTGTTGGCCAATGTACTAGTAGCAGGGATTGTACCTTTGAATATGGTGATGACAATTAGGGTTAGTGGCAGTTACTGCAGGACATATTTGATTCTAGATTTTCGATAGTCACATATATTTGTGTTTTCTTTTCCTCTGTTTTTCTTGGACCTATAAATAAAGGAGAATCATTTACTAAGTTGGTCTAGTGACATCTCAGTGCCAAACCCATAACTTGAATGATGGGCAGGGATTGGGAATTTTTAAAGAAATATTTTTGAATTTGACTTTAGTTTCTGGTTGCCCCCAACTTCAAGAAAATTTACATGCAATGAAAGGTCTCTGTGAGCGATCAGGGAAATGCAAATCAAGACAACTTTAAGATACCATAATAGCTAAATATGGTATCAGAATAGCTAAAATAAAAACACCATGGGATGTACTCACTCATAATAGGTGTCTAGCTACAAATAAAGGTCAGTGAGTCTATATTTTGATATCCTAAAGAAGCTAAATAAGAAGGTGAACCCAAAGGAAAACATATAGCTATCCTCCTGGGTAGGGGAAGTAGACAAGATTGCCAGGCAAAATATCGGGATCTTAAGGGTGGGG
>NC_022026.1:8439859-8476684 GCF_000317375.1 Microtus ochrogaster | reverse complement strand
TTGCGAACAATGAGGGCTGATGAGAAGCCAAGGACAATGGCACTGGGTTTTGACCCTACTTCATGTTCTGGCTTTGTGGGAGCCTAGACAGTTTGGTTGTTCACCTTCCTAGACATGGACGGAGGGGGGCGGACCTTGGACTTTTCACAGGGCAGGGAACCCTGTCTGCTTTATGGACTGGAGAGGGAGGGGGAGAGGAGTTTGGGGGAGGGAGAGAAAGGTGGGAAGGGGGAGGGAAATGGGAGGCTGGGAGGAGGCGGATACTTTTTTTTCCTTTTCTCAATAAAAAAAAAATAAACACCAAACAAAAGAATTAGGTCTCAAATTTGAAAAGATTTATAAAATACTGTTTTTATGCTTTTTTGTTTACCTATTATCCTATTCTGAAGGTGGAAAGAAGATAGATACCATATTAATAAAATTTAGTCCCTTGGTATAAGCAAAATTTTCTATGCTGACCCCACATGTAACCATCATTTTAGGTGGCAACACCCTGAATACAGCAAACTAGGTAAGAAACTAGGTAAGATGCTTTTTTTGTAGCAGATGAAGACAATTACAAAATTTACAACTGATCAAAATACACAGAGGAAGGATCTATGGGGTACCCCGGCTCTATTGTTATAATTATAATACAGCAGCTACAAATAAGTCTTAGGAAACATCACAGAACAATTGAAATGATTCTAAAATCTATAAAATTATGATGTCTGGTTCGAGATAGTGTTTTCTTTTTTTTACTTATATTTTTCATACCAACCACAGTTTCCCCTACCCCCTCTCTTCCTGTTCCCTCACCCACCTCCCATCAACTTTCTATACCCACTCCTCCTCCTTTCAGAAAGGTGCAGGCCTCCTATGGGTGTCAACAAACCATTGCATATTAAGTTAATACAGGACCAGACTCCTCTCATTGCCTCAAGGCTTGGAGAGGCATCCCAGCCTGGGGAATTGGTTCCAAACCCAATTCTTTCACCAGGTATAGATCCTGGTCCCACTAGCAGGGTCCCCACAAATAGACCAAGCTACACAACTGTCACCCACATGCGGAGGAAACTAGGTAGTCCCTTGCATGCTTTCTTAGTGTCTGTACAGAGTCTATAAACTCCACAAATCCGTGGGGTCTCCTGGCTCATACAATCCCTCCTGCCTCTCTTCAACAGGACTCCTGGACCTCTGCCTAGAATTTGCTTTGAGTCTCTGCATCTGCCTTCATCAGTTACTGGATGAAGGTTCTATGGTGATAATTAGGGTAGTGGCCAGTTTGATCACAAGAGAAGGCAGGTTCAGGCACCCTCTCCACTTTTGTTAGGAGTCTTAGCTAGGGCCATCCTTGTGGATTCCTAACAAGGAGGACCCTACGAGGGACGCATGAATTTCTCTGGGAAGGGAAATAGACGAGATCTCCTGTGCTTTCTATATATAAAAGGACATCTATACTTAGGAAATTTTAACAGTATAATTTCCTGAACAAGATCTGAAGACTATACCAGTTAATATCCCCGTGTAGATGGGAAAAATTTCATAGGACTCCACCCTAGGTGAAGAGTTAGAGGTAATTAAAGACTGCAGAGAGGGAGAATCAGTGAACTCCAGTAAAAAACTGCTTAAAGAATTATCCAATTCCAAGTGGTCAGTGCTAAATACATACACATATGAGCAATACAAAATGCACTCTACAGGATACACACACACACACACACACACCGTATAATTGTTAAATAATTATATGTTTATGTATAAATAATGAATTCATGAATTTGAAAGGGAATCGAGGGACACCAGGGGAATTAGAGGGGTGAGAGAGTTAGAAATTGTGTGAATAGAATTTACATATAGGAAGTTCTAATATATATTTAAAAAGAAAAACCTCAGCAATTCAATAAGAATTCTTTTAATAGGAGAAAACATGGGTATACATAAGCCTCATATTTGTCTGTTTTGCCTTAGTTGGACTTTTCACCTGTGTTTTTTGTCTTGGAAAATAAAAGTACTTGTCTCTGAAATCTAAGTTTTATGTCTTTGGACTGTAAAATTGTCATTTTATTTGATCCATCTCATGTCACCTTTGTTAGTTCATTTGGGATCTTATAAGCCTATGTGAGGCTGACTATTCTCCTTATAAAGAAAATAAGTTTATTTTGTAGAGTTCTGTAACTTCCATCCTGTCACATTAGTACATGTTTGACAGGTACCTTTTAGCAAGTGACACCATGGAAGGAATGCTTAGAGAGGTGAGAGATTCAAATGAGAAATAGAAAATCAGAGAAGACCACAATTCACCAGTATTGCTTTTCCAAGAAACTTTCGAGGTGGGAACTAAATAATAACTGACGACTATAATTTTTAAGTATCTGCACATTGATGCCTCATTTGTATACAGTATAGAGAATTTGACAACTTTTGTTTTTTACAATAAGAAGTTATATATAAATCTGTTAATGAACATGAAAGCTTTATTAAGAGAAAATATGTTTGTTAGGATTAAAAACTGTTCATCTTGAAAATATAGTCATTAATGGTTTCCAGTGATTGCTAGGCTAGCTTTCACTAGATGTTAAGATAACCGATGACTGAAAATTTTAATTACTAAAAAAAAGCAAATTAGAAAAAGTTAAAGAAACAAATCTCTATGTGAGGGGAGTAAAGTATTAGTGTTTTGGTTACAGAAGAGGAAAGTAACTCTTGTCTAGATGGTACAGCTGATTGTTTCAGTGAGCAAGAAGAAGAACAGAGGATAAATAAATTTATATAAGAAAATTATAGAAGGAATGTACAGAAAAAACCATTTCATGTATGTTAAGTGCGCTAAACCTGAAAGAACTATGACATTTGTTATTTTATTGAATAAAATATACATTTTTTTACATTCCACACACCGTTTTACAGTTTAAAATGTAATCTATATTAATTTCAGGCTATGGTGTATGTAGTATATGGGGACTTTGGTTTCTTCTTTCCTTCTTCTTCTTCTTCTTCTTCTTCTTCTTCTTCTTCTTCTTCTTCTTCTTCTCCTTCTCCTCCTCTTCCTCCTCCTCCTCTTCCTCCTCCTCCTCCTTCCTCCCCTTCCTCTTCTTCCTCCTCCTCTTTGTCTTCCTCTTTCTCCTGCTCCTCTTCTTCCTCTTGCTCTTTTATGCCTTTTTTGAGACATGGTTTCTTTGTGTAACAGCCCTAGATATCCTGGAACTAGCTCTGCAGATCAGGCTAGCCTCGAACTCACAGAGATCCTCCTGCCTCTGCCTCTGGAGTTTAGGGATTAAAGGCAAGAACCACCATCACCTGGCGGGACTTTGGTTTCTTATGGGAATTCTTTCCCTATCCCAAGACCCAGATGATCAAAATTTCTAGTGTTCTCTTCAGAGATGATTGGGGAAGTTGTAGTCAAAGGAGAGTAATATTGCAAGGTTCTCTTTTTAGAACAACCCATTTCCCTAACAGACAGAACTATAAACATCAGGCATTCCCATGGATTGCCAAAACTTCTGGTTATGAGTTAATTGGGTTTTGTTTTTGTTAACTTCTACTTGTTATTCTACATTTGTGAAGATTTATTTATTTCATGTGCATTGTTATTTTGCCTGCATGTATGTCAGTGTGAGGATGTTATACCACCTGGAACTGGAGTTACAGACAGTTTTGGGTGCTAAGAATTGAGCCAAGGTCCTTTAGAGGAACACCTAGTGCTCTTGACCATCGAATCATCTCTCCAGTCCTGGCCTTTTATTCTTTATAAAAAAACAATTGAGATTTTTCTTGCTTCCTTTTAATTCTTATATTAGCTCCTTTTTCTGTTTCTGCAACTCCATATTATATTTTCTTCTTATTCAAATATATCTATTCATTCATTTGCTTTATATATTTTTCAAATAATACTTCAGGGGTCAACTCTAACAGTTTGAAGACAAATTTTGCTGTATATGAATGACTGTTTGCCATGAATATGTAATTTGTGGGTCTGCTTCTGGTTTACTTTCTCTACTAAATCTATAGTTCATTATTTATATTCCTATTTCTAAATTGAGCTAGAACTTTTACTAATGTGCTCAATATCACCAGCATAGTGCACACAAATTGTATTAGTGCATTTTCTCAGGTTTAAGTGGGTTTAATAGAGAAGATTTCAGATGCACATTTTCTTTGATTTTTCTTTTCCATAGTTCTTTGATTTATGAATGAGAAGATATATATGTGTGATTCTAAAATAAAATTCAGTAAAATTCACATGGGTAACACAAATCCCCCTTAAGAAAGAGCTGAATTTTTAATTTTCAAGGGTCTTGAATTCATCCTGCTTCAAGTTACTTGAAATGTCTTATTGGAGTCGATGGAGTTGCAAATCAAGCTTCCTTTGAAATCGAAATGACCTCATTTCATTGAGACAGTTTTTATGTTAATGTGCATTATTTATAAAAGATTCACTTTGAGAAATTCAATTTACAGCATGAATAGTTCAATTTCCAGGTATGGTATGATTTGGGATACAGTTTAATTACAGTTAAGAAGTGTCATCGAACCAATGAAGCATTTGGATAGCAAAATCCAAGAAATAAAAACATGTAGAGTCCTCCCGTTAAAGAAGCCGTAAAAATATATTTAATAACTAGTAAGTAAATGTGATATTTCCATACTTCTACATTCTATATTTTAAGTTGAATTGATGCATACTTTCCTGTTGGCTTATTGACTTTGTAGGCACCTCATTATCTTAGCAGGAAAAAGTTATCTAGAAGTTTAATTTTTTATAATAACACACTTAGTTGTACTGTAAGAATAATTTTAAATGTATTTCTTTCTTATAAACCATACATTAAAGAGAATTCTACTAACTGTGGGTTCTGTGCTTTGAATCATACAGTGTATTAGTCTTTGTTTAGGCTTAGGGTTGCATTTATGATTCCAGATGGTATGGTTATAAGAGGCAGTTTGCCAAAAGTGTGCCTAATTAATATTCATTTAATGTGCACAAATGTCAAAGGACTTCAGCTTTCTACTTCCCTTTAATGTTGCCTTTCAGATGCTCCCCATGCATACTTTTTTGTGCTAATTCATTCTTTTCCTGGCATGCATGCTTTTCTGTTAATTTTTTCCTATTCAGACATCTACTTACACCAATTCCTGGCCCTTAGTATAGGCTGGAAATGTGTCAATCAGGGTAAAATTACCAAATTGTTCCCTATCCACAAGAGCTGGTTGCTGATTGCAGTTACCTCAGCCTTAGAGTACTTGAGACATTATATGTGGCATTAAATTTGCTTGGCCACACACAGTGTTGTGATTATTAAAGTCTACTATTTGTCCCATTGCATAAGAGGAAAATTTGGATATTTTTTGTGGGGCATATGTTCCAGATTTACAAGATGGCTATTTACAAGTTTTGTCCACTCAAACTATTTTTATAAATAAAGCAATTTAACATATTTGAGTTTATTAATTATTTGTGTGTTTAAAGGTGTTGCTTAGCTTAGTAAGCAATTGTATCATCTTGGTACTATATCAATAACAAAGTAAATTGTTTATCACACTTTGACAGCATCACTGAACATATTAGAATCTCTTAGTGTATTATTATGGAACCCATTCTATCAGTGTAGTCAAGTGTTACTTGAGCCAGGATGAAAATAACAAAAGCATTTCCACAGAATAGTAATAATATTTTTAGATGACCAGATCATGTAGAATTCAGCTTCCCTATGTGTTTTTTTTATAATGAAGTAACTCATTAATATGTCTCTTTTTGCTAACAAGGACAGAATTCTCATATGTTGCTGTTGTAATATGCTCAGGATGTTAGTAGTTATGTACTCTGCAGTGGAGATACCTCACTATGGAAAAAGCAAGTGCACCACTGATTTCTGCAGCCTGTTGGACAACTTCCCTGTAGAATAAAGTTATTTCTAAGCTTCATGACCTCTCTTCTGTAAATTGATTCAGGTTTGGCAACTATGAATATTTCTTACATTTTTTGTACCAATAAAGCAGATTACTGATTTTAAAGCTCTTTAAATGTTTAAATTTCATTTATAGAAATATCTTTAAAATTACTGTTTTGTGAAACAATAAACTTTATTAAGAGCCATGGTATGCTCTGTGAGTCAGTCGATATCTCAACAGGAAATAAATGGAACGTTTTATAGTACAATAGTTATATTGGTGTTTATTCACAAAATAATCATTCATAACGATTTGGGGTGTATCCACGGGAACCACAGGATTTAGCATAAGTTCCATCAGATGTTGACATTATTTCCTTTACTATAAAATAGATTAAAAGAAGGAATGAGTTCATGGAATCCACAGAAAGGTATGAGAAGCCAGCTGTTATCCCAGCAGTCCCTTTCTCTTAAGGGAAACCGGAGGAGTAAATAACTTTACTGTGTTTTCCATTTTCATCTTCTGAAGATGCTCTCCGTCAGCTGAACCCAGAGCCCAGAGAAGTGCAGTGATGAAGTCTACTGAAGCAAAACGTCAGATAGAATAGAGGATTGAGGCAATTCAGTGCTACACACCTCCAGATCACACCTTTTATGTTGTTGCAATCTTGTTCCATAAATTATTTCTTTGAATTCCTATAAGACCACAGCAGAATATTTTATTTGACAATTTTACTGATGAAAAGTTGCAGATATTATAATGTATTTAATTTGATCATAATCACACAAGTAATCAATCCACTCTAGCATATTTGTAAAATGACTTCATATTTATAAAATATTATTATTAGCTAACATTGTTTGAAAGATTTTTAAGTTTAGCCCAATCCTAAGAGGTAGTTGCTGCTATCATTACCTTTGGACAAGTAAGGAAATGGACAGTGAAGTGAAACCTATGATTACAGAAATTCAGAATATGTAATTGTGGAGGTAATTTACAGTAGGGGGTTGGGGATGACAGAAGAGGTATGGATGCTTCTAGAGCTCCTGCTCTCTGACCTCACACTTGTTTCCTAAATTACTTCATTAGATCTTTACTGTTTATTCTTTCTTCTACAGCATCAAGATTTAGCCAGCAGAATGTATAGACTCTTTCTCTCCCATATTATCTACACTTTAAATGAAAGAATAAAGGACATATAAAAACATTGCTATTGCTCTTCAGACCTTTCTCAAAGACAAAAAAGAAGTTCTTAAAGAAAAAAGGGAATCTTCAAAGAAAGACACTTTCAAAGAAAAAAAGAATCATTTGGTTTATGTTTGTCATTAGAGCCTTCAGCTCTTGCATCAACCAGAATTTTCTTGGAATCTCTGTAGTTTAGTTGATAAGACTGTCAAATACATTGGGTAACTGAAAAGAAAATACTTAAAACATTCTCTCAGAAAGAAACCTCAAATTACCACAGGATAATGTTGAAGTGTGTCCTTCAAATTTGGTTTCATATATTTATACAAGTTTTGGGGTAAGTGACTTCATATTTCAAAATTTGTATTTTGGTGATCCAAATAACATATACTGATTTTAAAAAGTCATAGGTGATGCCTGGTGGTGGTGGCGCACGCCTTCAATCCCAGCACTCGGGAGGCAGAGGCGGATCTCTGTGAGTTCGAGGCCAGCCTAGTCTACAAAGGGAGTTCCAGGACAGGCTCCAAAGCTACAGAGAAACCCTGTCTCAAAAAACCAAAAAAAAAAAAAGTTATAGGTGAATGACAAGAAAAACATAAAACAATCCATAATATTACAAGTGGGAACTCGAACTCACTGACTCCGGACTGACAGTTGGGGAACCTGCATATCACTTAACTAGTCCCTCTGAATGTGGGTGACAGTTGTATGGCTGGGGCACGTTTCAGGACCACTGGCAGTGGGACCAGGATTTATCCCTATTGCTTTTTACTGGCTTTTTGCGAACCCATTCTCTTTGGAGGGATACCTTGCTCAGCCTAGATATAGTAGGGAGGGCCTTGTACCTTCCCCCAAAGCAATGCGCCTTACCCTGTCTGAGGAGTAGATGGAGGGTGGGGTGATGGGGGTAAGTGGAGGGAAGAGGAAGTGGAAAGGGAGTGGGAACATGGATTTGTATGCAAAACAAAAAAATAAAATAAGTTAAATAACAAATAAAAAAGAAGTAGCATTACAATGTGTGTGTTGTTTTGTGAAATTTATATATACATATATATGTACATATAAGAAAATAGTCATTACTCTCCCTCTGCCAGCTGATTTTCCCATTCTAATTTTCCTACAATATCTGAACTTAATTTAACTACACGGAACTTTAAATATGTTGATTATTTATTACGTTTTTGATTTTATTCCTACAATGAATCATCACTAGTTTGTAGACTATCAAACAACAGAATCGTATCACTTTTGACAAATAATTAAAAGACAAAATATGATTGGAAATGTATATCTTAAAATGATATATACTTTCAGCTAGTATTAATTCTTGTGGGTGAATTTAGAATGCGACAAGCTGTATAATTTTCCTAATTTTCTTTCATGTCTAAAATTTAAGCACAGAGTAACTTGTTATCATGCGCAACTAGATGAAAATGAAGTGAATTTTACTGTATCAATGTTTCTTAACTTCGTGGATATATTTTGAGTTATATGCCAACAATCACATGCTGATTTATCACGCTAAACCACTTTGAATGATTTGTTGGCTGGCAATTCAGTTAGGTTCTTCCTGAAGTTTGTTAAGAGCAACGACTTAAAAACCACTTAAGTTTCAGAAAGACATTATGGAGCTATCACTCACACATTTTCATGTGCTTCATTAATGTAGTTTCAAATTATCTTTTTCTTTGGTACCTCACAGATTTTCCCATCCTAGGACAAGAATTTTACCATAATAAAATTGCTGATGAGTAAGAGATATTCTTTTGTTTGGTGAAGTTACAGAAAGGAATTGTGATTGGGGGCTGAGCAAAAAATCTGTGGATTTCAGGTGTGACCTGAAATTTATTAGAAAAGAATGCTTATCAAAGTGGGGAAGTTTAATACATTTGAAGAATTACCTCTACAATAGTTCATTGTCTTCACTGGGAACTATACATTACTATTCCTTTCTTTGTTCTTATAAATTTATAAAATCCTTAATAATACAGATTGTGTGCTTAAATTCTCTAACTGACATGATTCTAAGTATGTAATAGGAGCACAATAAATATTGCATTAATATTGTAGAATATTTTTAAAGATGTTTTGCATTTGTTTATGCTGTGGAAACTTTGTTTTAATGATACAAAGATGTTCTGCATTCTTTTATGTTGCATTTGTTTACTCTGTGAAGCTGTGTTACTTTGCCTGTCTAAAACACCTGATTCATCTAAAAAAGCGCTGAAGTGCAATAAGAAGTCAGGAGAAAGGATAGGCAGGACTGGCAGGCAGATAGAATAAATAGGAGAGAAATCTGGGAAGGCAGAGGATCGAGGAACAAGAAAAGTAAGGTGTGAGAAAAGGGATCAGCCACAAAGCCAGCCACAGTGTAAAAGAAGGAAAAAGACCAGAAGCAAAAGGTAGACAGGGTAATTTAAGAAAAGCTGGCAAGAAATAAGCCAAGCTAAAGCTGGGCATTTATAAGCAATAATAAGCCTCTGTGTATAATCATATATATATATATAATTATATATATATATATATATAATTATAATTATATTTGGAAGCTCCCCAAGGAGTAAAGATCCAATGAATAAAAAAAATCCCTACAAATTAATGTTCTTTTTATTTACTTTTTATTTTTTGAAAATTTCATACATTATGATTATGTAACATTCTTCTATTTTATCTCTCCAATTCTTCCCTTATGTTTCCTAATTCTCAAATTAATGTCCTGTTGAGATCATTTAGTGTTGCTCTTATTTTTTATGGCTGACTTCTTAAGATTGGATAACCTATAAGGGGCTAACATACTAATGGGCTCATCTTTGAAAAAAGATCATTTCTTTATTTCTCAGCAACCATAAATTCTCTATAGCTCTTCTTCTTAGGTTAAAGAAAATAAATTATTCCTTAATTTACATTGACATACCAGCTGGTATTGTCACTATTTTAGGTCTTCTTTAGATAGCCATATTGTTGTGATTTCCTGGGTGTAGTTCTTTTATCACGTATAGAATACAGCAGATATCCCATTCTGGTCCTCTGACATTTACAACTTTTCTACCCCCTCTTCTGTGTGGGGCTATATTGTATATTTATCACCTGTGGCTAGGTACCTTATGATCATTTTTCTTGATTCGACCAGTTGTAGTTATTGTATTAATCTTAATTGCTTGAGGCTCTTCTCTTATTTCTATAAAATAACCAAACTACAGAGGGTCATTTATCATCTACTGATGAGGATGCCTTGTGAGGAATGTGTGGTGAATAATTGGCCATTATATGAATAAACAGCCCCAGGGTGTAGATGTCCTGCTTTATACCTTATACCTTAGGCATGTGACTTTCCTAGGCTGAAACCCTGTAGAGCATGTTGCTTCACTGAATAGTATACACTGTTGTGACACGATGGCAGATATTAGCTATCAGAAACAAGGCAAGGTACAACCCAAACACTATATGATAGGAATCTTCTGCTCCACAATAATCTTGCAAGACCAGTGTTATCTCTACATTCTGTGATTGACCAAATAGTATCATAGTATAAGCCAGGTGTGGTGGATCACATCTTTAGTCTCAGTATTTAGGATACAGACAAACAGATATCTGTGAGTTCAAGTTAAGCCTGGCCTACAAAGGGAGTTCTAGGCTAGACATGGAACACAGTGAGACCCTGTCTCAAAAATTAATGTATCAGTGCAAATGACTGTATAAAATGATTGGAAGAAACACTTAAAGGAGACCAAGGGCTTTTAGAAAAGAAATGTAATGTTGTGATTGAATGTGAACTGTCTGCCATAGGCTAAGGGGTTTGAACACTTGCTCACCAGTTGGTAGCAATGCCTGGAAAGGTTACGCAATCTTTAGGAAGTGTATAGCCTTGTGGAAGGAGTGTGTCACTGATGGCAGGTTTTGAGACTTTATAGCCTGGCTCCACTTCCTCTTTATTCCCTGCTTCCTGAGTATGGGTGCAGTGTGGAAAGCTGGCCTCATGCTCTTACCACTGTGCCTTCCGCAACATGATGACTTGTTTCCCCTGTGAAACTATAAACCCAAATGTACCCTGTCTCTTTATGTTGCTTTTTTCCAGGTGTTTTTTTTTTTATCAGAAACAGAACTAATGCCAAAAGAAGAGATGTATATGCTGTAATCAACCAAGAATACATTCTAAATCCAAATTATAGTAAAAATTTCCAGTGCTTTCAAAGTACTAGGGTTAGAGCCCCCACTCTCAAAGATACACTAGCTATACATGAACACTAACACTGGGCTGCATATCAGTAAACTTATTCCTAGCACCCATGGGTATGGAAGTGTTTATTAGTTACCATAGAGAGACAGAGACAGGAAAATCCCTGGAGCTTCTTAGTCAGCCAGTCAAGCTGAATTGGTAAACTCCAGGTGCATTGTGAGACATTGTCTCAAAACTTAGGTGTAATACATCATTACACACTCATTACTCATTATTGACCTCTGGCCTCTACATGCAAATGCGCATGAAAAGAGGCACACTTGTATGCTTTTCTTGCACACACACACACACACATACACACACACACACACACACACACACACACACACTGAGCCACATATCCATTTCCCATTTCATTTTTTTTCTGGCAGTAAAATGAATTCTAACTTGAGGCACTTTAATTTTATTTTGTAAATTACATTTGAATTTGGAGTCTTGAGTCAACCTTCTGTCTCTCACTTAGACTTTAGCCATTTTTCCTTAAAGCTTTCCTAAGTACCTCCAACTTTTTTGATCTCTACTTTTAAAATAAAGTGTCTATAACCTACATAATATAGTATAATATAATATAATACAATATAATATAATGCACATTATTATATACTATTTGAACTTTTGTTTCCAGGTTATTATATACTATTTGAACTTTTGTTGCCAGGTTTTCTTTTTCAATTATTCATTCAAATTGAGGGTGGGTATTAGGCTTTATTGAATGTAATAAGTACTGTGTTAATTTTTTCATTCAATTTAAAGTTCCTCTAATGTTTATTATAGCTTTGAAGGTCAGAAAAATGAAGTGTTTAGAAAGGTTAAGTCCTAAACTACAAATAACTTGATTGAAAATCTGGCTGATTAGTTCCTCCTCCTACTTTTTATTTTAGATTGACTTTAATCTGTAAAAATTGTCCAATTTATTATCCATTAGAAGAGAGTGTTCTATTGCTTACAAGAAAAGGGATCAACAATGGCCTTGATTGCATAGTCATTTAGCAACTATAAAATTACCAAACACAGATTTGTGTCTGCCACAGATTTTGGTCATTGTGACTAAAGCTCCATTAGATTGCTTTTACTATTAAATTTTTGGCATTATGAAGACTTCCATCCTAATATAAAGGCTAATAACATTGAGACAATTTCTTCTCTATTATTTCTACTAAATATAGTAGTTTATTAGTTGGGAAACGTTTCCCACCTTATATCTTCTTCCATAAGACACAAAATCTTCCAGAATTAAAAGTCAAGAAAATGATCTAACTTTTAGGGCATTAAGAATTTCCAGATGTTTATGCTTTGCTATACTTCATTTTATCACTTTTATTAAACAATCAATTGTCAAGATACTAGGTTTGAATGTTAGAAGTTGCCTTACTTTTAAACTGTTTTGTTTGGAAATTTGTATGTATTTGAGACTAATTAAACGCAAAATATATAGTACATAATGACAGGGAGCTTAAACTGAATCATAAGAGGAATTATTTTGCTTCTGAACACACCCTTAACAATCATTTTTTGAATTTATATACTTCTTAAGAAAATTAATGGTCACTGCTAAGAATGATCATGGTTTACTGTAGAAAACCTTTTAAGTGCCGTATGTAGTAAAGCTCAAAGCGGTTAAAGGAGCATAGATTTTATTTATATACACAATTCAAAAACTTAATTTTAAATTACTTGATAGAGATTTAGACCCAAAATCATGAACAGGAATTAAAAAGAAGCCTTTTATTTAAATTATATTTTAGATGTAGTGCAAACTGATATTATTCATAAATCCTGTAGTCAGATAGTAGGGCTGAAAACTGAAAGATTAGAGAAGCACAGCATCCAGCCACTAGTTCTTAGCTCTATAAAATTCCCAGTGCAATGTGGGAGCCCACGTATGACTCAGTTTCCATCTGGAGTCATTTCAGACTTAAAGATTCTATTTGAGTCCGAGCATGCCTGCCGTTCTTCTTCTAGTAACCTTGAGGGCTGTGAATAACATCTGTGTTAGCCAACAGAAAAAGCATTTTGCCCAGCTCAAAGAGTACATTTTTTCTATTAAGATTTGGGCTAGTGTAGGCCATCCAGGGGCACTACTTGTTAGTGATTAGAAGCTGCTTAGCTGGATCAGATAATGCACAGGTTTGAGCTGCCTCCAAGCACAGTGCAGGGAGTTGGGGAGCTGACTGTACTGCTTTTTGATCTGCCTTTTGACTGTGTTTAGTGTATATGCTGGCTGAGAAATAAACTCAGGCTGCTTTCTATTGACCTTTCATCCTCTCGGTCTAACCTATGATTCTGTCTTCATTTCTCTTAATCTAACTTTTCCTTAGCCTCAGCATTCCCTCCAAGGGAAGCCCTAGATAAATGTTGTTAGACTCACCAAATGGGGTATCCCGTCTCTATAAGTCCTCAGAGTGAATGCTGTTTCTACAAAACACTCAATCCTCAGCTCCTCTCTTACCACCTTATATTCCTCTCTCTGCCCAGGCATGCCACTTCCTATCTGCAACTCCTTAGTGATAGGATTAAAGATATGACACACCAGCATTGACTCTACAACAAACTAGTGTGACTACTGGGATTAAAGGTGTGTGTCAGTATTGCCTGGGGTGTAAGGCTGGCCATGGCATCTGTTTACTTTATGATCTTCAGGCAAGCTTTATTGTTAAAATATAAATGAAAAAATAAAATAAAATAATTAGAAGCAAGCATCTGAGATCAAGAAGAGAAAAGTAAAATTGTTTATCACCAAAGAGTATAAAAAATATTTTGAGTAAAAAAAAAAGAAATTTCTGTCCTGTTGGTTTAGCATTGTCTGGAACATATGATGAATATGTTATAACATCTTATAACATCTAATAACATATGATAAATGGTTGTTAAATGGTTAGATCAAAAGTGTAATGACTTTGTATTATTAAAGCTCATTATAGGTTTTATATATATAATGTATATATTATCAGATTTGTTTATGATACTTAGAGCTACCTTTGAAATGATAATATTGTAATGACATAGTATTTTACATATCATAGTAAGACAAATGGTATTATGAGTGAAAATGTATATGCATATTTCTCCACGTATACATTCACATATTGTGTGTATTTATGTATCTTTGGTGTTTATATGGTTCAGAATATCAAGGCTATAGTTTAAGATATATTAAATTAATTATTTAATGACTGAATCTAAGATAAATGCCATAATTGAATTTGGATTCTTTGGATGTGTTTAGCAGCCATTGTGTTAGTAGTACTTGTAGCGAACTTGTACTTTGATAGGCAGACGGAATTCCATTCTCTGAGAAGAAAAATATCCTTTTCAAAATTTCAAGATTGTATTTTCTAACTAGGTTGCTTCTTTTTCTAGTTTCCTCTCCCCACTAAACCTTCAACCCTGTTCAGATCTTACCATCTAAGGAAGCCCTTGGTTCTCAGTGCTTGGCAAGATGTTAATTCAAGGTTTTTTAATGGGTGTTCTCATAACTTGTTAGCTCTCTCTATCCTATTTCTCCTTTTCCTCTCTCCACCATTTCTCTCTTCTCTCTTTTCCCTTCTTCCCCTTTCTCTCTCTCCCCATATCCCCTTCTCCTCTCTTATCCTCTCTTCTCTCTTCTCTCTCTTTTCCCTCTACTCCTTCTTCTCTCTGTCCTCCCCTCCTCTTAACCGTCTTTCTATTTCCCCTTTCTGTTTGTTTGTTTGTTTGTTTGTTTTTCAAGACAGGGTTTCCCTGTGTAACGTCTCTGTCTGTCTGGGAACTCTCTCTGTGTAAATCAGGCTGGCCTCAAACTCACAGAGCTCCACCTGCTTCTGCTTCCCCAGTGTGCCACCACTGCCAAGCCCCCTTTCTGGTATAAGAAAATGAGTTATTGAGCATACTTCAGGCTCCCTGGCCTACTCAAGCAGACTGGAAGGAGACAGACCAAGAAAATCAATCTTGGATTAGTCCTCATGGGAATTTGTGGTGTCCTCTAGACACTAACAGCATTATTTATCTACATTCATATACACTGTTCTTTATTTGTATCATTGAGATTAAACTACATTTATTTCAATGAATAGAAAGTTTATATTGTAATTATTCTAATACATTTTTATATTATTCCTAAGAGTCTGTGATATATACCGATAATGCTATTTCATGTCATGTATTATTTCTTTCCTCTTTAAAAATGTTTTTTGCTATATTATTCTCTATAGTTCTTAATTTTATTTTTTTAAAATCTATCTTTTCCCATTTTACAAACTAATCCCAGTTCCCTCTCCCTTCTCTTCTTCTGCTCCCTTCACCTCCCCCCACCCCCATCCACTCCTCAGAGATGGTAAGGTTTCCCATGGGAAGTCACCAAAATCTAGCATATCGCTTTGGGGAAGGTCCGAAGCCCTCCCTACTATATCTAGGCTAAGCAAGGTATCCATCCAAAGCGAATGGGTTCCAAAAAGCCTGTACGTGCAGTAGGAATAAATCCTGGTGCCACTGCCAGTGGCCCCTCAGTCTTCCCCAGTCATGCAGCAGTCAGTCATCACATTCAGAGGGACTAGTTTGGTCCTATGCTGGTTCCCCCAGCTGTCAGGCTGGTTCTAGGATGCATACAAGATAACGGATATATGACAGTTAATGCATGTGTATCACTGTACTTTGCTCGCATCTACCCCTCCACAATTTATATCAGGCTCCCTTATTTTAGGATGACATGTGCTTCTCCTTTGAAAAATAAACTAACCACATTTCATTTATTACACCGTGCTATGTAGAGAATACATAATTCTGTTCTAACTGAAACCTGTAGCATCTTATCTATTCAGAGTCATTAATGTGTTTCCTAAACAAGGGCAATCTACTTCCAACAGATGCTTGAAACTGCCAGATGCTGTTAAATTCCTTCCTTGTTCTTTTTTCATTATCAGTTTCCAAAACTTGAGGATGGCCCAGGACTCTAAAGAAGATGGTGATTAAAAAAAAGAGAATGTGGTACAGTATGTTTTAATTTTAAGGAACATTTCAATGTGATGTATATAAATGGTTTATTTCATTCATTTCCTGTTAACGTTTCTGAATTTCCTCCTTAAGGATAGCTTTAATTTTGTAATATCCTTCCCTCACTCCTACATTATACTTATAGTTGCTGTTGGTTCTGATACAATTTAACGCGAGAAAAGGCAAAGGATGATAAAGTGTACTTGTTTGTTTAACCGTTGCCTCAGGAACATATGGTTGGATTTACATTTTTTATTTTAAAAATACATTTTTGATAAAATAGAACTAGTTAAAAAGGTGACATTTTAAAATCCTTTATTGGTGAAAGTTATTTTGTACATAACATAATGAAATCAACCCTACTTCCTTTTGTATTAAGTCAAGGTAACTCCTGTAAGGTGATTTTCAGTTTCTCTCAGTGGGACCTCTGCACACTTAAGGTTTCTAATAGCCAAGGAGCATCTTGACAGAACTCGAATTGGGATCTCTCATTGTTATAATACTAAAAGTACATAATATCCCCTCCTGTCATAGAAGTAATGGGTGTCCAGAATAAAATTAATTGTGTGAGGTATATGAATTATTTGATGACTGCCTCTCTCTGTCTCTCTGTCTCTCTGTCTCTGTCTCTCTCTCTCTCTCTCACACACACACACACACATTTCTTCTCTCATAGATCTGCATCAGTTTCTCTTCCCTCCCCTCCTTGCAACTCACTTCCCACTCCCCCTCTTCCCCAGACTCACTCCTTCTTTCCTCTTCAGAAAATAGCAGCCTTCCAAAAGACAACAGCCAAACATGTCAAAACAAGATATAATAAAATAAGCCAAAAAACTCTCCTATCAAGGCTGGCAAAGGCAACATCATAGGAAGAAAAAAGTCCCAAGAGCAGGAAAAGGGGGGGAGGCATAGATGCACTTGCTCCCACTGTTAGGAGTCTCATGAAAACACCAAGCTAACAGATGACTTGTCTCTCTGAAACACCATTACTTATTTGAACTTTCATTTGCTAGGTTTTTTTTTTATTCTCTGCTTACTCCTTTTCTTTCTTCTTTTTTTTTAACTTTAGTTTTTTGAGAGATTTGAGTTTCATATAATGTTTTGATTATATTTACCTCATTCCAGACCTATCACCTTTTCTGGTTTCCTAATTTTTTGTGTCTTTTTTTTTTATTAAGAAAGAAAAAAAAATTTTCCGCCTCCTCCCAGCCTCCCTCTCCTTCCACTCTCCCCCCCCAACTTTCCCCCCTCCTACCCTTCCCCCCTCCTCTCCCCCTCCCTCTTTTTTAATAAAAGGAAAAACCTTCTTTTGTGTTCTAGAATTTTGGGAATAGCTGCATGAATGACTCTAAATTGATTTTCTCTATAAATTAGTCATTGTCATTACTTTATGTATCTCTTATGAATGGCTCCCAAAATCATGTTTTGGAAATGGAACATTTCTATAGTTAGCAGTTTGTAAAACTTATATGATTGCTAATTTTCCTATATATTTTCTCCTTTTTAATGCTACTGCACATGAAAAATCTGTTTTAATTTTAAGATTTATTTCTAATGCATCAAAACAAAGCTATTATAGTTTATTTTGCTTTTGTTCAACTCATTTATTGTTTATTCTAATATTTATAGATTCCCCTGTATAGGATTATGCTGTCTACAAATATTCATTTTACTTCATTGCTAATTTGGGTACTTGAAATTTCTTTACTTATGTTTCTTGCCTAATTATGCTGGCAATTAGTATCTCTAGTACAATGATGAATAAACAAGGCAAAACAGACATAGGTATTTTTGCCCTTCTATGGGAAATTTAAGTCTCACACCATTAAGTACAGTCTACTTCTCCGTTCAACCAGAACTTTGATATCCTTCTTGGGGGTCTAATTGGATGAGAAAAAATCTTCCCAGCCCTCAGATCTATCCCAGGCAACATATCCAGTGGCAGAACCTGGTTTGAGTACCCTTCCCAACTCCACAACAAACTTCTAGGTTTCTTCCAGGACCCATATTGTCTGCCTCTCACCCACAGACCACTCTCATGCTGCATTTTATCTCTCTACCAAGCCAGATACTGCCCATTCTTGTCCAGTGAATAGTTGGGTGAGTATGCCTAAATATTCTCTCCATACACACTCCACAAGTCCCAGGTCTACCCATACAGTAATGACTTTGACCAGGGCTCACATACTACATACCAGCTCAGTCTCCTGTGTCTGCCTGAATTTATTCCACCTAATCCATATCTAACCTCTAGGACCAACATGTTCAGCAAACATTCACTCAAACTGCTCTGTCCATATCAAATCCAGAAACAATGAAAAATCCACATGCCCTGACTTCATCACAAAAATCCAAATAACAAGAAAGGTTGAGTAGTATCTTCCACCCCCAAACTACCATTCTTACAGAAATGTTTGCCAATGAGATTTACCTAAACAAACCCCAGGACACAGAATTTAAAAGAATTATCGTAAACCTTATCAAAGAATTCAGGGAGTCTAAAGAAACGGCTCAAGGAATGAAAGAAAACATGCTGAAGGAGAATAAATGCCTGAGTGATGCTCAAGAAACACAAGCATAAGACTGTTGAAAATGACAAAGACAATACAGGATTTAAAAGGTAATTTAATAAAGCGATAGAAACATCAAAAAAGGACTCAAACTGAAATGAATGTGAAATTGAAAAACCTAAAAGCATAACTAGAAAACTCAAAGGAAAGCTTTACAAGTAGACTGGATCAAGAAGAAGATAGATTTATCTGCCCTGGAAGTAAAATAGAAGCATTAGATTAAATAAGCAAAGAATGTGAGACATTAAAAATAGAAAATACAAGAAATTTTAGACACCATTAAAAGAAAAACTTCCAAATTATAACCAGAGATGAGGAATTCCAAGTCAATGGCATATACTGCTAACTATTCTCTGAGATCATAGAAGATAACTTTAACAAACCCAGGAAAGATATACCATAAAAATATAAGAAGCACACAGAATAGCAAAATAAACAACAGGAAAAAAGAAAATACCAATGGCATAGCATAGTTAAAATGCTAAGTATACAGAAGAAATAAAGTTTACTGAAAGCTGCAACAATAAGAGAAACCTGAAACACCCCCCCCCAAAAAAAAACCAAGTCACATATAAAGAAAACCCCATTACAATAACAGCTGCTTTCTTAGTGGAAAATTTAAGTCAGAAGATCCTAGAGCAATGCATTCCACATTCTAAAATACTACGATGACCCACCTAGACACATATATAAAGCAAAACTATCTGCCAGAGAAGATAGAGAAAAAAGAATTTGCCTAATTTTTTTTATCCAACAAATCTAAGTTAAATAAATCATAGAAAGCAATATTTGGGGTTTAAGAGAGCAATGAGCATAGCCAAGAGATTGTAGGAAAAAATATTAAGCCCTAATTACTTTTTATAGTTCATAGATTTCACAGCTAGGTAAGTTAGCTGGGTAAGTCAGTTTCCTCCTCTGGTAGTGTGCACAGCACCTAGCAGCACTATGAAAACAGACTGCCTTTTTGCTCCCTAGCTACTGAGACCCAAATAATCACACAGACACTATATTAAGTACAATATTGTTTGGCTAATAGTTCAGCCATATTCCTAGCTAGCTCTTATATCTTAAATTAATCTATTTCTATTAATCTGTGTGTCGCCACAGGCTGTGGCTTACTGGTGAGGTTCTGACCTCTTTCTCCTTTGGCAGTTATATGGCATCTACCTGACTCTGCCTTCTTTCTCCCTGCATTCAGTTTAGTTTTCTCGCCTACCTATATTCTGTTCTGTCATAGGCCAAAGCTGCTTCTTTATTAGCCAATGGTAATAAAACATATTCACAGTATACAGAGGGGAATCTCACATCAAACTATGAAAGGTAGTCAGTAATGGTAAAATTTCCAGGTCAGAACCTGACCTCTACTTTTTTTTTAACGTTTACTTGGTTCATTATTTTAAAATAATCATGTATTTAATTTTACATACCCATTCTCTCTCTCCCTCCTTCCCTCCCTCCTTCCCTCCCTCCTTCCCTCCCTTCCTTTCCTCTTTCCTCTCTCTCTCTCTCTTTTATTATTAATTTAAAAAAGTACCAATTCGAATTTCCACTCTCTCCCCTTCTCCCATTCCCTCCACACACTTTCCCATGCCACCCCACCCTAACCTAAGAGAGGGTAAGGCACTTTGCCTTGTGGAAAGTCCAAGGCTCTCCCCACTACATCTATGATGAACAAGGTATACATCCAAAGAGAATAGGATCCCAAAAAGCCAGTACAAACAGTAGAGACACATTCCAGTGCTACTGTCAGTGGCCCCTCAGTCTGCCCCAACTGTCAACTACATTCAGAGGTACTAGTTTAATCCTATGTTTGTTCATTCCCAGTCTAGTTGGAGTTGGTGAGCTTCCATTAGCTCAGGCAAACTGTCTCAGTGGATGAACCCCTTATGGTCTTGACCTCTTTGCTCATATTCTCACTCCTTCCACTCTTCAACTGGACCTTGGGAGCTCAGTCCAGTGCTCCAATGTGGGTTTCTGCCTCTGTTTCCATCTGTTGTTGGATGAAGGTTCTATGGTGATATTTAAGATAATCCTCAGTCTGACTATAGGACAAGGCCAGTTCAGCGACCCTGTCCTCTATTGCTTAGAGTCTTAGTTGGGGTCATCCTTCTGGATTCCTGGGAATTTGTATTTAATTTTACATACCCATTCTCTCCCTCCCTCCCTCCTTCCCTCCCTTCCTTTCCTTTCCTCTTTCCTCTCTCTCTCTTTTATTATTAATTTAATAATAATAAGAAGAAATAAGAAACCTTGCTATTCCCATAATGGCTTTTTTTAACCAAGATATCTCTTTCCTTGCTCTCATATCTGTCATTCATCCATCTTGACTATCTCATTCCCTCAAGTTCTCATCAACCCTCCTCTTATCCCTTCCTCTTCCCCTTTTCCTCTCCCTTCTACCACCCGCCCCCACGCTTCCAATTTGGTCAGGCTATCTTGCCTATTTTCAATTTCCAGGTAGGTTTTTCTTTGGGTTCACTTTATTACTTAGCTTCTAAGATCATGAACTATAGGCTCAATATCCTTTGTTTATAGCTAGTATCCAATTATGAGTGAGTACATACCATATTCATCTTTTTAGATCTGGGTTACATCACTCAGGATAGTGTTTTCTAATACCATCCATTTGCATGCATAATTCAAGATACTGTTTTTTACTTCTGAGTAGTACTCTAATGTGTAAATGTGCCACACTTTCTTTATCCATTCTTCAGCTGAGGGGCATCTAGGTTGTTTCTAGGTTCTGGCTATCCTACAGCTGTACCCTTGGCAGGGTACAAGATCAACTCAAAAAAAATCAGTAGCCCTCCTATACACAAAGAATAAAGAAACCGAGAGGGAAATCAGAGATACATCACCTTTCACATTAGCCACAAATAACTTAAAATATCTTGAGGTAACACTAACCAAGGAAGTGAAAGACCTATGTAACAAGACCTTTAAATCTTTGAAGAATGAAATTGAAGAAGATACCAGAAAATGGCAAGATCTCCCATGTTCTTGGATAGGAACAATCAACAGAGTAAAAATGGCAAGCCTACCAAAATAATCTATAGATTCAATGCAATTCCCATTAAAATCCCAACAAGATTCTTCACAGAACTTGAAAGGATAATAATCAATTTCATATGGAAAAACAAAAAAACCCAGGATGGCCAAAACAATCCTGTACAATAAAGGAACTTCTGGAGGCATTACCCTCCCTGACATCAAGCTCTATTACAGAGCTATAGTAATAAATACAGCTTGGTATTGACATAAAAACAGAGATGTTGATCAATGGAATAGAACTGAAGACCCGGATATTAATTCACACACCTATGAACACCTGGTTTTTGACAAAGAAGCTATAATTATATAACGGGAAAAGAAAGCATCTTCAACAAATGGTGCTGGCATAACTGGATGTCAACATGTAGAAAAATGAAAATAGATCCATATCTATGCCATGCACAAATCTCATGTCCAAATGGATTAAATATAAATAGAAATCCAATCACACTGAACCTGATAGAAGAGAAAGTGGGAAGTAGCCTTCAATGCATGGGCATAGGAGACTACTTCCTAAATATAACATCTGTAGCACAGACCCTGAGTGCAACCATCCTCTACTTCTTAAAATATTTCTACTCCCTCTTCTGCAATGGTCCTTGAGAATTGTGTAGAACATCAGATGTTTACTTTGGGACTGATATTTCACAGAGGCTTATTTTCTGTGCTTTGATTATGGTAAGTTTCTACATTAACGGCTAATGACTGAACAAAGAAACTTCCCCAGTAAGGTCTAAAAACATTGCTAATCTAATGGAGGCCCAATATAGACTTAGAATGCTGTTTGATATTATGTCAATTTAGCAAAATATTAGTAATAAGTTTTATTCAATTTAAAATAGTTTTTATTTTTATTTTTTGAGATTATAATATAATTTTATCATTTCTTCCCTTCCTCTTGCTCCTTTCAAATCCTCCCATGTACCCCCTGGGTCTCTTTCACATTCATGGTCTCTTTCTTGTTTCTACATATATATTTCTAATAGATAAATACAGCCTACTCAGTTTGTATAATCTTACTTGTGTGTATAAATTCTTAGAATCAGAGTTAGTAGTTTCATGTTTTGGTAGGCATTCATTTGTTTCATACCGGTTCTCTGATTGATTTACATATGATTGCCCATAATACTCCCTTACTTTTTTAAGTGCACAGGATATGCAGTAGTACCCCAGGTTTATTCATTATCTTTGTAAGTTGTGCCTTCTACCTTTTGGAGATTAAGTCTAGTTAAACATTGCTTATATTTTGTCTAGCCAAACTTAGCAACTAATTTTTAAAACACACACACACACACTTTCTTTCTCTTTAAATAATATCTCTTTCTAATTTTATTTCACCCCTTTAGTGACCTTTGGGTTTAGTATTATCTTGGATTTGTAGTTGTATAAAGTGGATTCTTAGTTATCTAAGGATTTTAATGTTAGTGACATGGGAATTTTTTATTTTATCTCTTTTGAGGAAGATATTGCTATTTAATTTGGGATGTTCTCAGACTCAATTCTTCTTTTCATTCTTCCTTAGTAAGAACATTTTATTTTTATAATTAAAAGTTGTATCGATAAAAATGTATCTTCAACTCTTTTGTTACAATTTATAACATTTTATTTTTTATCATAATATAATTCCAACATTTCTTTTTTTTCCTTTCTTCCATGCAAACCTTCCATATACCCCTCCCTGCTCCCCATTAAATTCATGGCTCTTTTTCATTAATTATTATTATGGACATACTTGCATACATATTTAATACATATCTATTCCTAAATATGACCTGTTCATTTCATATAGTGCTATTTGTATCTTTGAAGGGTTGACCATTTGGTTTTGGTCAGCCAAGTCTTCACTTGGGAAGATCACCTCTCTTGTTTCCAATGTCCTCAGTTGCCTACAGTTCCCTGTATGCTGAGGCCTTGTGAATCTTGCAGTAAACTCCTTAGTCCTTTAGTTCTTTTCATACCTTTTTCTGCAATGTTCCCTGAGTCTTAGGTTCTGGGACTGTTTTATAGATGTATCCATTGGGCCTGTGCTCTGCACCTCTGCATATGTATTGATTGTGGCTTTCTGCAGTGGTCTCTATTATAAAGTAGGATATAATTGGTATATAAAATTTGAATATATTGATCATACATAGTATAATATTTTGATTTATGTATACATTATAAAGTGATTTACTGTGATCAAGATAATAGCATATCTGAAACCTCATAGAGTTGTTATTTTTCCCATAGTGAGAATATTAAGATATTCAATAGAAAATATCAGGTATATACAACATAATATACTCTGGTCACATGTATGAAATCTCCAGAAATTATTTGAATTTTTTTAATGAAGATGATCATATTATTGTCCAATATAAATAGATCTTAAAGACAGACTTTTCCTGAAACAAGCAAGAATATGCACCATTGTGTTGTAAATGATTATCCAATGGATATGTGTTAGGTATAGTTGACATACAAATTTCTCTGGTTTGAGGACCTATTTTTTTTTTTTGTTGACACAAAATAGTCCAAATTGGCTGATTAAATTGACTATCACATCATTCTTTTTGCATTTTTTTCTGGTTTTGAGTTATTTCCTTAGTAGTATCTTTGAGGATTATAATTAGCAACTAGGTTTATCACAACCAAGTTCAGATTAATACTGATGCCATTTCCTTTTTATATAAATACTTAATTCTGTGGCTAGGGATGTACTTTTGTAGAGTACTTGCCTAACACACCCAAATCCCTGGGTTCATTCTACAGCATCAAAATTTCTCTACAATTTGGAAATGGAGGCAGGGGTGTAAAAGTAAGTTCAAGCTACTTCTCAGCTACATAGAAAATTCAAGGTCAGTCTGAACTAAGTAAGATTCTCTTACTAAATATGATACAAAACAAAACTGTAACATGAGAAACATGAAACAAAACAAAAAACAATTTTTTATAGCTCCATTTTCTTCTCTTTTCATTTCTTTTATTTTTTTGTGATTTCAGACAAGTGGCATTTTGTACATTTATGCATATTCACAGAGCAAAGTATTGTTTTATGCATTATTTAGTCTTATATATAGTTTAATTTTAATTAAAAATTGATTTTTTTCATAATGTATTCTGATAATGGTTCCCCTCCCCCAAATCTTCTTAGATCCTCTCACCTCCTTAAGAATCCAAATTTATATTATTTCTTTCTCTCATTAAAAAACAAACCAGCAGCACATACATGCACATATGCATGCATACACACACACACACACACAACAAAAATTAAACAAAAAACCCACAGAAGACTGTTGAAGGAAAAGCACAAGAAACACATACAGATGCAGAGACACACACTCAAAGACACAGAAATCATCAAAACACAAGACTGAAAGCCATACTATATAAGCAAAATACCTATAAAATTTAAAATAAATGAAACAATAGCAACACAAAAAACCCCATAGCCCGGGCAATGTAAGACAAAAAATCCTTCATTTGGTATTAGACATCTTCTTCTGGACATAGGACCTGCCCTTAAGTGTGATTTGATTACCCAGTGAGACTCCACTAATTAATTTTTCCTTTCCAAGTGGTTACATATTGAAGATAACTTTGGGGCTAGGGATTAGGACTTGTTTCTACTTTTCCTCTCAGCACTGGTATCCCGACTTATATCTCTGCCCTGTACATGCTCACACAGTCTTTGTGAGTTCATGTAGGTGTCAGTCCTGTTGTGTCTAGAAGGCCTTAGTTCCTTGGTGTCTTCCATTCCCACTGACTCTTACAATCTTTCCACAAACTACTCTAAGCCCTGGAGGGAGGGATTTAATGGAGACATCCAAGTTAGGGCTGTGTTCTCCAAGGTCTCACTTTTTGTACACTGTATACTTTTGAGTCTTTGTATTTGTTCCCATCATCTGTATGAGGATGTCTGATGATGAGTGTCTGATGATGGCTGAGTGAGACACTGGTCTATAATTACAGTAGAATGTTCTCAGGAGTCATTTTATTGCTACATTCCTTCAGAATAACAATTGTGTTTGCTTTTCCCCTAGGCCCATCGTCTATATAGTCTCTGGTTGTTGGCCACATGAGCAGTGTCAGGCATGGGCTCTATCTCAGGAAGTGCACCTTAATCCAGCCAGATAATGGTGACTTCCACAACATTTGTGCCACTATTACACTAATCTATTACGTAGGCAGGTCATCATTGTAGATTGTATATTGCAGCAGCCTATTATGTAGGCAGGTCATCATTGAAGACTGAAAGGTTTATAGCTGGCTTGGTGTTTATCTTCCTTTTATGGTAGTGTACAAAATACCTTCCAGTACCATGAACACTAGTCAGGAGGAGTGAAGGCTCTAGGTAGTCACCAGCTTGACTTCTCCATGTTCAATGAGTTGTGTAGGTGCAGGCTTTTAAGTGTCTATAGTCCTTGTGGAACAATAGATCTAGCTATGAAGCATGTCCTAGTAAATTTTTTATATATCAAAATTCTACAGATAAATGAAAAAGTCATCTTCCTGCCCACTCACAGATACATGTGCCCTTAAGATTGAGATGTAACTATGAGAGTACATATACACATCACATGAGATTACACACTGCAGTGCAGGTACTAGAGAGACACCAAGCTGCTTTAGGAAAAGTGGGCAACAGTTTTCAGAGTCGATGATCCTGTAGGCTTTAACAGGACAGGGTTAACATCCATCAGAGAATCATGCCTCAGGTGGGTTGACATATGAACACTAGTTGTCACCTGCTATAACTCTCACATCCTCTGACAATTAATTAATTGATTTTTTTGTGTGTAACTTGTTTGAAATTTATTCCAAGGAATAGTTTTGTACAGGCCATACAACGCAGTTGTACACTTTGAGGGTGGATGTTTTTATGAGGCAGAACTAAAATTTGGGGAAGGATGTTAACAAGGAGAAAGCATTTATCTGGGAAGAATTAATTTGAATGGTTAGAATTATTTCAATGGAAAGATAAATTACTTTGTCAAATAAGAACAGTCCTAGATAATTTGCATGGGATACCACATAATAGATCTTTCATGATGAATTGTAAGGTAAGTGGACTGTAGTCTATTGCAATTCTTGATTTTCCTAATACTATATTACTTTAGTGTATTCTAAACACCCACAAAATTCCACTTCTAGTATGTTTTCAGGAATATATTCATAAACATTTGCATTAGTGTATAAGCAAGGAATTTATTTTCAAGGGATTATGAAGAGGGTATATTTGACAGTTGTGCAAATGAGTGTGCTTTTTCTGTAAAACACATCTTGTTGTCCTTATAGACATAAGGAGTGGAATAGTGGCTACCAGGGACTTGAACATGAATGATTCAAAATTGATAGGAAAAAGTTGATAAAAGAGCATAAAGTGACAAAGAAATAGAAGTGATACATTCTGGTCTATATTTCACGATAGGGTTACTATAGTTGACAATGCATTATATAAATTAAAAAAATGAGAAGGGATGTTTTGAATCATTTCACCATAAAGAAATGTGGATATAAGAGGTAATCATTATATAATGTATATGTTAGCCAAAATGTATTATATCCCATAAGCAAGTATAATTATCACATATGGTTGAAAAGTTATGAAAAGAGATATGCTCTACAAATAAACCCAATGAATTTAGATTGCCTGTTATTATTTTCTTACTTGTAACATTTGTGTTAAGAATAGGCTAATTCACATTAGTATGATCAACTTTAGTCTTGAGGTTACATATTACCTGAAAGGAGTAGAAATTAAATAGTATCAAAATTAAAGACAATTTGGAAAGTTGAAGCCAATTAGTGTTTTTGTAATAGAAACAAGTAAGAAATAATTGTCTTTCAGTGAACTAATTATACCTTTCCCCAAGCTGATGTTTTTATTTACAAGGTTATGCTACTTAAGTTCATATTATTTAAAATAAGCCATGCATTTCCAATATGTCATTTAAACGTGGAATGTCACCTCAAATATGAAATGAGTTTATTTCATGGTATTGAAATCCAGAAGATGAAGCAGGCTTTCTCTGGGCCGTGAAATAAAGACAGAAACTTAGTATTAATTGTGAATGTTCAGCCTTAGTTTAGGATTATTTCTGGCTAGCTTTTTAAACTTAAATTAACCTGTTCCTCTTTATCTATGTTTTGCTTCTGGGGTTTTTACCTGTATGTCCTACTTTTCTGCCTCCTCCATGAATAACTGGCTGGAGGCCACCTGGCAGCCTGGTCTCAGGCATCTCCCCATTTCTCCCTCTGATACTAGATTCCTCCTCATACTTATTCCCTCTGCCAGCCAGCCCTGCCTGTCCCTCTACTGTCTAGCTATTGGTCACTCAGCTTTTTATTGCACTAATTGGGTGCCTTTGGCAGGCAAGGTAAAACAACAACACATTTTGACATAATTAAACAAATGTAGCATAAACAACGTAACACGTTGTTTACATAGTTAAATTATTATTCCAAAACAAGAAGACACAAATATTAATATAATAAAGTTTTGGTTGAATTATGAGCTAACTGAATGTTTATCCAACTCCCAAGGTTTAACTAACGTATTTCAAAGAAAAGAATGAGAAATGGGCAACATATTTACTCAGTTCTGTGGCAAAAGATTGAGACTCTAAAACTTTTAGTACACTTTATACCTGTTCCTATTTACCTTGCTAGCCATAAAACAAAAAACAAACAAAAATAGTCCTTGGTCTTTCAAAGACAAAAATGCAATAAATATATAATAAGAGCAATTCCTAAAATACTGAAGTCTTTCTGTTCATTTGAGATAACAATTAAACTCAGACTTGAGTGACCTACACAATATAGGTATCTTGGATAAAGGAATGATTCTTGTCTCAGATGCGCCAAAGTGGTAAAGTATAAGATTTCATTACACTATTAAGAATGGCATACTATGTAAAATATAGCTTATTTCTTCAATTTTTAATGTAATATTTTGGGGACACAGTTCAACAATAACATGGGGATTAAATTATGACTAACAAGTGGATACTGTATTATGTACAGTAGTGTAGTAAAGAATATTTTTCCTCTGAAACAAGTGTCCTGATTTATAATTCACACATTTAGAACTACCTTTTAAAACTGTTTGTTATATTACTACAGTGTCATTTAAATGGTTTTCCTTTGAAATAATATTACCTAGATGCAGTGAATGTATAGCAATCTTAAAAACATCCTTTGTAGGTGTTGTTTTCAGAGTTATAATATTTAGCCTTCAGCAGTGAACATAGTCAGTGAAATTACACTGTGATGTTGTAATAAATTACAAAATAAAAACATGTGCCACAGTGTTATGAACATTTTTTAAAAATGAGGTTAAAAGATTTTTTTTGGTATTATTGTTAAGAGAAAGAACATGAAGTTGGTTAGGTATGGAGGTGGGGGAAGACCTGAGAAGAGTTTGGGCAGGGGAAAAATAAGATCAAATGTATCATTGTACATTCTCAAAACGTAACAAACGTTTAAAATAAGTTTTAAAATAAGATTCAGAAGGGGTAAAAACTGGATCAGTGGGAAAAGTTCCTGCCTTACAAGGACAAAGACTGGAATTTACATCACTGGAATACACAGAAAAACCTGGGCATGCGTGATGACTGTAATCTTAGCACTTTGTTAACAGAGACATGGATTCCTGGGGCAACCTGGCTAGCTAGACTAGCCAGGATTGTCTTGCTCTGAGTTCAGCGAGAGACTCTGGTCAATATTAAGTGGAGAGTGATTTGGAAAGGTTCTAGCGTCTTTGCTCTTTGCCTAGGCATCTTAACAATTTTGTGCCATCACTCACATATGTACACACATGCATGGGCATTTGCATACACACATATGCATATGCATGTGAAAAATATTTAAGAATTACCTTCTTAAAATTCAAAACTTGCACTACAGTGTTGGTAAATGTGAGCACAATCTTATAGAACAAAACTTGAGAACTTATATACCACATGAAGCTGGTGAAGGACAACTTACCATTTTGACAGTCCCTGGAAACCACCATTCTGCTTTCTGCTTCAGTAAGTTTGGAAATTTAGGTATGTCATGTAAGTGGAATCATAAAATATTTGTTTCTCTGTAACTGGGATAGTTTACTTAGCATTATGACCTCCAGGTTTATTATGTTGTAGCATTTGTCAGGATTTCCTTTTTATGACTGAATAATAACACACTTTGTATGTAACATGTGTTCATTATCTAGCCTAGCATTGATGGGTCTTTAGCTTGTCTCCACCTTTTAGCTATTATGAATGGTGCTGCATGAATATGATAATTCAAATATGTTTTTAAAAGGAGAAACTGATTTCAGTTCTTTTGGACGAATGCCCAGGAGTAGAATTGCCAGATCATATAGTAACTATACATTGAAATTTTCAAGACGAGCCCCCAATATTTTCCACAGTTTTATCACTGTTTTATAATCATGCCAGGGATACATAGAGGTTCTGATTTCTCCACATCCTCATCAACACTTAACTGGTTTATTTTCTGCTTGATAATGGCCTTATTAACATATGTGAGGGCAAGGTCATGGTGCTTTAAAACCTGCTGTAGTCCTTATCTAGAGCTGCTTTTGCTCTCTATCCTTTTTGTGTTATTTCCAAGAAATCATTGCCTAATTCAATGTATTAAAATTTCTATTAAAGAAGGGGCAGTAAGAAATGGCTCAGTTGTTAAGAGCATGCACTGATCTTTCCAAGGACTCACGTTTGCTCCCCAGAATTTTTATCGGGAGGCTGACACCCACATGTATCTATGGCTCTATGAGATAAAACACTTTCTGATTTCTGCAAACACTCTCACTTACCTACACATGCCATCCCCCACATAATTTAAAATAAAAATCACTTCAAGATAAAAAATAAGTTTCTTAGGTTTGCTTTAGAGGTTGCAGAGATATGGGTTCTATGTTTAAGCCTTTACCATTTTGTGATTTGGTTTTGTGGCCATGTAACACACTGACCCAGTGTGATTCTGTTGCATTAGCATATTGATGTTTGCACAGCACCATTTACTAGTTTACATACTCTTTTCCAAGATTACTACAGTGGGTAGTTGTAGAACATACCTGTGATTGCAGCACACAGATTAAGGCAGTCTGCATAGCACAGAAGTTTTAGACTTACCTACAGAAAGCCTGCAATAAACAAGGAAACAAGCATAGCTTAGTTGACAGTAATAGTTGACATTATATACATAGTTTTCTTTTTGACCTCTTTACCATGTATATGTTTTGATGTCAATTTCATATTCCTTTGAATACAGTTGTTTTGTAATAAGTTTTGAAATGAGAAAGTGTGAGACACCAAGCTCTGCCCTTATTACACAAGATTAGTTTTTGGTTCATAGTCTTTTCTCTTCTATGTAAATTTTAGTATTATTTGTATTTCTGTAAAGAAAAATGCCATTGAGATGTTGACAGAGTTTGTATTGCATCTCTAGATCTCTTTGTGGAGTACAAGACAATTTTTTCAAGAAAATTGAGAATGTGATTTGTGTTTTCTAATTTCAGTAAAAAGTTTTCATCTTATGTTTAGTTACTTTTCTTTGTTACTGGGACTTGATAAAAAGCAGTTTCTATAAGGAAAGGTTTATTTTGGATCATAGTACTAGTATATAGTTCATCACTGTGGAAAAGTCATGGAGGCAGGAGTGAGAGGAGGCACCTGGTTACATTGTATCTAATCAGGAAGTAGAATGAAATAAATGTACTTTGATCATATTCTCTCTCTTTAAAAAATTAAGTCCAGAATCTCACCCCATGGAATGAGTGGGAATTCCCTCCCAAATTAACCTAGTCTAGATAATGATAATCCCCAAAAGACACATAAAATGGTTTGTTTCCACAGTGAGTCTAAATCTCATCAAATGGATAAACCATCACAAGACCACTATGTCAGCTTGGTACCCAAGCATATGACTTTGAAGCTGTAACCTTTAATTAATCCCTTGTCCCCACAGCCTCCTGGTAATATTACATACAGAAAGTATTCAATCAATCTTCAAAAGTCCCTGTAGTCTAACAGTTCCTACATGGTTCAAATGTGTAAATACAAAGTCTGTTCTTAGACTTGGGTAATTTCATCAAGGTAAAACCTTTTAGGACCAAATATATAGGTCCAACAAACAATGGCACAGATTCAACATTTGCATTTCAAAAGGGAATATAAAGACATATCAAGGGATGATCAGACCAAAGTAAGACTGAAGCCAAGCAGGACAAAAATCAAATCCTGCCACTCTATGCCTGATATATGGGACTTATGATTGAATTGTACCAACTCTCTAAATCTTCCTTCTGCAGAAAACATATCCTTTTTCTTTGGCCACCTCCATTTCATGATTGCAACTTTTTTAGTGGTTGCCAACATCTTGGGATCTCTATTTTAACTTGTTCTTCACTTCCATAGCTTCATGTATTGGGATTTCAGAGCCTCCTTGCAGGGGCTTCAATGATGTTATGCATTACATGGCCTTAGTGATTTTCTGGAGCCAGGATCACTACGAAGTTCTATGTTATGTCATCTTGTGTATCTCTCATTCCTGCAAAACTAGCACCGTGTGAATGACACTGCCAAGATCTGCTGCTAGCTGGTGATGGAGTCTGAGGTGGTACCTACCACCCCTGTTCCGGTGATCCTAGGACGTCCAGTGGTCCTAGGATGTATAAGAAAGCTAGCTGAGTACAAGACAGGAGTGGTGAGTCAGTTAGTTATCAGTGTTCCCCCGTTGTCTTCTGTATTAGTTGCTGCCCTGATTTCCTTAGTGATAATTCTTGACCTGGAAGTGTAAGGCAAACCCTTTCCTCCCCCAGGTTGCTTTTGTTCCGAGCGGTTTATCACAGCAACAGAGATGTGAACTAGAGCAGAGCACACTCTGCTGTGGTCTCAGTGTAGGGTCTTTCTCTTCAAATAACCAGACTTTCCCATGATAAGCAAGCAGTGGGAAGAGAGCGAGAAAGACTGGGCCTTGCTTGAACTTCTGAAACCCCAAAGCCCAACCCTACCCCATCAAGGTCACATTCTTTGAAATAATAATACCACTCCCTATGAGCCTATCAGGGCCATTTTCTTTCAAAATACCACAAGAGCCAAAGAAAGTTTCTTTCATTTTGTTACCTAGTTTCATAAATTACCAACCACTGTTTGCTTAGTACCAATCTTTTCCAAAACTTTAAACTCATTCTTTTCCTGGCCCCAGAGCACATTTTTCCTATCTTTCTCTGACACTTGTTCTTCTCTCACAGTGTAGATTCACATAAAAGCAGTGAGCACACACAACTTGTTTGGTAGACTTGAACTGGCTTCATTTCATTCCTGTCTCTGTCCTTGGTGGTCATTCCCACAGTACTGGTATTTCTAGGGTTTCCACTAAACTGAGACTGCAGCTTCACCTCTCTTCAGGGACTCCAACCCTGCCACAATGTGTCAAGCCTCCGCTTCTTTTCATTAGCCCTTCATGCCTTCAAAACAAGTTTTTTTTTGAGGGGAGATTCTTATACATTTTCAACTTTGGCTACAACCTTGAGATGCACCCTTGGTTCCTGGACCACAGTTTCTGGGGGATCATTCCTAGGAAACACTTTCCAGATTTTGCTTTAATGATACTGATTATGTTGCTGATTCTTCAGAGCTAGCTAACCAGAAATCACATATTCTTTATCCCAAATAGCACACAAATAGCTCTGATCAAGTCTCTGATGGACTTTCAAACTTCCCTCTGAAACCTCACAAGCCTGGCCTCCATCTTGTGTATTCCTACCAACATTCTTATCTTTTAAGCTCAATAATCTTGGTATTCATCATATTTCCCTGTCCAAAGATCCAAATCCTTCATGATCCTCCCCTAAGCAAACTGGTCAGGTATGTCATAGCAATACTGCTTTCCTTGAACAGACGTCTGTATACTTTGATTTGTGTTGGTGTGAAAACACCAAGACCAAAGCAACTTGGTGAGCATAGAGCTTATTTAAGCATACAGGTCACACAATCCATCCTCAAGGGAAATAACAGCAAGAGCATGAGGCAGTAAATGAAGCATAGATCATGAAGGAACACTGGTTTTTAGCTTACTTAATTTCCTTTCCAATACAGCCCAAGTCTACCTGCTCAGAGACACTAATAATATTACTTGACAGTCAAAATATCCTGCAGACATGCCCATACAATAATCTTTTAGAAGCAGTTCTCAATTGCAAATCCCTCTTCCCAGGTATGTCTTGTTTGTGAGAAGTTGATAAAAATTAACCAGTACATTGTGATCAAGTTCAGACTTGTGAAGCAGTAGACTTTACCTATTGAGCCATTGTGCCAGTCCATAAATAATGACTTCTACTGACTCTTTTTTAATTTGTTTTATTTTAACCTTCTCTGATTTTTATTTAAACTACTTAGTAAGGCTTTAATATTCTCAAAATTGTTAAAATTTGTTTGATGATTTTATGTGGTCTTTCCTCAATATAAATCCATATGTTTTGAGAAATATATCTACTGATGCTTTCAGTATCGTTTGATATTTATTATGTTCATTTGGTCTATAGTATACTGAGGCCCTATATGTCATTATTGATCATTGTCTCTGAGGTGGAGCCTTGTTTTATTGCCCAGGATCATCTTGGATTCTGGGCTTAGGTGATTCTCTTACTTTAGTCTCCTGAGTATCTGAAGCTATAGTTATATATGATTTGACTAATCCTCCTTATTGATCTTCTGTCTTGAAGCTCCACCTATTATTGAAAGACAGGTATTAAAAATGTCCTATTACTTACCACTGTTTCCCTTTCAGTCATCAACCCTTTCTTCATGTATTATTAGAATACTATGATTAACTCATCCCTCTGTGTTTGTGGGAGTGTTTTTGTATGACTATATGACAGATGTACTTCTGGTAATCTCATCTTTTCATAATTATATGTCATTCTCAGTCTCTTGAAATAATTTTTGTTTAAAGACTATTTTGCATATTCTGAGTATAAATACCTCTCTCTTTCTTTGCTTGTTTTTGTGTTTTGTTTTCTTTATTCTTCATTTTTATGGAAATTTATCTAGTTATAATATTACTATGTGCATGGATTATATTTTCTTGCTTTTACCTCTAGTCTATGGACATATTTACAACTAAAATGAATCTTAGATATAAGCCTATATTTTATATATATACTTTTTCAATTTGTTTATCTGTTAAAATGTTTTAGAATTAGGACAATTATCTATTTATATTTAAAGTACTTGTTTGACTTGAGGATTTGCTATGTTTATGTAAAACCTATCTATCTCTATCTGTTATCTATCTATCTATCTATCTATCTATCTATCTATCTATCTATCATCTATCTATATCATCTATCATTTTCCCCAACTCTGTGTGTATCTACATCCATAATTTAATTCTTTGATTTCAGTGTTAGCCTAGCCCACTTTCTGTTTCTGTAAAAAAAATACCTGAAACTGAGTACTGTGTAGGAAAAATATGTCTTTTTAAAAGCATGGTTCATATTTTCAGAGGCTGGAAGTCTAAGACAATTTGATAGAAAAGATCTCTTTGTCTATATAATGACAGAGTATACAAATAGAAAATGTCTGGCCATGTAAAAGGGGGCAATCATGGAGAGTAGCCTCATTTTATAACAACTGTTCTTGCAAGAACTGATAGAGGTTCAGCAACAAGTACATTAATCTCTTCCAAAGATAATGCCTCTAATAACCAAAGACATTCCAAGAGGCCTAATATCAGAAAAGTTCAGGAACCTCTTATTAATTCCCACACTGGGGAGCAAGCTTCTATCACTTGAACTCTTGAGTGACACACTCAATAACATTAAACCCTCAACCATTTCTTTATCGCTTTCTTATTCTTTTGAGATTTGGTCTCATTATGTATGTCTGGTTAGCCTTGAATTTGCTATGTAGACTAGGCTGGCTGCCAGCTCACAGATGGCACCTGCTGCTGGGATTAAATAAAAGTGTCTACCACCATGCTTGGCCCTTTCTCATTTTCGTTTGTATGTATTTTCTTTTTATTAGCCACAGGATTTGCATGAAGAAATTTACAACAACATAATTTAAGCTAATAGCAAGTAAGCCATAATTGTATATAGAAAGACTGTACTTTGAATTCTTCTTACTCATTTCTATTATTAATACTAAAACTCACATAATTTTAAGTTGAGTATATATCAAAATATTCTTATAGACATTTTAAACCTTCTTTTCATGTATTTTGTTACAGGACTGAAATTGCTATATATTCCATCATTATAGTATTCTCTGTTTATATATCTATACCTACACACATATGGTCAGCTATATTTATCACCCATATAAAATTTTACCAATTAGATGTCTATTTAATGTTTTCAATTGTGTTTTCCTTTTTTATACCACTTTAAAGACTTCCTCGAGAATTTCTTGTAAGATTGTAGTAATGATAGACTAAGCTTGTAAGTACAAAATACTGCTCTTTCAAGTTCTGTGGACCGATTTTATAAATACTGTAGTTTTCATTGTAAGTTTTATTCTCTTGCTACTTTTAATATATCAGTGTCTTCCTTTCCATCTTACAAAATATCTACTGAGAAGTACACTTAAGAGAGTTATTGGAATTTCCTTGTACATAGTTTTCAAAATATTTGAAGCTGTGACTTTACTTTTTAAAAATTTATGTCTTTGTGTGGTCATGTATGTGCAACAGTTCATGTATAAATAGTAAGTTCTTGCCTATCTTGTGGGTCCCAGATATAGACGTAACATGATCACTGTGGGCAACAAACACCTTTATTCATTGTACCATCTCACCAGTTTTTATTTGTGAATGAATGATGTTTGATAATTTTATTCTGTGCCCTGTTTTTGTAATCTACTGAGATATCAATCTACTTTTCTGGATTTTTGAAGTTTGTCAGCTATTTTTTTGTTTTATTTTTTGTTTATTATTATTATATTTTTAGTT
>NC_022026.1:8435556-8436665 GCF_000317375.1 Microtus ochrogaster | reverse complement strand
CACACAGTTCCAGGCACACAGTGGTCCACATTGCCATCAAGCAAGCTGTAGAGTTTTACTCCAAATGCTCCATTCAAAAGCTCTGTCTCCTGCAGGAGCCAGACAGAGATCGCAATGGTGGCACAGCACAGAAAGCCGGCATTTTAAAACAGCCAGTTTTTTCCTGCTGCTGAGTCAGGAAAATTTAAAAATGGAGGACGTACCATTTTGTGCTAGCTCTGGGGCCTCCAGGTAGGAGCAGCACTCAGCACTTTAATTCTGAGACTGAACATGCAGCACAGAAATTCTTTTCATCCAAGTTACAGCCAAATCTGACAGGCAGAGCACTGCGTAGTCTGAAAACATGTCTTTGTATGGTGGCAGGAATCCTCCATGCTCTAAGCCTGATTCGGCCGGCTGCCCAGGTGCAGGTGGGGAGCCCTGAGCCATCAGCAAGGTCTCAGAGCACTCTCCTTCCTATCCCAAGTGGGAACACAAACATCCAGTCCCATAAAAGCCATTGAAATGCTTTAAAGCCAGAGTTCACACTGGCAGCACAGCCCCAAGAAGCTGTGCTTTAAATTGACACAGCGTTTTTTTTTCTGCTGATGTTGCTGAATCAGGAAATCTCTCTACAGCATGCCACCAGCAAACAGCAAAAATCTGTGTTAAACTTTCTCTCCCTTATTTTTAAGGATTCTCAGGTTTTTAAGTGGATTTAGTCCATCATGATGGGTTCCACTCTGAAGTAATAGGCGCTGCAGGCTGCCTCCCGCCACCCGGCGCCGGCATGGCTAGCTTTATACAAAATAATTACATGGAAACTGTATTCTTTTAAACACTGCCTGGCCCATTAGTTCCAGCCTCTTATTGGCTAGCTCTTACTATTGATCGAACCCGTTTCTAATATCCCTGTAACACCATGAGGTGTCTTACCAGGGAAGATCTTAACCTGCATCTGTGTTCTGTTTAATGATGGGGGAGAGTCTTCTGTTTTGTGTTAATTTCATTGGTTAAATAAAGAAACTGCCTTGGCCCTCTAATAGGACATAAAATTAGGTAGGCGGAGTAAACAGAACAGAATGCTGGGAGAAAGAAGCTGAGTCAAGGAGTTGCCATGGTTCTCCCAC
>NC_022026.1:8424130-8434211 GCF_000317375.1 Microtus ochrogaster | reverse complement strand
CCAGGGAGATGTCCCCAGCTAGTACCTTGGGCAACTGAGGAGAGGGAACCTGAAATGATCCTATCCTATAGCCATTCTGATGAATATCTTGCATATCACCTTAGAACCTTCATCTGGCGATAGATCGAGATAGAGACAGAAACCCAAATTGGAGCACCGGTTTGTCAGCTATTTTAAAAGGAAAATAAATATGTATTTTGTCTATTTTGCCCCTTCTTCTATGCTGAACAAACTATGGATATTGATAAACTATTTTGTTTCTTATAAAGGCCTTTGACTTTTCTCTCTTTTTCTCATTCTTTTTGTTGTTGTTTTCTGACTAGGTAATTTATAATGACCTACATTTGAATTTATTGCTCCTTCTTATTTTGATGTATTCCGCTGTTGCTCCATACTCATCATTATTTTTTAACTTCAGTTAGAAATCATTCCTGCTTAATTTTTGTTTTTCAACATAAATTCCTTTCATTGAAATTCTTTTTCTTTTTACACCTTGGTCATTCGGGGTCATTATGAGCATCTTTCTTTGGGTATTTTGAGTTCCTTGTGAGGTATTTCATAATTTGATTTTCCAATATCCATTTATAGAGAGTTTGTTTAGTTGGGCCTTGTTTATATATTTCTTTGTAGATCTTGTGAAATGTGCCATTCCCAACAATCTTATAGTCTAGATTCCATCAATTTTGGGATTCAGGAGCTGTTGAAATCAGTTGTTTTCACAGCTTCTTGAACAGCTAGAAATCTGGATACACAGACAGCTCTTCTTTTTTTCTATGTCCAGAGACAATGCTCAGCTGCATTGGCTTCTGTCTTCTTTAACCATGGATTCGTTGAAGCAATAGTATTGTACACAGAGTATCAGGAGATTTCCACCTGTGCTCTGAGATAGGTGAGAGCGAAAGTCATCACAGAAAAGAGTCGGGATATTAAACATGGGTTCCAGTTTCTTCTTTTCATTTCCTTGAAAATTTGGGAACTGGCAGCTTCATCCTAATTGCATGGCACTGTGATGAAGGGTGCATCTGCAGTATGAGGACAACAGGGATTTTCCTTCTAGAGTCAATGTGACTAGTTTCATGCTTCTATGGGTAATAGAAGTGTACTATGTTCTCTATCACAAAGGGAATTTTTTTATATATGATTGATGAATCGAATGATCATATTGTAGAAAGGAAAGTCTAATTGCAGTCTAATGTTATCAACCAGCTCGTGTTTTACAACTACATGAGTTTTATTTGCTACGTCTTTCTCCTTTCAACTGTTAAAGTGAACCAATTTATTAGTCATGTGATCTATAGGTCTAAAACTAGGGTATTTTCTTTGATGTTTTTGGAGAATATTCTTATTTAATATCTAAGACAATTTGAAAATTCAAACCACTTACTATAGGAAAAAGGAATTTAACAGGGTATCAAATCTAATAATCTTATTTCCAATTTAGATATTTCCCACTTTATTGTATTATAGCTTCTAATTGTACAAAATGGTCTTATTACAGAATTGAATGTGTATATAACATACTTTGATCATATTCATCCTACTATTAACTCTCTTGTCCTAATTTTTACTCCTGACTTTTCCCTTTATTTTCTAAAATAGTTCCCCATGCCTTTATGACTTTAAATGTTTTGATTTTATATATGAGAGAAAATATGCAATATATATCTTTCTAAATCTGAGTTATTTAATTATCCTGATGATCTGTTGTTCTAACATATGGAAATGGCATGATCATGTGCTGTTTTATGGCTGACTAGAATGCTATTGTACAAGCAACATATTTTAATGTATTTGTCTGTACAAGAGAACCTAGACTGAGTCCATCTGTTTCTATTGTGAACGTGACACAAGGAACATGGTGATGTAAAAATTATCATGATTTATGATGACTTTGCTTCCTTCAGGCAAATATTTTTCAAGAAAAAGAAAACTGGACAGATTTTCAAGGAATTTCTGTTCTGATTTCCATGGAGGCTTCAGTAATTTACTCTCATATGACTATATATAAGAGTTCCATTTCTTGCATCCTTCTCAACGTTTTGTTTTGTTTTTGAGGTTTATTTTGTTTTATTGTTGGTCATCATTCTGACAGGGATGAGGCAGAATCACAAAGCAGTTTCTTTGTTCCTTTTTCCCTGAGATTTAAGCATGCAGTACACCTTTGCAAAATGCCTATCAGACATTTGCAATTCTTATTTCGAGATCTATTTGTTGCATTCATTCCTCTATTTGTTGATAGGACTATTCTTTTGGTATTTAAATTTAGTTATTTGTATATGTTGGCTATTAATCATATTTCAGATGAATAGGTGGGAAAGGAGTTTTCCCCTCTGTGTGCCATCTGCTCTCTCTGGTAATTGCTTCCTTTGCTGTGTAGCTTTCTAATTTCATGCAATCAAATTTCCCAGTGCCTGCTATTATTTCATGAGCTACTGGAGTTCTTCTGTTCAGAAAGTCCTTTCTTTTGCCTTGATCAGTACGTTCTTCACCTATGTTTTTCCTGTAGTAATTTCAGACTTTCAAGTTTTACATTAAAATTTTTTGATCTGGGCCTGGATTCTACCCTTAAGTGCAGTTTATATATCCTGAGAGCCTCCAATAGAGAAAACTAAATTTTACTTTGAAAGTGGATGTCATTTGGAGATCATTTTTTTGGTTATGGACGGGATCTCATGTCCACTGTCTCTCTCATAGCTCCAAACTGTGCAGGCCTTGTGCTTGCTGTTGCATATGTCAGTACATATGTGCATCAGTCATGATGTGCCTGGAAGATGTTGTTTCCTTTGTGTCATCCCACCCATCCGGATTTACAATCTTTCCACCTCTCTGATCCCTGGTGCAGTGAAGACATCCCATCTAGAACTGAATGTTCCAAAGCCTCTCACTCTTTACACATTGTCCACTTATGGGTCTCTATTTTAGTTACCATATACTGCAAGAGGATACTTATTGAAGATGTCTGAACAACATGCTGACCAATTACTATAGTGGAAGTAATAGGAGTCATTGCATTCCTGTGTTCCTATGGCATAACAACAATGTTTGGTTTGCCCCTGGGTCCATGGCATATCTAGTCTCAGTTTATTGGCTACTTGCCTAGTTTCAGGCCTAAGTTTCATTGGATATATTTTTTAGAATATGTTGCTCTCCTCAGTCATTTAGCTAGAAGGTTTTAAGCACTATTGAAGGAAACACTCACTGTGCCTACATTATGACTTGGTTGTATTTTTTATAAGAAACTTGAGAATCTTGCGAGTTTTTCTTAAACTATTTTTTCTTTTATAAGAACAATGTTGAAAATGCTTTCTTTTTTCCATTGTATAATTTTTAGCTTCAAAACCAGGTGTTCATAGGTTTGTGGATTAATATCTGGGTCTTTGATTTGATTCAGTTTGTCAACCTCCCTCTTTTTATGCTAGTACTAAGATGTTCTCATTGCTGGAGGTCTGTGATAGAACTTGATATCAGGGATGGTAAGCCCTCCAGAAATTCTAGGATTGTTTTTGCTGTCCTGAGATTTTTTGTCCATATGAAGCTGATTATTGTACTTTCAAGGTCTGTGAAGAATTGTGTTGGAATGTTGATGGCGAGTGCATAAAAATCTATAGATTGCTTTTGGTAGGATTGCCATTTCTACTATGTTGATCCTACCTATCCAGGAGCATGAGAGACATTTCCATTTTCTAGTATATTCTTCAATATCTTTCTTTAAAGACTTAAAGTTCAAACGGTTCTGGAATAATTGGATGTCAACATGTAGAAGAATGAAAATAGAACCATATCTATCCTCATGCACAAAACTCAATTCTAAACAGATTAAAGACCTCAATATAAATCTGATGACACTGAACATGATAGAAGAGAAAGTGAGAAGTAGTCTTCAATGCATGGGCACAGGAGATCACTTCCTAAATATAACCCTAGTAGCACAGACACTGAGAGAAACAATAAATAAATGGGACCTCCTGAACTGAGAAGTTTCTGTAAAGTAAAGGACACAGTCACTAAGACAAAAAGGCAGCCTACTGAATGGGAAAAGACCTTTACCAAGCCCGCATCAGACAAATTACTGATCTCCAAATTATATAAAGAACACAAGAAATTAGATATCAAAGTTCTAAATAACAAATTAAAAAATAGGGTACAGAACTAAACAGAGAATTCTCAACAGAAGCATCTCAAATGGCCAAAGATACTTAAAGGAATGTTCAACATTCTTAGCAATCAGGGAAATACAAATTAAAACAACTCTAAGATACCATCTTACACTAGTCAGGCTAAGGTCAGAAACACCAATGATAGTTTATCCTGGAGAGAATGTTGAGTAAGGGGAACACTCTTTTATTGCTGGTGTACAACTTGCAAACTTGTACAACCATTTTGGAAATCGTATGTCAGTTTCTCAGAAAATTGGGAGTCAACCTACCTCAGGATACAGCAATACCACTTTTGGGCATATACCAAAAAGATGTTCAATCATTCTACAAAGGCATTTGTTCAACTATGTTCATAGAAGCAGTATTTCTAATAGCCAGAACCTGGAAAAACCTAGATGCCCCTCAACCAAAGAATGGATTAAGAAAATGTGGCACATTTACACATTAGAGTAGTACTCAGCAGTAAAAAGAAAACAATGATATCTTGAATTCTGCATGCAAATGGATGGTATTAGAAAACACTATCCTGAGTGAGGTAACCCAGACCCAAAAAGATGAATATAGTATGTACTCACTCATAAGTGGATACTAGCTATAGGATATTGAGCCTATAGTTCATGATCCTAGAGAAGCTAAGTAATAAGGTAAACCCTAAGAAAAACATATATAGATCCAGTTGGAAAGTCGAAATAGACAAGATCACCAGACAAAATTGGGAGCATGGGGGTGGGGGATGAAGAGAGGGTAGAAAGGAAAGAGGAGGGGAGAAGGGGAGATGTGAGGAGAACCTGAGGGAATGGGATAGTCGAGATGGAGGAAGGACAGAGATGAGAGCAAGGAAAGAGATACCTTGATTGAGGGAGACATTATAGGATTAACAGAAACCTGGCTCCAGAGAAATTCCCATGAATCCACAAGGTCGACCCCAGATAAGACCCTAAGTAATAGAGGATGGGGGGCCTGATCTTGGTTTGTCTTGTAGTCAGACCGATGAATATTTTACATATCTCAATAGAACCTTCATATATCAACATACAGAAAGAGAGGCCGAGAACTGCATTGGAGCGCTTGACTTGAGCTCCCAAAGTGCAATTGAAGAATGGGAACAATGAGGATATGAGCAAAAAGGTCAAGACCATGATGGGTACACCCACTGAAGCAGTCTACCTGCTGCGGCAGAATTGTCCGTATTCTGTCAATCATGTTTAAAATAAACACTGATTGGCCAGGCAGGAAGTATAGGCAGGTCAACCAGGCAGCTAATGGGAGCTCACAAACTCTTGCCAGGCTGGGAAAGAACAAGCATAGTACTAAACTAGTCCCTCTGATTGTGTTGCTGAGCCTAGATATAGTAGAGAGGGCCTTGGACCTTCCCCAAAGCAATGTGCCTTACCCTCTCTGAGGAGTGGGGTTGGGGTGTATGTAGAGGAATGGGAAGGGGAAGGGAGTAGGAACTGGGTTTCATATGTATAATGAAAAACAGATAGTTTATTCTATTTTTAAAAAAATAAAAAACAATCTTTTTTTTTTTAAAAAGAACGTTGTTGTTTATCTTCAAGATGCTTCCTTGTAACAGGCATGATGACATATTCTTATCATCAGGCTTTCCGAGAACAAAGACAGGACAATTGTGAATCAAGACAATCTTGGGATACACAATGAAAATAAGACAATGCCAGGTATGAAAGAAAAAGGAAACATCTGTTTATATGTGTGATACTTAGTGTTGTCAACTTGACAGAATTTATAATTACTTGGAATCAGGGCCTCTGGGGATACCTTCAAGGTATTAAGTATATTTTGTCAATTAATGTGAAACTACTCACCTTATTTGGAAGCAAGAAGGGTTCAGCCTGAAGGTCAGAAAAGCAAAGAGCCAGCCACTGGCTTTTACCTTGACCTCAGTCCGAAATGGTGATCCTGCCTCCAAGAATCTCAGAATGAGAATGAGAATGAGAGCTGTTTCCTCCTATTTTATAATGCTCTCTAGTTTTGGGATTAAAGGTATGTACCACTGGGATTAAAGGCATGTACTGCCTGATTTCTATGGCAACTAGTGTGGCTACTGGGATTAAAGTTGTGTGTTTTACCACTGCCTGGTCTGTAAGGCTGATTAGAGAGGCTGTTTTACTCTATGATGTTCAGACAAGCTTTATTTATTAAAATACAAACAAAATGCCACTAAAGTCTATATCAGTTACTGCCTCTAGGTTCTTGTTCTGACTTCCTTAGATGATGAACTTATAAACTGTATGGTGAAATAAAGAACACCCCCTCCCCCAAACAGCTTTGGTTACTGTGCTTAAGAGAAACCCTTATTAAGACACATAGCAACAGAAACATAAACTGAGACAGTTTATATCTATTACTTTTTCAAATAATAGAATGCAATACTTTAAAAGGAGAATGTTTTGAGAGTAATATATTATTTATATTATAAAAAGAAAAAATAACTTAAAACAAAAATGAAGAAGGCAAATCTATGGTTAAGAACAGGAAAAAAATAAAAGTGAAAAGAAAAAAAATAGAGAAAAATCAAGGAAACCAGAAACTGGTTCTTGAAAAGGCCAATATTATTAAAACTCTTTTTAGCCTAACCAATAAAAAAGGGGCAAGCTTGCAAATTGTTTATGTCACATATAGCAAGACAATAATAGGAGCAATGGTATGCTCAAAATATTGACAAGTTAATGACATAGTTTGATTCCTTGGAAGATGTACATCACTAAAAACTCATCTTTTCTGAAGGGAAACAGAGGATCAGGGGACTTGGGGAGAGGGAAGGAAGGCTGTGGTTGGGATATATTATATGAGATAATAATAAAGAAAAAGAAAAGGAAAAACTCATTTATGAACAAGTAGATAATCACAAGTACTTCTAAATATCTTAATGAAACTAAAATCAATTTTCAGGAAAGATTGCAACAAAGAAAGTTACATGCCAGAGTAAATAAACTGGTTAATTATGTATAAACAGTGAACGAAAAGAAAATGACACCATTTCTCTACAAACTCATGAAGCTGTAGAAAAGAGAATACATTACAACCTCTTTTATTCAAGTTTACCCTGATGACAAGAAATATGAAAATAAAACACAAGTAAAAATTATAGACTATTATACCTCATGGGCATCAATGTGAATATCTTTAAAGGATATTAACATATCAAATCTAACAATTTCTATGAAGAAAATTATATCTTGATCATATTGGGTTTATCTTAGGAAAACAAAGCTCATTCAGAATTATAAAATCAATCAAATCCATATAATCATAGTCATATATTGCATGAACATAATATTAGCTGCATAAAAAGATTTGACAAGTTTAATTATCCATTAATGTTTAAATTGTCAGCATAGAAGGAATAGATCTTCAACTTAATAACTGAAAGACTACTAAAACTTCTATTTTACATCACATAATGCCACTAAAATTTTATATTTAGCTGTAAAATACTGAGTACTTTCCCCCTAACTTCAACAAGGGAGAAATGTCTAATTTAACCACTTTCTAATATTAACCAGTGCAAGGAAGCAAGAAAAAGAAATTAAAGGCATACAGACTGGAAAGGATAAAAGAAAAACTCCCCTTTATGCATTTAAGATGTTATTTACAGAGAAAAAAAATCATGAAATCTACTATAATGCTGACTTAATATTGTAATTAATGACAATAGAATCCAACATTGTTAAAAAACATACAGGAGCTGATCATGTACCTAAGTGATTGAGACCCAAAAAGATGAATATGGTATGCAATCACTCATAAGTGGATACTATTTATAAACAGAGGACATTGAACCTATAGTTTATGATCATAGAGAAGCTAACCCTGAGAAAAATATAGATAGATAGATCCACCTGGAAATCCTGGTCAAAAAAAAACAAAGTTTCAGTTATGATAGATAACTAAGTTGTATGTAGTATGACAAATAAATATATAAATGAATCTAATGTTGTAAGCTGATACTGTTTTATGTATTCGAAAATTGATGCTGGGTGGTGGTGGCACATGCGATTAATCCTAGCACTTGCAAGGCAGAGGTAGGCGGATCTCTGTGAGTTTGAGGCTAGCTTGGTCAACAGAGAAAGTTCCAGGAGTTTCCAAAGCTAAACAGAGAAGCCCTGTCTCAAAAAAAAAGAAAGAATAGAAAAAGGAAGAAAAAATTGCTAATACGACAGATTTTAAGTTTTCTCTTTTATTCTTCTATGCACAAATATAAAGGAAAAACCATTGCATCATGATCTATATATTAATCAGCTTGAGTGCTGTTTCCTTTCACAATGTTTGTGTCAGAACTTTTTTGTTTTGTTTTGTTTTGTTTTTTTTTTTTTTGAGACAGGGTTTCTTTGTGTATTCCTCACTGTTCTGGACCTTGCTTTGCAGACCAGGCAAGTCTCACACTCACAGATATCAGCCTGCCTCTCAGCATCCTAAGTAGTGGGTTTAAAGGTATCCACTGCCATGCCCAGCTATGTCAGAACATTTTCAGGAAAGTTTTGTATATCTTACATTGACATACTTTAAAAATTATTTTTATTTATTTGTGGTGTATGAGTGCCAGTGTACCACATGAGAGTAAGTGTCTGCAGAGATCCTTCCACCCAAAATGGTGTTAAGTCCTGATATTGGGATTACAGGGGATTGAAAGTTATACAATATTTGACATGGGTTTTGAGAACCGTATTCAAGCCCTCTAGAAAGCTCTTTGCTCAGTCAACTCTCCAGAAAATATTTTACCTCTGCTCTAAAAGCTGACAATTAATTTGTCAATATTAGTTAATTAGTTAAGCAAATAATATATCAAAATAAATTTAAAAAATCATATGAATAAAAGTAGTATTTAGGTCAAAGGAGGATATTAATACTGTTTTATTCTTTTGGTCACCTTGAAAAATTACCTGAATAAATTAACTAAAAGACAGATTTTGGCTCATAGTTTTAGAAGTATTCATCCATGATTGACTGGCTCCAGTGATCTTGGGCATGTGATGAGAAAGAACTATAACATCTTGTCATAAGACTGTAGTGATACACACTGTTTAGCTTCTGGCAGCCAGGAAGTATAACTGTGGGGAAAGAAGAATGAAACATGAGCTATCCTTAAAAAATTAAGTTGGATCAACCTAATTTTTATCTATTTATTTTAATAAAAAAGAAAACAAACTATCTTTTTTAATTATACGTACCAATCCAAGTTCCTACTCCCTTGCATTCTACAATTCCTTCCACACCCCACCCCACCCCACCCCCAACAATCCTCAGAAAGAGTAGATCACGTTGCTTTGGGGAAGGTCCAAGGCCTTCTCTACAATATCTAGGCTGAGAAAGGTATCTATCCAAAGATAATAGGTTCCTAAAAAGCTAGTCCAAGCAGTAGGAATAAATCCTGGTGCCACTGCCAGTGGTCCCTCAGTCTGCCTCAGCCATACAACTGTCAACCACAATCAGAGGGACTAATTTAGTCATATGCTTTTTCTTTTCCAGCTTGGCTAGAGTTTGTGAGCTCCCATTATCTCAGGTAAACTGTTTCAGTGGGTGTACCCATCATGGTCTTGACCTCTTTGCTCATATTCTCATTCTTCCCACTCTTCAATTGGACTTTGAGAGCTCAGGTCCAGTGCTCCAATGAAGGTCTCTGCCTCTCTTTCTGTATGTTGATATATGAAGGTTCTATGGTGATATGTAAAAATATTCATCAGTCTGACTACAGGGCAAACCAAAATCAGGCTGCCCATCCTCTACTGCTTAAGGTCTTATCTGGGGTCATCCTTGTGAATTCCTGGGAATTTTGCTAGAGCCAGGTTTCTGTTAATCCTAAAATGTCTCCCTCAATCAAGGTATCTCTTTCCTTGCTCTCATCTCTGTCCTTCCTCCATCTCGACTATCCCATTCCCTCAGGTTCTCCTCACATCTCCCCT
>NC_022026.1:8418898-8421205 GCF_000317375.1 Microtus ochrogaster | reverse complement strand
ACTACTTCTCACTTTCTCTTCTATCATGTTCAGTGTGGTCAAATTTATATTGAGGTCTTTAATCCGTTTAGAATTGAGTTTTGTACATGGAGATAGATATGGATCAGTTTTCATATTTCTAAATGTTTACATCCAGTTATGTCAGCACCAATTGTTGAAGATCCTTTGGTTTTTCCATTGTATAATTTTAGCTTATTCATCCAAAATCATGTGTTCATAGGTGTATGGATTAGTATCTGGGTCTTTGATTCAATTCCTTTGTTCACCCTCCCTATTTTTATGCCAGTACCAAGATGCTTTCTTCACTGTATCTCTATTATAGAACTTGATGTTAGGGATGGTGATCCATATGGAAGTTCTTGTATTGTACAGGATTGTTTTGGCTATCCTGGGTGTTTTGTTTTTCAATATGAAGTTGGTTATTTTTCTTTGACAGTCTGCAAAGAATTGTGTTGGGATTTTTATGTGGATTGCATTGAACCTATAGATTTCTTTTAGTAGGATTGTAATTTTTTGCTATGTTGATCCTACTTGTCCAAGGCCATGGGAGATCTTTACATTTTTGGTATCTTCTTTAATTTCTTTCTACAAAGCCTTGTATTTATTTCTGAATATGGCTTTCACGTCTTTGGTTAGTGTTGCCCCAAAATATTTTAAGTTATTTGTGGATATTGTGAAAGGTGATGTTTCTCTGACTTCTCTTTATGGTTCTTTATCATTTGTATATAGGATGGCTACTAATTTTTTTGAGTTGATCCTGAACCCTGCCACATCACTGAATGCGTTTATCAGCTGTTGGAGTTCTCTGGTATTGTTTTTAGGGTTGCTTATATATACCATCCTATCATCTGCAAATAACAAAAATTTGACTTCTTCCTTCCCAACTTGAATGCTTCTATATCCTTTTGTTGTTTTATTGCTATAGCCAGAAATTCAAGAACTATGTTGAAGAGATATGGAGAAAGTGGACAGCATTGTCTGGTTCCTGATTTTAGTGGACTCACTTTAAGTTTCTCTCCATTTAAGTTGATGTTGGCTGTAACCTTGTGTATTGCTTTTATTTATACTTAGGTATGTTCCTTAAATTCCTGATCTCTTCAAGACCTTTATCATGAAGGGGGTTTGGATTTTGATGAATGTTTTTTCAGCATCTAATGAAATGATCATATGTTTAATTTTACCCCAACAGCCTCCATCTTCCACAGTTCCACCATCTTCCATAACTTATTCAGAATTTAAATGTGTCAGTATATTAGGCCATTGGTGAAGTCAAAGTCCTCATGCTTAATTCACTTTCCTCCACAATCCCCATTTATAGACACTACTTGCATCATGGACCAAGTATTCAATAACTGAGACTTTTGGGGGAAGGCTTTGCTTTGTATCTGAGGCATAACCAATACAATAGAGATGATTAGCCAGGCCAAAATTCATCTCTAAAAAGATAAATAAAATAGTTTCACTGATTCACTGGAAATTAGATAATTAATGGAAAGTAATCAGTGTGACTATAAATAAAAATAATATTTTAAAAAAGACATATTTGAAACAAGCTTTATTTAATGAAATTGAAGGATTTGAAACATGTCTCAGTGTTTCAGAATACATGCTTTCCTTCAAAGTCATCTTAGTTTAGTTTCATGCACCCACATTGGGCACCTCAAAATGGACTGTCACTCTAGCTCTGGGGGATCCAGTGCTTCTGGCCTCTATGTGCACATGATTTCTGAGAAGCAAATTCCAGGAGCAGGGGAAGGAGTAACAGAAGCTTGACTGGTTTTATTATGATGCGGCCTTTGTCTCAATGGAGTTGATTATGCCAAAGCCTAATTTGGGTAGGAAGTCGCCTCCACTCTTGCTTTGCTCTCTGAGGGATTCCCAGGGCATGGCAATTATCTACCATCCCTCATCTGGCTTGGGAACCTACACTAGATAGATAGATAGGTAGATAGATAGATAGATAGATAGATAGATAGATAGATAGATAGATAGAGTGAAGGGTGTCTAGACTATTTTAGAAAGATTGTGATGACTCATCCTGTAAAGAAAGCAGTAAAATTGAAATTCATAAGAATCTTTTTCTATACTCTTCAAATTTTTCCCCAAAATAGAAACAGAAAGAACATTGCCAAATTCATTTTCTAAGGTCACAGTCACCCTGATACCTAAAACACAAAGATTCAACAAAGAGAATTACAGACCAATTTTCCTCATGAACATAGATGCAAAAATCCTCAAAATTTATGCAAGAACATATCAAAAAATCATCCACCATGATCAGGTAGGCTTCATCCCAGAGATGTAGGG
>NC_022026.1:8403994-8418798 GCF_000317375.1 Microtus ochrogaster | reverse complement strand
AAAAAAAAAACAGAAAGAAAAATGCCACATGATCATCTCATTAGATGATGAAAAAGCCTTTGAAAAATCCACAAGCCCTTTATGATAAAAGTCTTGGAGAGATCAGGGATATAAGGGATATACCTAAGCACAATAAAAGCAATGTATAGCAAGTCCATAGCCAGCATCATGTTAAATGGAGAGAAACTTAAAGGAATTCCACTAAAATCAAAGACAAGACAAGGCTACTCAATACAGTATTTGAAGTTTTAACTAGATCAATAAGACAACTTAAGGAGATCAAAGGGATACAAATGGAAGGGAAGATGTAAAAATATTGTTATTTGCAAATGATATGATAGTGTACAGAAATGACCCCAAAAAATTCTACCAGGGAATGCCTACAACTGATAAATATCTTTAGCGAAGTGATTGAATACAAAAGTAACTAAAAAAAAAAAAAACAAAAACAAAACAAACCAGTAGCCCTCCTATACGCAAACAATAAACTGAGTGAGAAAGAAATTAGGGAATCACCCTTCACATTAGCCAAAAACAATATAAAATATCTTGGGGTAACTCTAACCCAGCAAGTGAAACACCTGTATGACAGGAACTTCAAGTTTTTGAAGAAAGAAATTAGAGAAGATATCAGAAGATGCAAAGATATCTCATTAACATGAATAGGTAGGATTAACTTATTAAAATGTCAATCTTGAAAAGAGCAATCTGTAGAGTCAATGGAATCCCTATTAAAATATGTAAATAATTTTAAAAAACTAGACAATAGAAAACCACTATTGGTCAATAAAAAATGGGGTGCAGGTCTAAACAGACATTTCTCAATAGAAGAATCTCAAATGCCTGTGAATCAATAAAAGAAATGATCAGAATCCTTAACCTTCAGGGAAATGATAATTTAAAAGATTCTGATTCTGAGATTCTATCTTTTTAGGTATCAGAATGACTAAGAATCAAACCACCAGTGAGAGCTCACCATACTGGAGAGGATGGGGAGCCAAGGGATCACTGGTGGGAATGTACAGTCACTTTGGAAATCAATATGGCAGGTTCTCAAAAAGAAAATCAATCTACCTCAAGACCCACCTATACCACTCCTGGGCATATACCCAAAAGACACTCTACCATACCACAAAGATACTTGGTCAACTATGTTTATAGTAGCTTTATTCATAATAGCCGGTACCTAGATATCCCCCAACCGAAGAATGGATAAAAACAATGTAGTACATTTACACAATAGTGTATTACTCAGCTGTTAAAAATAATGGCATCAGGAAATTTGCAGGCAAATGGATGGAACAATAAAAATTGTCCTGAGTGAGGTAACCTAGACCCAGAAAAACAAACATGGTATGTACTCACTCATAAGTGGATATTAGCTGTAAAGAAAAGGAGAGTCATGCTGTAATCCACAGACTCAGAGAAGCTAAGTAAAATGTAGGGTTCAAGGATGGTATGCATGAACCTCACTGTGAAAGGGAAATGGAATGAATACTGCCAGTGGATGGGAGGAGGGGCACGGAAGGGGAGACAGGCATGGAAACAGGAAGGATCAGGTACAGGGAGGATGGAGGGAGATTGTATTGGGAAAAATAACTGGAATATCTGGGATGAGCTCAAAACAGAACAATGATGACTATGAGAGAGACCCTGTCTAAGACTCCTAGAAATAGGAGATAGGGATGGAGCCTGAACTGACCATCTCCTGTAATCAGTAGAGGGACTAGGAGAGCAACTCAGCCACAAACCCTTCAACTTACAATTTGTCTTGCTACAGATGTGCTGGGAAAAAGATAACACAGAAGTTGAGGGAGTGACCAACTAATGACTGACCCAGCTTGAGACCTATACCCGAAGAGGTAGCTCAACTCTGAGGGCCAAGATCCAGAAGTTGGATACCCCAGAGACCTAGGATAGAACCAAACACCACTGGCAAAAAATGTCAGTGAAATGATTCTTAGTGATATCTTGTTACAATTGTTAACAGTTCTGTAGCTTGGTCTCTCTGTGAGACTCCCAACACTGAGAACAGGGGCTGCCTTTGCCTATGATCCCTGCCCTTGTACCCTTTCTTCCTACCAGATTGTCTTATCCAGCCTTAATGGAAGAGGAGGTACCTAGTCTCATTGAAACTTGATATACCATGGCTAGCTAATATCCATGGGCAGTGAGCCTGTATATGAAGAGAAACAGTGAAGGATAAGTGGAGGGGGAGGAACTAGAAAGATGGGAAGCAGGAGAAACTTTGATTGGGATTTAAAAACAAAATACACACACACACACACACACACACACACACACACACACATACACACACACATGTGCGTGCAAAGAATCTTTTCCTGGGAAGGTCCTTAGTCTTCAGACACCTATAAGATACTACTTTAGGCATTTAGTTTAAGCAATAAAAATGCTGTACACATCTCACAGATCATTAAGCTGAATGAGCCAACTTAAAGGCACCAGAAGATTCTTGGTGACTCCTGCATGTCCTCACAGTGTGAAATGGCAAACACAATATCTTCAGTTGTGTTCTTTAGAGGTACTAATTTTAGAAATCTCCAGGACCACTACCATCACCATGAAAGTTGTATTTCAAAATACAAATTTTGGAAAGACACTGCCCACAATAGCAGGTAATTAGCAGCAACATTCAGACTATTGCAGTCCACTAATCCCAGGTTTCTTCAGCATGAAGAGCCAATTACAGATAAACATAGTTATTAGGGCTAATATTGAATTTACCCCATCTTTATGCTAAAAACACTAGTTTTTGACCTATAGTTTGATGTTAACAAGTTAATTTTGAAGTAAAAATTCTTACGGTATCAGAATAAACATGATACTGTAAGGCAAGTGGACTAAAAGAATCTTTGCTGCCAATTATTTTAGTCTATGAGTCAACTTTGTTTTTAATCCACTGATTTAAAGGAGAATGTTCTAACAAAGGCAAGTGTTGGCACTTATTTTTGCTTACCATATAGCAAGTTCTGGGAACATTAGAGACATAAAGAGTGATTTTTAAATGTACACTCCAATTCTGTTTCTACCTACACAGAATCTTCAAGAACAGATCTGTACTTTCATCTGTTGTATAATTTGAGCTTCATCTAAAGCTGTAGTTTAAAGCAAAGTTTATGAAAATAAAAAATAAGTACTTTAAAACAACTACATCATCCCATTTTACTGTTTGCAATTGCCTTATAAAAACTTTGCCTATTTGAGACATGAATAAATTAACTTTGAGCATGAACATCAAATGATGGAATGTGAACTCAAGTCTTCAGATACAACACATGCATTTGTACTAGAAAATCATTTTGCCAATCTGAAAGAATGTAGTTCAGAAAACCTTATAACAGTTGCCTTCGTTGAAAAAGATAGAATGGTGGTGATACTCCCTAGGTTATAAAAGATAGTCTTTGCTTTGAAAGATTATCACATTTTCAAACCTGTCTTTGCAGGAAAGACAAATGCAGGGATTATAATTTATCATTTTTGTTTGTTGCCATCCATTTGTTTCTTCATGTGAAGCAATGAGTTCGTAGGTCCCACGTACTAGAGAAGTCAACTACTATACAAGACTCTGGAGATTAGCTTTACAAAGACTGATTCAACCTTGTCACAACAATTCTAAAAATTCATAATGTATGCTTTAAGGTTTTTCCAGATAACTATCAGTTGAATTGTCTGTTATAAGGAATTTTCTTATCAAAGAGACCCACATTTTAGTGATTATCCTTTTTTGTCTTGTACTTTTCTTTTCATGCTTTGTGCAACCCTCTCCCAGATCATCACACTTAAACCCGTAGTGTGTATTGACCTATGTTTATTTATTCTTCATAGATGTTTTAGTAATACCAGTTACAAGGGTAATAAACTAGTGATTGAATCTGAAAATTTAGTATTAGTAAATTTTGATCATAGAGTGAGTTTGTCAGATGGAATGGGGATGAAATTTAGAGATTGAGAGACACAGATGACCTTAGGCTAGTGTTGGCTGAGGTAGTCAATTCGTTCCCAGCTGCCCAGACCTGAAATAACCACACAGAAACTATATTATTTGCAAAACTGTTTGCTAGCTTTTATATCCTAAACTAATCCATCTTCATTAATCTGTGCATCACCATGAGGTCGTGGCTTACCAGCGAAGTTCCAGCAGGCTCTGGTGGGGGTATCTGTCTCCTGTGGTGGCTACATGGTTTCTCCCTGACTCTGCCTTTTTTCCTTCTCTATTTGCTTGAAATTCCTGCCTTGCTTTATTCTGCTAAGCCACTGGACGAAAGAGATTTATTCATTAACCAATAAAACAACGCATATACAGAAGGACTGCTCACACCAGGCTAGTTGCTTTAGCCGTTTAAGCCTCAGAGTTCAAATATGTGAAATATAAATATTATGAACTTGTCATGGTTAATCTTGGCTATCAACTTGGTTGAATCTGGAAACAACTAAGAGACATTCCCCTGGTTCAGACAGTAAGGGCATTTCCAGGAGTGATCAACTCCTTGCTGCTGAGTGTAACCTTGTTTTCGCTCCTTGCTAACATTAGAACCCAGTTTTTTTTTTTTCAGCATACCAATGCAGACTGAAGAGCAACAGCTGCCAGGAATCCCCCAGGCCTTCAGTGCTAGACTGGAAGGGAGCTCTACTCACCACTATATTACCAAAAGGATATTTCAGCCTTGTGGACTGTGAGAAGGTATCAGGTTCTCAGCCTCTCCAGTGTGCACAAATGCCCTATAATCACCAGCCCCCTGTCCTGTAATCCAACCGAGTAAATATCTTTTTTTATACATCTAACTCCTGGTACTAAGGAAACAAGTAATTGTATTGTTTCATACTGAAAGAAGTATATTTAGTAGAAACAGGTCCCAGTGCCATTATCATTGGCTTCTCAGTACGCCCCCATTGGCAGCCACATTCAGAGAGTACGGTTTGATCACATGCTCATTCAGTCCCAGTCCAGCTGGATTTGGTGAGCTCCCATTAGATCAGTCACATCGTCTCCGTGGGTGGACCAACCCCTCGCGGTCCTGACTTCCTTGCTCATCTTCTCCCTCCTTCTGCCCTTCAACTGGACCTTGGGAGCTCAGTCCATTGCTCTGATGAGAGTCTCTGTCTCTATCTCCATCCGTCGCCAAAGATTCTATGGTGATATTCGAGATAATCATCAGTGTGATAGTGTGGCAAGGCCAGTTCAGGTACCCTCTTCTCTGCCGTTTCTACTGCATGTACTGGCTTTTTGGGACCCTAGTCTATTTGGATGCACACCTTCCTAGGCCTAGATGGAAGGGGGAGGGCCTTGGACTTCTCAGAGGCAGAGTACCCTGCCCTCTCTTAAGGAGGGAAGGGGGAGGGAGGAAGGTGAGTGAGGGAGCAGGAGGGGAATGAGAGGAGGGGAGAAAGTATAAATTTTGAATGGAAAAATAAAAATAAGTATATTTAGTCATTAAGTAGGAGTTTCACACAATTTGATGATATGTAGAAGTATCCAAATATCTGAGCAGTTTAAAGTTTCTTCCTGACTTATTTTCTTTCTAATATTTTCTTAGTTTGTCTTCCTTTGGTGATACCTCTTGCCTGGCAAGCCTGAAAATGACTACATATCATTTCAATAAAGCAAAAAATATTTTTTATGCTTCTTGATGATTCTAAACTAGCTGAATTTGTAAAATTTTCCTTTGTTGTGGAAACAATTTTTCATTTGTCAGTGATAGTGTAAAAGAAAATTTTACTGTTTCGAATATGATTTAGGAAGACATTTTACTTTAATCACAAGTTCCCCCAAAAATATAAAAGAAAGAAAATCCCTGGATGAATGGAAACAGCTGTCTTATTGTACTTCATAAAAAAGTCACTTGGCATGTTATACCCCTAGTATTAGGATGTATAATGTTTGAGTTTCTTTTTTTGCATCCTTTGTGTATTTGGAATACTAAATTTGCATATTTATGGAAAAAAGCAAAATTATATTTCAAGGATCATGAGAGGAAATTACTGACTGGCTCTTTAATTGGGCAAACACCATCTGAGCCACTTCATTTATTTACAACTTTGACACTAATTCAGACCTTTGCTTTCATAAAAATGGTGAAATTCTGATTTATTGTAAATATTACATCATGATACATAAAGGAAGAGGATTTCTTTTTTTTAAATATTTATTTATTTATTATGCATACAATATTCTGTCTGTGTGCATGTCTGCAGGCCAGAAGAGGGCACCAGACCTCTTTACAGATGGTTGTGAGCCACCATGTTGTTGCTGGGAATTGAACTCAGGACCTTTGGAAGAACAGGCAATGCTCTTAACCACTGAGCCATCTCTCCAACCCCCGGAAGAGGATTTCTTAACACCTGCACCATGGTTGTCTCTCATTTTTTGCTTTGTCTTTTTAAGAAGACCCATTAAAAAAGATAAATTTTACTTTAGCATCCCTAATTCTTCAGAATGCTAAGTGCCCTCCTAGACTGTTGGTCACTTATAAGTTGATTCCTATCTACTGTCTCTGTTCTAATTCAATGACTTATCTTTACTCTCATTTCCTTTTTCCACGGACAATATTCTTGTTTTATGTCATTTTCTCTTAGAGTCCAAATAGTTGTATTTTCCAGAAAGCCAATATAGAGTAATGAATCAGGTCATATAGAGTTTGTAAACAACTGAAAAACACATGCCTGGTTTAGAAGGCACAAAGGGTAATTATCCCGTAAGAATGATGACTCTATATTGGTATCCACTCTTCTGTGAAAATCCGGACACATGAATTTTATAAACTACAAAACTCCTGTTTTTTAAATACCTACAATCAATGAGAAAACTTGTTTTAGACCACACTGCATGAGTTAAATAAAGTTAATTGATGGGGCACATACAACTTGAAATGTGACCAGTTTACAGCATCTGCTTAGGGATGTTGCATTTTTGCTTTAGATTAAAATGACTTAATGAAAAAAATTTCTATCATTGGAATTTGTAATTTATATTTTAATTGCTTTATTGTTTCTCTGTTCAATTATACATTAATGAAATATTTACTATACAATGTAGTTGGCTGTAGTCTTATACTAGGTACTGAAAATTCAGAATAATAAAACATTCTCTTTGCCAAAGCACCTGAGAGTTTAGTGTGAGTCAGAAAATAAATTCTCAAATGTCGAATTGTGTGCATCATGAGAGGAAGAGGCATAGTGACAGTACTACAAAAAGTCAGGGCAGTCTCTTAAATGAGTGAGAAGATTATATCCTCACCCCCAGCTAGCTGATCTCTGAGAGGAGATGGTAATGACAGGATGCTAAACTTGATATGCAGCTGGGGGAGAGATCTGTGGGCAGACCATGACTTTCAATTCCTCCTAAATAGAATGACTTTGTCATTTGGCAGTTGAAAAAGATGATGCTTTCATTTTACCCTTTGACATCTATTGACCGTTGTTTCTAAAGCAAAATGCTCACAAGAGTTAATAGACTGTTCCCTTTTTATATTACTTTGACTAGGTGTCAGCAATTCCAATCATATCAGATCATTTATTACTCTGAGAAAATCCCTCGACAAACCCAGAGATTAATTTGTTGTTGGTAGGCTACTCAGGAGATATTTCTCCTACTTCCTATAATATAGAGAGGTGTTCATAGTTCAGGCCACGTTGGGTATTATTGCTTTGTATGAAATATAAGCATCTCAAAGGAAAGAATCAAAGTAAAATCTTGAGCTGCTTTCAAATCAAAACTAAATCTCCATGTACTGTCAAGATCCTCAGCTTGCTTTATTGAAAGGGCCGTTCATGCAGAGAAAAGATAAGAATGGCCAGCAAACAAGTAGCTTTTAGATAGGGGATAAAACTGCAAAAGGAAAGTACTCCAGTGATGAATGAGCTGGAGTTAATATTACATTTTATGGGATGCAAGTTAATGCCTGCCCTATAGCGTCTCTCAAGGGAGAACAAACACATTTCCTAAAATTGGCCATTTGGTGCAGAGTTTATAGAACTTTAAAGAGGATTAGCATCAGATGCTGAGTCATTTCCAAAGACAAACTCCAGAAATTTCTGAAAGCAGTATTGATTGGTGGTTAGAAACAAGTAGGAGTTAGAAAATGTGCTTTTACATGAACAAAATCATCCGCACCAGCAAATTCCTTAGCAGAGTGTGCTATGTAAAATTCATTTCTAAAGTCCAGAGCACCTCAAAGGGAAACTAACCCTTTTTTCTTTTCGTGTTGGCAATAAAACCTCAGCCCTCACAAATGCTAGACAAGGGCTCTACCACTACTGTGTCTCATGTCCAGCCTGGAAAATTTCTTTAGAACACTAGATATCTACATTTCTGTTTCCCACTCATACCAATGTCAAAACTATAGGAGAATCTACTGTTCCTTCATTTGGACAGAAAGGAAGCAATAACCAGTACATAATATGGAAGTCTCCATATTATCAGCATAGGGTCCAGAACATAATATCTGAATTTGAATTCTAACGCTACCATTTATTAGCCAATTGACCATGGGCTATTTGATAAGCTCCCTTGCACCTCAGTTTACTTGTTCAAAAGATAGAGCTATTAAATTTTACACTTCATTGAACATGGAAATTTATTAAGCACATTTCTCTCTTCACTGTCATTTTCTTTGGAGTAATCTAGTGCTCCAGGTCTAGAGAAGCCAGAGAGGGAGATAATTTTAAGAGAAAAGGTCTAACCAATGATGTTAAAATTAGGCAGCATGGATAGTTATCTATTGTGCATGGCTGACTGACAGTCCTCATTTTCTGACCTTTGGCTTTTCTGGAAGTTTGACTACTAACATCTACCCCATGGATGACCTGCAGGAGTGTTTGAAGGGGCTGATCCTCTGGAATCAAAGCTTATGCAGAGAAAGCTAAAGGATCTCCATTACTCAGGACCACAGGAGGATGTCAGCGAGGAATGTCAGTGAGGAGTGAGCATCCAGTATTGATGGTGTACCAAAGCTAGAGACCTTGAACCTGACCAACAACTCACTACATAATGAACATTTGGAAGTAAAGCTTTTTAGACAAAAAAAGATCTACAGCATGATATACAGCAGCTCCCAGTGTCACAAAGATGGCTGACTAGGCAATGGAGAGGTAGGAAAGATGGAGTATTGTTTTTTTTTCTTTTTTTATTTATTATTGCTTATTTTTATCTTATTTTCATTCTTCTTTATCTTTCCTTTGGGGGGGCACCACAAGTGTGAGGGATGGGTATGGAGATACTAGGAGATGAGCTGGATAGGGATTCTTCATATGAAATTCCTAATGAGTAAAAAAAAAGAGCAGGTCAAAGTTCAAATATAAGTTCCAGTTGGACCAAGTTCCACAAGAACATGGGGACTTTTTTTTTAACCAGTAACTCTTCATTTCTAATTTTGGTTGTGTACTTGTGCTTGAAGATTTTCCTTCAGGAGAGAAGATATTTTGTCCTCAGTCCAAAATCTACTGAGGAAGGAATGCTCATGCAGAGAAAGCTGGAACTTCACTAAAAATGGAAAAAAATAAAAACCTGTAGGACTTGACCTACAGGATATATACAATCACTTAAGGGAGTTTTTGGAGCTAGAGTAAGTATTAGTTTCCTTCAGCTACTATCTCTACTGGATGTCCCTAAACAAATACACTAGCAATGTTCTGCATACTCCAAGGGAAAGAAAATCCATTTATTTCTAATAGTTCACCAGGATGGAGTAAAACATTGATATAATGAGAAAGGGAAAGACTACATGGATTTCAAAATCCTTCTATAATGAAAACATTTTTCCATGGAATTTTTGGTGAAAGGAGCAAATAAATCAATTTCTCCCTCCCTGTAAGGTACCATAAAATAAAAAGGAGATCAAATTTAGTTATTAATCAGTCAAACAAGTGCCAAGGCTTCATTCATCATTAAATCAGTACTCTGCATAGTATGGTTCTAGGACCTCAACAAAGCATATATAAAATATATTTAAATTGTTTCTTTTGATTATTTTTCACAGGGATAGAAATATGACAAACATGGGTAAAGTTATAAATAGCATAGTATGTATAAATTAATAAACATGCATTAAATGTTAGTTTCTCCTTTTACTTTTAAAGTTTTTATTGAGAAGTTTTACTAGGAATCAATTTCAAATATGCAAGTCAGTCATTTTGGCAAATTTGTGGGAATTTAAAATTATCACTGCAAGTCTGTTTTTTCCATAAAAATATCTATTGACAGTTAATTGTCATGCTTCCAAACTAAAAACCTTAGAAAACATTGGACGCTGTGACTTTACACATTAGGTTTCTTTATATAAATGATATCATACGATGCAGATTACTGTTTTCAAGGTTTCTTCTGTAGTGTGTATAAGAATTTTATTTATTTTGATTGATGGTTTGTGGTGTAGCAAAGTTTACATGCTGTTTATACAGCCTTCAGTGTAATGAGTCTTTCCCTGTCCCACCAGCAATCTACCAAGTAATGACACGGAAACTTATTCTTTATGAAAGCTTGACACATAGCTTAGGCTTGTTCCTAACTAGCTCTTATAGCTTGAATTAAAGCACATTTTTATTCATCTGTGTCCTATCATGTGGTTCTTTTACCTCTGTCCCATTCTGTGTGTCCTCTATTTCTTGTGTGGCCAACCCATCCCCTGCCTGACCGGCTTCTCTGCCTCTCTTTTTCCCAGACTCCTCTCTATGCCTGCAAGTCTCAACTATAGCTCCTGCCTGCCTATAGGACACTTAGCTCTTTATTAAACCAGTCAAAAGGTGCCTTGTCAAAGAAATTTTCACAGTGTACAAAACTATTATTGCAGAACACATTAGTTCATATGAATTTTTGTTTCTACTCTATGTTTTCATTGCCCTTGTGCATACCTAGGAAAAAAATGTTGGTTCCTATGGTAAATAAATGTTCAGGATATAACAAGTTATTATTTAAAAGAGTTGTATTGTGTGAAAATCCATATTGCCTCTTGTCCATGTTTACACCTGTATTGGTCTGAATTTTTTAAATTTAGCTCTCCTAGTTATGTGAAATGCTGTCTCATCATGCCAATGAGTTACATTTCCCAAATAGCTAATGAACTGAATCTTTCTTTTATGGGTACAGTGGACACTTGTGTATTTTCTTTAGAGAAATTACAAAGCAAATCTGTTGCCCATTTTTAATTAAATTATTTTCTCCTGCCCGATACATTATTTATAAATGTTTTCTTCTCTGTTTTGTTTTTGTTTATTTTCTTAATGGTGTTTTTGAAATGAAAATGTTGTAAAAGTTTGTGTAGTCTGATGTACCCTTAATTTTTCTGCTTGTGCTTTTGGTGAAATATCTAGGAAATTTATATTAATGTACTATCATAGTCATTTATCCCTCTAGTTCATTATTTTATGTCAGCTCTTATATTAGCACTATCATTTGCTTTCAGTTACTTTCTTTATATGATTTAATGTAAAAGTAAAAGTGTAATGTAAAAATAAAATATAAATGTAAAACATATTACATACCAACTACAAAAAGAGTGGAATTGTCTTGACATCATCTTTAAAAATCAATAGACACCAGGTAGTGGTGACACATGCCATTAATTCCAGCACTTGAGAGGCAGGGGCAGATGGATCTCTGTGAGTTCAAAGCTAGCTTGGTCTACAGAGTGAGTTACAGAACAACCAGAACTACATAAAGAATTCCTGTCTTGAAAAACAAAAACAAACAAAACAATAAGATATACAGAGATTATTCTGTATTTCCATTCCATTCCATCAGTCTATGAGTTTATCCTTAGGCAGGTATCACACAATTTTGATTATTGTTTTGAAATAAGAAAAAAAATAAGTTTTCTAATATCTTCATTTTTAATTGTTTACTTTATTTAAGATTATATGTAATTAAGTAACTTCCCCCTTCAATTTCCTCTCCCCAACCCTCCATCCTTCCCCTCTTTCAAATTTATGACACTTATTTTCATTAAATGTTATTTATATTTATATTCATAAATACATGTGTTATTATAAATATATCATATATTATTATGTAAATATATATTCCTATATATAACCTGTGCATTCTGTATAATGTTATTTGTATGTATGTTTTCAGGGCTGACCATATGGCATTGGAGATCAAACTGTTGTTCTCTTCCCTGAAGGCTATTCTGCCACTCCCAGCATTCTTTAGTTTTCGGTAGTTCTTTGAATAGGTTTGAAGCCTCCCTGCTTTCCTTCTTCCACATTAGCATGTCTATTGTTGTTGTCCTTATTTAGCTCATGGGGCAGTCATGTTGTTGAGACTTTTTACATGTAGGTTCTGGAATTACTAGGAGATAAAATATCATAGGACAATTTCTGATCTTATGGCTCTTAACAATCTTTCTGCCCTGTCTTCCCCAATTCCCAAAGCCTCAGGTGCAAAAATTTTTTGTAGATGTATTCATTGAGATTTGAATCTACAACTCTGCATTTTGATTGAATGGGATTTTTTGTAATGCTTTCTGTTGAAAAAAGACGTCCCCTTCATGAATGGTGAGGACTACACTTATATGTAGGTATAAGGATAAATATTTAGAGTGTAGTTAGGGAATATGATGGTTTAGTAAAATGAATGATAGTTATAAGTTTTTCTCCTAGATTCATAAAATCATAAGCTCTGGGAAGTTGGCTAGAGTTCCAGTACTACACATTGTTTTCCTCTTGTTGAGTGGGCCTTAAGTCCAATTAGAAAGCTATTGGTTACTGCCAGCATGTATCAGACACTACGACACCTTTAGGGTTATTATGCTATGCTAGTGTTTTTGTGTTTGATAAGCATCATAGCTAGGGAGAACTGTTGGATTATTTCTTCCTTTGAAAGGTTACATGGTGCTTTCTAGTATCATGAAAGCTAGTCCTCAGTGGAGAAGACTTTCAGGTCAGTTCTGTCTCAGCAACTCTGGGCCGTGATTCTGACATACATAATGTCTTCCACAATAGGAATTTATCTTCTACCTCTGGGGATCAAACAAAGGCAGTAATAATAGTTTGTAATATTTGAGAGTCTCTTAGACAATGCTAAAAAACAATCCAAAAGAGTTCAGTGTTGGAATTTTTGTTAGGTGGCTCTTGAGTCTTATAGAGAGCATTGTCAGCACAGATGAGAAAACCGCATATGTAAAAGACATGCATGTTATGCTTTCTTAGGTAGTTAAAATGTTATGATTTCTTATGAATTTTTCAGACATCCTTATTGTCATTTCATTCTTCTCTCCCTAGTGTATCTATTTAGCTTCCTTTGTCTAATAAGTATCGCCCTTTTCCTGTTTACCTGATCAGATCATTTATACCCTCCTATTACTCTCTACTGTTCTCGCACACCTATCCATGCAATGGTCCCTTTTTACTCTCCTGATTTCTCTGTTACTCTAGTATATGTTCACACATCTGAAGGTTTGAAGCTAGAAGCCTCTGACAAGATAATATAGTCTTTTCAGGACCTGGTTACCTCACTTAATATAACCTTTTAGAATTCCAAACATTTCCTTTAAAGCTCATGATTGCATTTTTTTTACAGCCTATAAATTTAGGTACCACATTTCCTTATTCATTTGTCAGCCTAAATACATTTAGATTGTCTCCATTTCCTAGATATTGCAAATAGAACAGCAATGATCATGGCTGGTCTAGTATCTACAGAGGATGATGTTGAGTCTTTTCTTATTTACAAACTGTTTACTGTCTCCTGGATTTCTTACATTTCCAGTGCATCTTTTGATCAGCTTTTCAGCAGCTCAAAGGGAAAGATATTTTGATAGATATAACATTAAATCTGAACATAATTAGGAGACTTGTCAGTGTGGTAACAATGATAATTGTTTTAATTGATGATCTTGTGGGTTATCACATTTGTTCAAGTTATATTTATTTGCTCTCAGTGATGTCTTTAAGTCTTATACTTCTTTGCATGATGTACACATGGACCTATGCAAAGAAAGGGTTTTTTTTTTGTTGTAGTACTGACTTGACAGTCTATAAATGTAGTTATCTAACCTGTAACCAAAACAAAGGTCAATTTTCTAGTTTCCTATCTTAGTGCCCCTTTTCTTTCACTAGTTACGATGGTAAGATTTCCAGTGCAGCACTGAATAGAAATGATGCATTGAATAGAGTGATGAATGACAATATCCTTGCATTGTTCCTGAACCTAGGGAATAAGCCCTGTTCTATAGTATTCATTATGATGTCAGTTATATGCTTTCAAAGAAACTCTTTTGTAGCATTAAGAAATTTCTCTTCTATTTCACATTTTTACTTTTAGAAATCATGTAAGTATACGTTTTTGAGATGCTTTCTTGGTATCCACAGAGAGCATGTATGGGATTCTGTTCTGTATTCTTTTATCCTAGTGTATTGTATTGCTTTTTTTATGCTGCAACAACTTTGCTGGGATAATCTCATTCATTTTGTGTAATACTTTTTATATATGACTGGAATTGGTTTGTTAATATTTTGTTGAGGACTTTGGTATTAGTATTAATAAGGATTATTAGTGTATATCTTGATATCCTTGTTAAGAATCACTAAATTGTGCTTCCGTGCTCCCTTATCCAACCTTCCTTTATCCCAATCCTCCTTTTCCCCCAAGTTCCCCCCATCCTCCCCTTCTGCCTTATCTCTCCCCTTCTCCCCTTACCCCCCTCCCACCCCACCCCCAAGAAAAATGAAACACTCTATCAACTCTTTAGTTAGGAGCATGGAAGCACAATTCTTAGATAAGGGAGCCACCTTAGGGTTGGCAAGAGCCTTGAACCTAGAGTGGCTCCCAGGAGCCCAAGCCGAGG
>NC_022026.1:8385335-8403311 GCF_000317375.1 Microtus ochrogaster | reverse complement strand
ATCCATGTATCTATCATAGGCTGTAAGAGACAGTATCTGCTTCACAGAATGGATTGGGTAGTGTCTCCTTTTCTCCTGTTCTTCCTCATTTTTGGAGGATTTTGATAAGAATTTGTATTAATTCTGTTTTAGTTATTGGGTAGAATGCCTCAGCAAATTATCCAGTTTCAGAATTTTCTTTAGTGGAAGCTTCTGGATTATAGATGCTGCACCTAATTTTAATAGGTCTATCCATATTGTCTATATCTTTTTTTAAGATCATTTCAGTAGTTAGTTTTTATCATAGGAACTCGTACATTTCCCAAGTTATCTAAATATTGTCAAATAGTTCCTCACAGTATTACCTTATAATTTTTTTTAATTTCTGGAAGATAGATCTTCTCTCTTTTATTCATGGTAATTCTAAATAAAGTTTTGTCATTTTTTATCTTTTTCAATACCAGCTACTGTTTTAATTGATTCTTTCATTGCTTTTTAATTATATATTACATTTACATACTGATTTCAATTATATATTTCAGCTTATCTTTAGCTTCTCATTTTTTTGTTCACTTTAGATTTAACTTGCTGTTACTTTTGAGTTTCTTGTGGTAGGAGAATTTATTGTTTTTAACTATAGACTTTTACAACTACAAATTTCAAAAAATTATTATTTCGTTGTGGTGTGTTTTAGTGTGTGATTATCTCAGGGCACTTTTAATTTTCTCTTTAATTTTAATAGCCCCTGAGTACTAAGGAAAGTAGTATTTAAGTTTTACATATGTGTTAATTTAAAAATTTTTAGTTATTAGTTTCTTTCTTCTTGCTTTTCATTGTAAGAATATATTCTGTATTATTTAAATCCTTTGAAACTTACTAATATTTGTTTTATGGTCTGCAGTGGCTCATGGTTTATATGGGAGAAAGCCCTTTGGATGCTTGAGAACGAATATTGTGCTGCTATTAGGCATAATATTTCGTAGATTTATACTAGGTCTGTTTGAATTAGATTGCTGGTCAATTCTTTTATTTCTTTGTAGATATTCTTCCCCTTTGATCTATTCATCACAAATTTCTGTTGTATATACTATGATACTCGTATTAAATACTGTAAGTTATAGCACCACGTATATTTGAGCACTCTTGTTAGGTATATATTTTTTTTTTTTTTGGTTTTTCGAGACAGGGTTTCTCTGTGGTTTTGGAGCCTGTCCTGGAACTAGCTCTTGTAGACCAGGCTGGTCTCGAACTCACAGAGATCCGCCTGCCTCTGCCTCCCGAGTGCTGGGATTAAAGGCGTGCTCCACCACCGCCCGGCATGTTAGGTATATTTTTAAATATAATTATTATATCCTGTTTATGGATTTGCCGGTTTAACTACAAAACGTAACTTTTGATCTATAATATTTTTAATATAAACTGTTATCATCTGTGATTATTAATTAAAGCTATTTATACTTGTTTGTTTCTGTGGATATAGAAATCGAAGAACTTTTATTATGCAATCCAGGGCTAGGTCTGCCAGTAAAAGGCTTGTTGTATAAACATAAGGACCCAAGTTCAATCTCTAGAATACAAGAATAAAGCCAAGTATCATGACATATGCTTGTAATCCTGGTCCAGGTTAGAGAGACTGGCCAATTACAGGAAAACGATGAGCAGTCAGCCTAGCACAATCAAGGAGCTGCAGACCAATGAAAAACTCTTCTCCAGAGAAATGTCTGCGATTGACCTCTGGCCTCCACACACATGTCTAGACATGTACATGTGCACCTTCTTCACATATGCACATGTGCACACGCATACACATTACTGAGAACACACATGCAGACAACTATATACATTGAATATTTCATCTGCACTATAGATGCTGCTTAATTTAGCTATACATGATTCATAATTGTCTTTCGGAGCATCATGGTGACAATGTAAAAGCCATGATCTTGTTTTGTCCTAATTATAGCTGGTAGTGTGCCATAACCCATTAAAGTTGTTTTAAATTAAACCTCTGAGCACACATAGTCCTACACCTTCTTCAGGTGGTGTAGTTTCATAACTTGAAATGTTTCACCGTTGGAGTATTTACACCACACGAGTAAACAAATGCCACAGAAGAAAGACTTTTTCCTTTATAGCTATTTTATAAGTACACTCCCAATTATTAATGACTTGTTTACATTTGTCTTATTACAAGTCTAGTTTTATTAGTTTGCTCAAGGTTTACTCTCCTTTGAGAGTATTATTTTTGCACTTGTATTTATATTTTCAAATTCCTAAGTGGTTTTTGTCAAAAGGAGTCACACTTTTTTGCTGTTAGATATACAGAATTATTAAATTCTTCAAGTTACAAGCAATCTGTACCTTCACGTCAAGGTCAGAATATCTGCTGGACTAACATCTGACCAACAGTCTCATTTTCCTTTCTTCATTATCTGTGGTGATGAAATTTTAAAATGACAGGACAAAAATTAATGTTCAGACCATCTTAACACATAAGGGTTTTAGCTGAAATAAATGGATGTATAATTATTTGTCTGCTGGCTGTTTGCTTACTTTCTTATAGTTACAAATATACAGGAACCATTTTACAGAAAGCATAAAGTAAATATTTAAGTTGGATGTCTGGTTCTAAATTACAATCAAGTGAAAAAGTAGCCTGTATTCATAGTCCTCAATTCTATTTAAGTTAAGTTGACTGAAAAAGGAATATTTATTTGAAGGTTGCTCTTGTGTTCTAACCTTTGTTGATAACCCTCAGCCCAACATAGACTGATGATGTCTGAGTTACAAAATGCCCCTTCAGCATTCAAAATGGAAATGCTGACTGTGTGTGTCTTTAGGACAGCTAGATTAGCAGGTGTGGCACAGCTGTAGTTCATAAGACAGTGAAGCAAGCTTTTGGATCTGAAAAAAATTGTGAATTTCTTCACATAGATATTTATGTATGGAACATTTCCTCTCCACTTGGAACTTAGGAACTTGTTCCAGGAAAGAAGATACCATCTCTAAGATGATAATAAAAAATAAATTAGAAGAACAATTTAAATATATATTTAAATATATATTACTTTGTGAAAGAAAACATGTGATTTATATTGCATGTCCATATCTATATCATATTGGTATTTGTCTAGCTCCATAAAGCTGTATCTCCCTTTCTTTCATAAATGGTTAAAATAAGTAGTTTCTCCTAAGTGATCAGTTGAATCTATTTTTTGTGAAAAGTATCTGTGACTATATTGCAATAATTTCTATAATTATAATTTCTTAAAAGTACAATATTATTGTAGCTTCGTCTCACTTGGAACTCATTCTGTAGCTTATACTTGTCTTTAACTCAGGGTAATTTTCCGGCCTCAGGGTCCTAAGTCCTAGGATTCTGGGCCTAGGCTACTATACCTGATCATTTTTCACTTTAATATTAAAGTCAAATTGCTGCACTGAAGTTTGATTTCTTGTGTTCCTTCTTTTCCTTCTGAGAATCTTGGAAGTCTTTCCCATGTTCATCACCTTTAACCTTTTTCATCCTGAAAGTATGTGTCATTATAATCCCCCTCTCAAAGAAGAGGAGTTTTAGTTACTTGACTAAGTGATAAAGCTATAATATATTGATGTGGGAGAGTCTTCTGTTTTGTGTTGATTTCATTGGTTAAATAAAGAAACTGCCTTGGCCCTTTAATAGGACAGAAAATTAGGTAGGCGGAGTAGACAGAACAGAATGCTTGGAGAAAGAAGCCAAGTCAGGCAGTTGCTATGATTCTCCTCTCTGAGACAGACGCAGGTTAAGATCTTTCCTGGTAAGCTACCATCTCGTGGTGCTACACAGATTATTAGAAATGGGTTAATCAAGATGTGAGAGTTAGCCAATAAGAGGCTGGAACTAATGGCCCAGGAAGTGTTTAAAAGAATACAATTTGTGTGTTATTTCTGGGGCTAAGCTAGCAGTGTGGGATCTGGGCAGGAACATAGCCTGCCGCTCCTTACTACAATATATGGTGGAATTGGGATTTTGAACTAATACTTTTTCTTGAGGATATACATCTTAAACAATTTTTTTTTTGGAATTTGTTTCCCATGGACCAGAATTATTTGACTTCTTTGTAAACACCATTCGTTTGGTCTACCCTAAACCTACTGAGTCACAATATGCATTTAACAGAATCTCCTGTTCTCAGTACTCATGTGTGCTTTAAAACTTAAGAAGTCATGGACATGAACTTGGGGAGCTGGAGAGATGGCTTAGCATTTAAGACCACTACTGCCCTTCCACAGAACCTGGGTTCAATCCCCAGAATCCACATTGCAACACACAACTGTCCTTAACTCACACATGTGGCACACACACACACACACACACACACACTATGTGCAGGTAAAACAGTACAATATATTAAAAATTAATTAAAAATAACTGAACTAATGGTTGTAGTAATTGGAGCTGCGGGGCTGCGTCCACAGAACCCCGGCCGCCTGCATGGCTAGCTTATGTCCCGAAATAATTACACGGACACTGTGTTCTTTTAAACACTGCTTGGCCCATTTCTATCTAGCCTCTTCTCAGCTAACTCTCACACCTGGACTAGCCCATTTCCAATCAGGTGTGTAGCACCCCAAGGTGTGCTTACCGGGAAGATTCTAGCCTACGTCCATCCTGGGTCGGAGCTTCATCGCGTGTGCCTCAGAGAGCAGAGCTATCCCGCGTCCGCCCAGGAGCCGGGAGCATGGCGTCTCTGCTCCAGAGAGCAGAGCTGTCAGTCTGAGCTCACTTCCTCTTCCTCCCAGCGTTCTGTTCTGTTTACTCCTCCCACCTATGTTTTAACCTATCAGGGCAAGCAGCTTATTTATTTAATTAACCAGTGACCTTCCTCCATCAAATGGTGAGGACATTACTATGCTGACAGAAAGCTCTGTGATCTAGCTGGTAAATTCCTTTATAGATATTGAAATATATTTCCTTGTATAAATAATAGGAAAAATTATAGACTATGTGTACTATGCTCAGGGAAATAGAAGAAAAAAACATGGTGAAATAAACCAACCTCCTTGTTTTTGTGCCTTATCAGGGACAGGAATTGAAAGAAGAAAGAATATGAAACTGAGATATTCTAAGGTCATCCAAATATAAAGAGTTTGGGGGATCTTCGTTCTTATAATGTAAGATGTTCTCAGGAAATTACAAATGAAATAATATACAGGTTTTAAAAATTTTGTTTATTTCAAAGTAATTCCAAGTAAACTCAAGTTACTAGAGGAAGCATTCTTTGCCCATTTGAGATTAGATTATTTTCCATAAAAATATTCCTCTGTGTGCCTGTGAGGAACGGTACAGAGAAATCTGCTTTTTCTCATTCTAGTGGGGACGCTGAACTTAAAAAAGTACAGTCACCTCCATTGTCTGAAAGAATTAGGGTCTTAATATGCCCCTTCTAGTGATGTCTGTAGATGTGATTCTCTTTTAACACTTAGTGGAAATTGGAACCACTCAAGTTTGATGAAAGGCAGGAAGTAATTAAAGAAGAATTTCCTCCTCTATTGAAGTTGAGTGGTATTTCTCTAGGGAAGGTCATCAAGGGACTAGACTTGAGAACTTGAAAGACAAGGCTTTGTAGAAATGATTGGTTAGTGAGGGAAGAGAAAGCAAAGGGAGTCTGATGGAAGAATGTTCACATGCAATTTCTTCCATGTTTAGAAGAGTCTGTCTTCCATGATACAGTGATATAATCAAGTATAGTAAGTTCAATATTTCTGTTGGCCCCACATTATGTTAGTGTGTTGAGTTATATACCCTTTACATAAAGAATATTTTTTTAAAAAAAAGTTTAAGAAGAAGCAAAAAACACAATCAACTAACCTGGGCTCATAGGGGCTCACAGAGACTGAACCAACAAGCAGGGAGCCTATATGAGACTGATCTAGGCACTCTGCATATATTATAGTTGGGTGACTTGGTTCTCTTGTGGGATTCCAAAAAGAGGATACAGGGGCTGTCTTCCAACTCTTTTACATAAACAGTACTCTAGCAATCTTTTAAGGTAGATGGTCCACTCTTGTCATTACTTTTGCTATAATCCATGTCATAAATTTCAACATCAGTATCATGTGATAAAATGATTGGTTTCCAGCTTCCTTCTGTTGGAAAGATTTGGTTATTACTGACATATTAATGTCCATCTTATGGGACACCTCATAAAGAACATGGACAAGCAAGCAGTTAAAGAGTCTAAAATATTAAATGGATATTATATTACACTTGATTTGATAATATTATTATTTGTACAGATTTGTCAAGTCTATTGTCTTGCTTTCTGAGCTGGGTTTTATTTTATTTATTCAGTTTTCTTTGCTGAATTTCTTTCAATGCTGCTGACTGTTTTTACTAGTATCAGCAATTTTCATACTCGGTTTGCTGATATGGACTTTCCTCTCTGAGTCCTGGGTTGAATTCATCTACTTTCTTATATCCTCTTTGAGATTTTGATCACTTTAACTGATAAACATCTGAAAACTTTACTAGGAATTTTCTATATTTTGGTATTTTTCAAAATTCAGTTATGATGTTGGGATGGTCTTGTTTCCTTTCTGTTTCTTGTATTTCTTTTTTCTTGGTTTTTATTTTTTCTTTGAGAATTTTATGCAACATGTTTTGATCATATTCTTTCCCTTTGTCTTGTTTCCTGTTTTTCTGTGTTGTGATTTTCATAGCTTTTTCTTTGTCTTTGTCTTCAATTTTATTTGAGAATCTTCTATTGATATGCCTACTCTTGTAGACTCAATTTGCAGTAGCACTGAAAGAAGAGAAAACAATGTGATATAATAACAACAAACTGTTTGATGCAGAAATACATCTGAATTCTGGTTTTCCTTTTGCTTCTTAATATGTATTAGGTATTGCCTTCTGGGACTTGCAGAAAAAAAATACTCAGGATACACATCTTTCTTGAGAACTTAGAATAGCCATTCATTTACCAGATCTGACATTACAATTATGTTTGCCAGGGATGAAGAAATGGGTAGGCTGAGAATACTATAGGGCTAGCTGAAAGGAAACCATATTGATGTTCATCTACCACAGCATGGGCTTAGAATAACAACTGAATAATAAAAGGGAGGAGATAAGAGGACATCTGGGGGCAAAGGAAGGTCAAGGGCTGGTTTCACTCAAATTCCACAGAATTGTAGAAAGAATCAAGGTAGCAACTTGAGTCCTAGGAGGAAAGTGGAAGTAAGGTTAAAGCACCCATGAATGGGAAATGCCCAAGGCTTCTCTTCCAGCCCAATGGAGGAGGACAAGTGCAAAGTTTCTTCCCCTTTAGAGATTTCAAAATGTTCTCCCTGAAAGCAAGGGAGAATTATAACAAACCTATAGTCCCAGCCCAGATTATATTTCTTTTCATTCCTAGATGCCCTGCCCAATAGGACTCAGCACCTTCTCTGTAGACCCAAATGAGAGAGTAGAAACACGAGTACAGCTGTATATACAACTGTTTGGTGGAGCCAGAAGAAGCTAAATGCCCCCAAAGGGATGCCTTCCTTCACCTGGCAAATAACTGGGCTGTTTCTAACAGCAGAAACCATGATGGAGTAGTACTTATAGAACAGGCTTGAATGGGATGTAGAGTGTTTGGGGCAGATATCTCCCAGAGATGATATTCCTGCCTCAGTTCCCAGTGGTACTGCTGAGTCCTGATGTTTCCCATAGCAGAGACTAGGGTAGAAAAACGTGTTGACTTTCACATGATCAGACACTGCTTGCCTTTGGCCACCTGGTAGGCCCTATAGAATGAAGGCATCCAGGTCAAAGTTGAGGCCAAGTCATGTCAATCTAGCTAGCTCTTTGGGAGGATGGCCCAAACCCTGTATCCACTACATAAGATTTAACACCATCTCAAAAGGAGCCCTGTGAGTAGCCTCACTGTCTTTGAGCATCTATGCCTCAAACTGCTGACATATTTTCTCATGACACTGTGCTATTGTTGCTGCTGCTGCTAACTTTCAAACTGCTGTAAAGGAATGCATTCCTGGTGACTCTTCAATGATTCTGAATACTTTTCAGTGATCTCCTTCAGGGATGGTATAGCACATTCTTAGTAGTTTCTGCATGATACTCGGCATGATGGGGAGAAGTTTCTTTCCTCCTCATCTACATCCATGTCCAGCCTTGGTCAGTTCCTCTTTTGACATGCCCGAGTTCTGAAGGTCGGTGGCATTTTTGGTTTGCCCACTTAATGTTTCTTTAGGGCATGCAGATTATCTGCTTGAGGGTTTGCATCATTGTCCACTTTCCCAGTGCCTCTGAAAGCTTTTGGTACTGTTCCAGTAGACAGGGCCCTTCCTCAAGCAGCTCACTCATTGCCTTCAAAACACCTCAGTGGCTTAGTAAGTCAGCTAGCTGTGAGACAGTTGTTCCTGGAATATTTTTCTCTTGGAAGATGAAGAGGGAATCTCAGCAGTGTTTCCTGGGGATTTCTTCTGGGGCCCTAAAGCATCGGGAGTTGGGGACTGGGACCGGAGGAGTTGGCTTTATCAAAATCATCAAGAACACCTGACAGAGGCTCCTCCCATTCCTGGTCTGCTTTGATCCCAAACTTCTACGGTGGCCACCATAACATATCAATGTAATTATTGCAACAAAATCCAGCTTGGTGAACCAGTGAGATTCTATTGGGGTTACAAACAGGATTATGGGTAAGGAGAGACTTGCAAGAGCAAGGATGACACCAGAGAGCAGCTAAAACCCAAAAAGTTGACCTGGACTGAGAAGCAAACTTGAGGTCTGATGCAAACTCAAAGCAACTGAGGAGCAGTGGAAGAACCTCTTCTCTGCAGTTGATCTTTTCAGAGTCCCCTTCCTGCAGTGGTTTGTTCCTTCTATAACACTGCAGTTGCCTTGGAGATGCTTGTCAGTTTCCATTTTCCCAGACAGATGACATGTTGTTTGCCTCCAGAGCCTTATGACCCCCCGACATGTAGAAAGGTCATCTGTCTATATGTTAATTTCATTGGTTAATAAAGAAACTGCCTTGGTCTTTTGATAGGCCAGCCCTTTGGTGGGTGGAGTAGACAGAACAGAATTCTGGGAGGAAGAAGGCAGTGAGGCAGACGCTATAGCTCTCCTCTCCAAAATGAATGCAGATTAAGATCCTTTCTTGTAAGACACCACCTCGTGGTGCTACACAGATTATTAGAAATGGGTTAATCAAGATGTGAGAATTAGCCAGTAAGAGCCTAGAGCTAATGGGCCATGCAGTGTTTAAAAGAATACAATTTGTGTGTTGTTATTTCCAGGGCTAAGCTAGCCATGTGGGAGCAGGGCTGCAGCCCGCCACTCCTATCACTACACCCCTGGCCCCCTTGCAGGGAATATTTCCATTTAGAGGAAATTGCTCTACAATTCACCCTTATTCTTTTCTCTAGAAAAAAATTTTTAGAGAGCATCACTTTTAGGAAAAGGGGAAGAAAGATTCTAAGAGCCAAATGTAGTGGTGAACTGCTGTGGAAGTGTTTTCTCACAGGACACCAATACTACGAAGAAACTCTTAATCTGGAAAGTGAAGCAGCTTTCAGTACTGTTTTATTGTGCTAATTAACACTGCAGTAGAATGAAAGGAAATTTCATTTGAAGCCTAAATCTTTTATTTTGTTTTATTCTTAATGATTTCAGAAACTAAACCTCTACGAGTTTTCTTTTTCTTATCTAATTCTTTGATTCTCTTCTTCATAAACATTTTTTTTATTTTGCCCACATTAGACGACACCTATCACATCCTTCTCATTTTCATTGCTTTTTCTTTATTCAATGTACATTTTACAGTCTTGCCTGTGTCTGTGAAGATATATTTCATATTCATTTATACTATAGTATGACAGTTCTTGGATGATGGTTTCACATTCCCATGGGAGGAAGGAGCTCTCTGGATTCCGAAGACTGTTGAGTGATTTACAAAGGTCCATTTGAACTTTGGTAGATAGACAATTCAGCTGGAGAAAAATCCTTACAAAATTAGAAATATTTGAATCTTACAGCCCAAGTTACAGGCTCATGTAAATATGGAGATGTAATCATAGAATTGCAGAACTCTTTTATAGCCTGTGCTTTACAACCATATCAACAAAGCACTAAAGTTGTTAAAGTATATTCCAGTTGGAAGAACTATCAAAACAGATATATCTGGTTACACTTCTAGGGAAGAGCAAATATCAAGGCAAAAATATAAAAAAGATATTATACTAATTTGTAAGAACTATAGAAAGTGTGAACATAAAACACAATGCATTTCCTGAACTGTAAAAATTCAGCACCACTTACCACAATTATTTCTACTAAACTATTTCTAGATCTTAATAAAAATTTACAGAGAATGTTAGTAACATGAAAAAATCAGTGAACTTTCTAAAAAGTGTCAGTTGATTAAAATCTGACACAAATTTTATGGTTCTCAGACATCAAATTTAAAGTGAACATAAATATTTTCAGTTTTAAGAGAAACAGAAGATATATGCTTTTAAGACAAGAAAGGGGAAGAGGAGTTTCCTCGAGAAGCAGTGCAGTCTACACTTATCTGGTTATAAGGACAAATGGTTTGGGATTATGCTGTTTTAGTAAATTCTATGTAGTAGATTCTTCTTCAATAGCTATGACTTTATTAGTACTGAGTCGTTGGCTAGGTTTCCAGTACCAGGCATGGGTTCCATGGGGTTTAAGTCCAATTAGAGGGCTATTGTTACAACCATGGAATCTGAGCCACTACCACACCTTTAGCATTATCATGGAATGTTGGTCCTTACTGTTGCTCATAAGAGTCAAAACTGGGTAGGACTTTTCAATGTTTCCCTTCTTCAAAGCTTGCATGACACTAGTCCCTCGGAGAGAGGACATTTGGATCAGGGGTTGCAGCTTAGGTTCTATTTCTGAAGTTCATCAATAGGGACTTCCTTTCTACCTCTTGTGAGTAACAAAGGGTGACAACTATAAGCTGTATGTTTTAGGGAGTCTTTTAGCCATGACCAATAACTCAAGGGTTTCTCATGTCATCTGGTATTGATGTTTTTGTTAGCTGAGTTTTGGTTTTTGGAAGGAGCATTGTCAGCCTAGAGGAGAAAAATTCACCTAAACTATATATTATATTTATACATGGAATTGCATGTATTATAGTTTTTTTGTTTGCTTGCATAAATAGTAAATAATATGATTCCCTGTGACATCCTCTCTCTCATTGGAAACCTTTATCTCAAATCTTCTAATGTGAGTATATAGTAACTACAAAAACCAAGAAAATAAAATAGAACCACTGGCAGGACAGGAAGATTGGGGAACAACAGAGGGGGGGATAGTGGGGTAAAAGTGATCTGATCATGGAAATGGGAAACCAGGGAAGGAAAGGGAGGATAGATGGATAAAGGGCTCAGAGGAGAGTAAAGGAGAATAGCAGGGTATGATTTACCTCTCAAATGAAGAACTGATAAAGAAAATGTGGCACATTTACGCAATGGATTACTACACAATGGAAAAAATAATGACATCTTGAAATTTGCAGGCAAATGAATGGACTTAGAAAACATCATATTGAGTGAGGTAACACAGACTCGAAAAGACAAATATAATGTGTACTCACTGATAAGTGGCTTCTAGACATAAAGCAGTGGGAAAGAAACAACCTACAGTCCACAACCCCACACAACCTAGACAACAAAGAGGACCGTAAGAGAGACATACATGGATCTACATAGGAAGGAGAAAAAGACAAGATCTCCTGAGTAAATTGGGAGCACGGGGATCATAGGATAAAGTAGAAGTGGAAGAGGAGGAAGGGAGGAGAGTGGAGAAAAATGTATAGATTAATACAAACAATAAAAAAATGAGAAGAATTTCATTTGTAATTCTTTCAAATAACACATACAAACAACAAAAGAAAGCTCAGAAGTTTGCATATACACATATGTATATATGCATATGTACATATAAACATACATACTTATATAACAATAATAAAGTAAAGGAGGCAATCAACTTTGAGTGGAAAAACATGAAGAGAATTTGAGAAGGTAGATGGGAGAGGTGGATGGATGAAAGGGATTGATGTAATTTGATTTCAATTAAAAATTAACAAAATAAAATCCAACAGAAGTTTAGAGAAATGACTCAGTAGATATGATTACTTATTGTTATTTCAGAGGATTTGTGTTTGGTTCCAGAAAATCAACCTCTATGTCTCTCTCTGTCTCTCTGTCTGTTTCTGTCTCTTTGTCTCTGTCTCTCTGTTTCTCTCTGTGTGGCTCTCTGTCTCTCACCCCCCTTCTCTCTGGATTCCTAGATCTTTCTGGCCAACTATATTACCTAAGACCGTGAGTTCAGTGTATGACCTCAGTATTGTGGATCTTCCTCCACTGAGCATGATTATTACATGAAGAGGAGAAGTGAATGACGGTAACATCACAATGCATAGGAAGGAAGATTGGATATAATGTATTATAAAGTAATATATTACAAATGAACTGGTATAATGTTATAGAAATTGGTCATAAATTAGACAAGATTATATTGTTAATGTAGGGAAGCCAATGAAACAATGTTAAAGCAGTGTTTATAAAATCAAATCATTAACAGTGCTTCATTACCTTTTTAGAGCAGAAAAGGACAAAATCATTATTAAGCATATTTTAAAACACAGACAATATTAAGTTAGTCACAATCCTAGCTTTGACAACACCATACTTTAACCCAATCGAGGTAACCACCTACTCAATAATCACTTCACATGTGGATTTTTATAAATATAACAACTTAAGACAGAGATTTCCAGCATAGAAAAAAAAAAGATTGTACAAACTTGATAGTTTGGTTGAAATGGGTCAATTACTTAAAAGAAAAATTAAAATAGTTCATATAAGGCTGCCAACTTTTGTAATTTTGAAGTATGCATTGTGAGGGAGTCCAGGGGAAGTTGGGATGAATATAAGCAAAATACAATGTATACTTGTATGTATGAATTTATCAAAGAATGAACAAAGTATTATATAAAATGCCCTGAAAATATCTACACATATAAAAGTAATTAGATCAATTTGTTTACAATTTCTAGGCAAGAAAGCACAAAGACCATATGTTTGACTTGATTGGCTGCATCAAAGATTTAAAGAAGAAATTAATAACGCAAATAACTGCAATACATTCTATGGATAGAAGAAAAATGAGTATTTACTAATTTACTCCTGGAGGTCAGAAATAAGTCATAATGAACCAAGAAGTGTTATTTTATAATAGGAATAAAACAGGCCATTTTCTCATATATATCACTGTAGAAATCCTCAATAAAACATTAGCAAATAGGTTCTAAAATTTGTAAAGATTGGTATGGAGTGATTGGGATTTGTTTCCAGTTTATATAGTTGGTTCCACATGCAAAACACAAGTTGTCCACTATATCATTAGGTTAAAGAAATTAGTTAATATACCAAAGTCATTTTACAAAGCTTAATATCTAGTCATATTGAAATTCTTAGCAAGCTAGGAAGAAACAAACATACATTACTTGGAAAAAATCATTAAAAATACTATCCATTAACAATATATTCTATGGTAAGAATAAATATCCTTTTATTTTTAGGATTGGCACAAGGTAACCATATCCTTCACCATTTTTTTCTGACAGTTTTCTTATAAAATTATTTGTAAAAAATATATATTGGAATAAATGAAAAGAACTTAATTCACATATGTAATTATCATCTACTGTCAAAAGTTACATTTAAATTTTTTTAATTAAAAAAACACCTTTTCGAAATTCCCAGGAATCCACAAGGATGACCCCAGCTAAGACCCTAAGCAATAAACGAGAGGGGGCCCGATCTTGACTTGCCCTGTAGTCAGACTGATGAATATCTCAAATATCACCATAGAACCTCATCCAGCAACTGATGGAAACAGAGGCAGAGACCCGCATTGGAGCACTGAACTGAGCTCCCAAAGTCCAGTTGAAGAGTGGAAGGAATGAGAATATGAGCAAAGAGGTCAAGACCTGGATGGGAACATGACTAAACAGTTTACCTGAGCTAATGGGAGCTCACCAACTCCAGCTGGACAGGGAAGGAACCAGCATAGGGCCAAACTAGTCCTTCTGAATGTGGTTGACAGTTGCATAACTGTGGCAGACTGAGCCACTTTCATATATTCAGTCCAATCTTTTTTTAAATTTATTTATTTATTTATTAAAGATTTCTGCCTCTTCCCCGCCACCGCCTCCCATTTCCCTTCCCCTCCCCCGATCAAGTCCCCCTCCTTCATCAGCTCGAAGAGCAATCAGGGTTCCCTGACCTGTGGGAAGTCCAAGGACCACCCACCTCCATCCAGGTCTATAAGGTGAGCATCCAAACTGCCTAGGCTCCCCCAAAGCCAGTATGTGCAGTAGGATCAAAAACCCATTGCCATTGTTCTTGAGTTCTCAGTAGTCCTCATTGTCCACTATGTTCAGCGAGTCCGGTTTTATCCCATGCTTTTTCAGACCCAGGCCAGCTGGCCTTAGTGGGTTCCCGATAGAACATCCCCATTGTCTCAGTGTGTGGGTGCCACCCTCACGGTCCTGAGTTCCTTGGTCGTATTCAGTCCAATCTTAAAGAAAATTTCTGCAAAAAAAAAAAAAGAAAGAAAGAAAGAAAATCTCTGCAAGCTACTTTGCACATATTGAAAAACAAATATTATAATTTTTTCAGAAAGATAAAAGACTTGGAAACACCAGTACAACGGTAAATAAAATTTAAAGGAATAAAAGTACTTGATTTTATATAACATTTACTGAACAATTGTGTTAACTGACAATTTCATACATGCATATGATGTGTCCTAATTCTTCTTTTATCCACAAAACTTTCTTATCTCTGTGTTCATCTTTGCAGTATTTTTTCTAGAGTTTGTGAATTTTGGCTTTGTTTTTGACACATCAGCTTAACCAGGACCATCTGTGTCACCAATGAATTTGACCTATTCATTAGAGTATGTGGGAGGTCACCAGTGGGTTAAAAATTGATGGTGATATTTCACATTTTTTTTCCTAAATGTATTAGGAGAAAATAGCTTAGCTATGAATGGCTGAGCCTCGTGAGTCTTTCCACCATCTATGTCCTACTGTTGATAGGCCCATTCTTGTTTAAAAATAAAATTCACATAACCCATTTTGGTTATATTCACACTTCTCCAACTCTTTCCACAGATCTTCCACCCACCCATCAAGCTTAATATTCTTTCCCTCTCTTAAAAATATGAAAACAAAAACCAAATCAACACCCACAAAAATAAACTAATCAAAACAATGGAGACTATTTTGTGTTGACTAAATATTCCTAAGTGTGCAGCCTGACCTAGAGTGTACTTAATATACCCAGTTGTCACTCCATTAAATAACAGTAATTTTTCTTCTTCCAGCAGTTTGCAGTACAAATAGCTTATTGGTTAGGGGTGAGACTTTGTACTCACTTCCTCTTTTCCAAGCTGGGATTTTCTATGGTTTGAACTTACACCGATCTTGTTTATGCTATCCTAGGCTATGTAAGTTTTTGTGTGCCCTATTGTCTCTGGAAATCATTGTTTTCTTTGAGTTGTGTATCGCCTCTGGCTCTTACAATTTTCCTGCCTCCTACAGAGATATTTTGTACAGAGATACCCTTTTTAAGACTTGAGGGGAGGAATGTGATACAAACACCCCATTTAGGCTTAAGTACTTTAGAGTTCCTTGCTTTCTTCATATTTCCCAGTTATGAATCTTTGCTAATAACCATCTGCATCAAAAAGAAGCTTCTATAGAGGGTTGGGTGATGCTCTGAGTTGTTTCATTTTTATGTTCATCTTGTTCATCTAGCAAAATATAGTAGTTTCCCCCCTAAGACTCATGAACTATTTAGTTCTTTTTTAAGAAACAAATGTCTTTTTTTCATTTTGCATACCAATCCCAGTTCCCACTCCCTCCCCTTCTTCTGTTCCCTCCACCTCCCCTCCCCACCTCACAGAGGGTAAGGCTTCCCATGGGGAGTCAACAAAGTCAGTTTCAGGTTCTTGACCTCAATAACAATATCAGGTGTGAGTTTATCTCATGGAGCAGGCCTTAAGTCCAATCACAAGATGATTAGTTACTTCCATAACATTTGTGCCACTATTGCCTCAACAAAAATACTTCCTGCTAGGGTAGGGGTGTGCGAATTTAGAAATATAACTGAAGGATTAAAGAATATGAGGACACATAAAAATAATAAGACAGAAACCATAAAACAGTTCCAGGAGGGCACCTCAATGATTCTCCTCCTATAGTGCATACAGTACCTCCCAGAACTATGAATGCCAGTTCATAGGAGTGAAGCTTCTGGTTATTGTTGCACCAGTTCAGCTTTTCCATGTTTGATGATGGAAGTATGTGGTGCCTTCAGGTGTAGAGCCCATCAATTTGTTGAAGGTAAATAATAGCATTGGCAGTAGGCATCAGTATTTGGGAGTCTGTCTATTCAGTCTTAGGAAAATGATGAAAAAGGAGGCAAAACATAAATAGTTAGATTTTAGCTGTAAATTGGGTCTCAAATCCAATCATATTATGGTTGGTTATCCCTATAACAGTTGTGACATTATTGCACAAATGGGCACAAAGACTGACATGTTAGGTTTGAATAGTACTTTAAAGTAATGAGCAAAGTGTGACATGATGGAATAGGCATGTCTGAATTGACCAAGTAATGAGGAGACCTAGATTTATCTAAAATGAATATTGATAGGTGAAAGAAGCCAACTGAAAATTGATATATACTATATGGTTCTGTTTGTAGTATTGAAAAATAAAAACTGAGAGATAGTAAACCCATTAATAGTTATCATAGATTCAAAATGGGATTTGAATGGGAGAAACATGGGAAAATTTTCAGAGCAATAGAATGCTTATTTATACTAATCAGTGACTATATGACCGTGTGTGTTCATTTAAACCCATAAAATTATAACAGAATCATCTTTAATGTATACATATTAAAGAAATCATTTAGAGTCAGGGAAATTAAAGATATAATAAAGAGTACAACAAAATCACATAACTGTATTAAAATATATTATATTACCTCTTTGATGTACATGTACACACACACAAGTATTCTGTGGAGTATTTGCTAAAGAAAACTGCTCAGACATGGGTTTAAGCAAATAGAAAGTTTTTATTAGCCAGGCAGTGACTACACTGGGTGCAAGGTCGGTATATTTTGAGACTTTCCCAGAACTGTATGGACTTTGATTGCTTAGACCTTTGTTTTAGTTTTTTTTTTTTTTAGATTTCATTTTACATTCCATCCACAGTGCTCCCCCCACTCTTCTTCCTACCCACACCCACCACCTCCCCACCAGCCCACTCCCCATCCACTAATCCAAGTGAATAAGGACTCCCATGGGAAATCAACAAAACCTGGCACCTTAAGTTGGCCCAGGACCAAGCTTCTCCTCACTGCATTAAGTTTGAGCATGCCATTCCACCTTAGGGAATGGGCTCCAATAAGTTATCTCATGCTTCAGGTTTTAGTTTTGGGCAGGTGGTATTATCTATGTGCTGAGTTTTAAGCCTCAATGGCATTTCTATCATGGAGTCAGTTGTACTAAAATCTCAGGGTCTACTAAGAACTGGGGCCCTGTTACATATATGTATATACACACATTAATATATATATGATACATATATATTATATACTATATATATGCAATAGATGATGACATTAGAAAGGGAAACATTGAGAGGAACAATTATAACACCGTGGTATGATATTTAATCTCGTTTATTAACTTGAAGAGATTTTAATTCAACATGGAAACAAATTCCTAGGCAAGTCTATTTGTGTTACATTAGTTGAGGTGGGCTTACCCACCCTAAACATTGGTGGCACCATTCTATTATCTGTGGTTTTAGAATGGATAAAAAAGAAGAAAATATTTTAGTCAGGGTTCTCTAGTGAAACAGATCTGATAGAATGAATCTCAATCTCTCT
>NC_022026.1:8371839-8385160 GCF_000317375.1 Microtus ochrogaster | reverse complement strand
CACACACACACACACACACAGACAGTATTTATTAAAATTTGTTATTCTTTGACTATTCCAGCAGTAGCTGCCTATGAATGGAAGGTCTAAGAATCCAGTAGTTGTTCAGTCCATGAGGCTGGATGTCTCAGCTGCTATTCTGTATATGCCAGGATTCTGAAGTAGCCTTTAATACCAGTGAAGGAATGAAATTGCCAGTGAGAGTGAAGACAAGCTGGCAAAGGGCAAGCCTTCTCCCATGTTAAGGTGAATATTCCCACCTCAAAAAAATGAGGATTTAGCTTTTGTCTTCAAAATTCAATGATTCAATGAAGAAAAATCCCTCATAGCTGTTTCCAGTCACTTGGGCTTTAGTTAAGTCCAGATATAGTCAAGTTGTCAACCAAGAATAGCCATCACAAGTCTACCCTTTATCAACTTCACACGTGATCATATCTCCTTATATCATGCTTAATTTTTCAAATGAAAACAATCATGCCACAATTACACCTAACATGATATATTTGTTCTTAAATTAAACAATTAAGGAATGTGAAGACAGACAATAGGATGTCATTTATGTGATTATAATGGTAAGAGAGATTATTATTATTATTATTATTATTATGTGATTAGATCTAGATTTTTTTATTTTTTATTGAAAAAAAATTTCTGCCTCCTCCCAGCCTCCCATTTCCCTCCCCCTCCTCCCGCCCCTCTCCCTCTCCATTCACTCCTCTCCCCCTCCCTCTCCAGTCCGAAGAGCAGTCAGGGTTCCCTGCCCTGTGGAAAGTCCAAGGTCCTCCCCACTCCATCCAGGTCTAGGAAGGTGAACATCCAAACTAGCTAGGCTCCCACAGAGCCAGAACATGAAATAGGATCAAAACCCCGTGCTATTGTCCTTGGCTTCTCATCAGCCCTCATTGTCCGCCATGTTCAGAGAGTCCGGTTTTATCCCATTCTTTTTCAGTCATAGTCCAGCTGGCCTTGGTGAGCTCCCAATAGATCAGCCCCACTGTCTCAGTGGGTGAGTGCACCCCTTGTGTTCCTGATTTCCTTGCTCATCTTCTCCCTCCTTCTGCTCCTTATTGGGACCTTGGGAGCTCAGTCCAGTGCTCCAGTGTGGGTCTCTGTCTCTATCTCCATCCATCACCAGATGAAGGTGATATGCATCAGTATGGCTATAGGATAGGGTCATTTCAGGTTCCCTATCCTCAGCTGCCCAAGGAACTAACTGGGGACATTGCCCTGGGCACCTGGGAGCCACTCTAGGTTCAAGTCTCTTGCCAACCCTAAGGTGGCTCCCTTAACTAAGATATGTGCTTCCCTGCTCCCCTATCCAACCTTCTTTTATCCCCAATCATCCCGTTTCCCCAAGTTCCCCCCATCCTCCCCTTCTCACTTTTCTCTCCCCATCTCCCCTTACCCTCATCCCACCCCACCCCCACGATCTCAATTTTTGGCCTGGCAATCTTGTCTACTTCCCATAGCCAGGAGGATAACTATATGTTTTTCTTTGGGTTCACCTTCTTATTTAGCTTCTTCCCTCATCCATTGCTGGTGGGAATGCAAACTTGTGCAACCACTTTGGAAATCAGTTTGGCGGTTTCTCAGGAAATTCGGGATCAACCTACCCCTGGACGCAGCAATACCACTCTTGGGAATATACCCAAGAGATGCCCTATCATATGACAAAAGCATTTGTTCAACTATATTCATAGCAGTATTATTTGTAATAGCCAGAACCTGGAAACAACCTAGATGTCCTTCAATGGAAGAATGGATGAAGAAAGTGTGGAATATATACACATTAGAGTACTACTCTGTGGTAAAAAAAAAAAATGAGTTCTCTAATTTTGCATGCAAATGGATGGAAATAGAAAACACTATCCTGAGTGAGGTAACCCAGACCGAAAAAGATGAACGTGGAATGTACTCACTCATAATTGGTTTCTAGCCATATATAAAGGTCACCGAGTCTATAATTTGTGATCCTTAGATCTAGGTATTGCTCTCAATTTTCATTTTAGGCTTTCTTTCATATAGATAACCATGTTTTAGCCACTGTTATAACCCTAATACCTAACCTTAACATTGTTCAATCAAAAACTGATTGTTAAATATTTTTCTTTTCTGTAATAGAAAGTAAATTCTCATCTCCTAGGAAGCACTTGGAAAGCACAAACAGGACAATTCTGCAAATGTTGTTGGACTTATTTCCTCAGTACTCTGTGGTAGAATGGCTATGCCAAATAAAATAGATTACAGGAAAACTTTAATGAAAGGCCAACCAATTAGGACATGCAATTCTTTTTAAATAAGGGAGGATGAAAGGGTGCAGCACTAAGGAAATGTTTAGGGATATGGAACTACCCAGTACTGTAGTGTCATAGCAGAGCCTTGCAGCTGTCAATACGTAGAAAATTATATACTGCAAAGATGAACGGTAATGAAAATATTACATACATGCCTAGTTTAAGACCCAAAATGTAGTACCTGTTTACTAAGTGTGGCAAGTATATAAAATATTACAATACAGAAAAAAGTGTCTAGTAGGAGATATGAACTCTTCATTACAGGTTTATCTTATACTAAAGATTTTTTTATTTGACAAGTTTTTTTAAAGAAGATAATTTCTCCTATTGAGGAAAAAAATAGAACCTTGAAATATTCAAAAGTATGGTAGCCAAGCTAGCTGGTTAATTTAGGCTCTAAAATATATGATATCTTGATCATGTGCTTTGGAATAAAAATACCCTTGCCAAAATATTTGTTTCTATCTACGTTGATATCTGAAATTATGACAGAATATTCTTGTCATAACAATCATATGAAAAAAGCAGGTCTTTTTTCCATGATATGGAGAATAATTACATATATGTAAATACAACTTTCTTTGTCTAACTAATTAATATTACTTTCATGTATATGATCTCATGGCTATTTGGTATTGGGTAACAAATTTATGTGCTCTTCCCTGGGGAAGAATATTTTTCTGTTCTCAGCATTCTTTAGTTGCTTGTTGTCCTTTGTGGAGTGTGGAGGCATCCCATGTGGGCTCTCCACTGCCAATCCCTGTCTATGCCCATGATAGCATTTCTATTTTTTTGTCCATGTTCAGCCAATACTTGGATTGTCACATTGGTCAGACTTTCTGAGTGTAGTATAACTTTTGACATTCCTAGGAGGCACAATTTTACAGCAAACTCCCTGGTTCTCTGCCTCTCACAACCTATCTGGCTTCCTCTTCTACAACTTTTCCTGCTTTAGGTGCAAAAGTTGTTTTGTAGATGTAACCACTGGAATCGTGCTTTAAAACTCTGAATTTTCATTAGTTGCAGTGTTCTGTAATGGTCACCATATGCATTTTGATTCATTTGAGGGGTTTCCTGATGGTCTCCATATGTGGCAAAGAGGTGTGAGGACTACAGTTATCTGTGAGCATAAGGAAAATTTCGGAATGTGTTATAATGGTTTAATAAAATGATAGTTGTAGATTTTTCTCCAAGTTCCATGACTAAATTAGCACTTGGTGGTTCACTATGTTTCTAGTAGCAGGAATGATTTCCATTATTGGGTCTTCAGTCTAGTCAGAGAGCTGTTGGTTACCACTGCTATACATGCGGCTACTGTCCCCTTATGGTTATCATGATAAGCTGGTCATTATTGTCGTTAATAAGCATCATAGCTGAGTAGGAGTGTTGGTTACTACCTTCCTTTAGAAGTTTGCATGGCACTTTTGACATCAATAAAACTAGTGTAAATTCTTCTTTTGAAGTTGTTTTTTGGTTATAGGAGAAACTAAGTAACAGGAGAAAGACCATAGGAGAGCTTTTTATTAGGAAAATTAAAATAATTATAGTATACTTTCATTTCCACTTTAGAACGTTATAGCATCCTCTTAACATATAAAATAAAAGAAATAAGTTTTATAGATAATATAATTTCCCCAATAGCTTGAAATTTCCTCAATAGCTTGAAATTTCCTGAATTTATTTTTTTTAACTTTGACACCATTACTTTAATGGCTTTACCAAATTCTAAGTAGGTCTTGGCATGAATTTTATTTGCCTCTCTTAATTTCAATTTGAAGTAAAAATACATATGAAAAATCTCAGAGACATAAATTACAGGATCTGGTACCATTTCATGTTCATGTGTAAGTTAATGCAGAGTTGGACTGCTCAATTCTTTTGATAGTGCATATATTTTTTTATGTGCTGGTATTACATGAGCTGGACAAGCACATTTTAAGGGGTCTTTTATTACCTATGCTCAGCCTTTTAAGATAAATTTATTATTGAACATAATAGCAATGTCAAGGATGTTTTATAGTGTCTCCTACTTTCATATTCTAATTCTGCAAGTAGTTTTGATACTGGGTAGCAAGACTGAGTTGAAAAAAAGTATATTTATCAAATAATAAAATACAGGTACCTTTAACATACATCTTGCTTGGCCTTGAGTATGATCATGTGGAGACACTTTTCTTTTTTTTTTTTAATGACTGGCAATGACTAGCCCAGCTCCTTTATTTTCTCTTTAAGCCCCTCCCCCACTGGCTTGTTGATGATACCAGCCTTTTATTTGGGAATAAATTCTACCTGTGTAGAATTTATTGTGAATGTTCAAGGAGAGTCTGTCCTAGAGAGTTGATAGATAGTCCTAATCTCGGTGGCTTCTTTTCTCTGGTAGATATCTCCCAAAACACTGCTCTGGAGGTAGCAGACACAGACAGTCATTTGTGTATCAGTTAGATGTCAACAAAACGTTCTACTTTTTCTTGTTTTTAAAGGAAGAGTGTGTTCTGTTGGCTGCCAGGAAGCCTTTCTGTTTGGGAAGCACAGATTACAGGGATGCTGTGCACTCATGGAGATACTGTTTTCCCATCACACTCATTCTGAGCAACGCTACTCCATTGTGCCCTGACATGAACACAGCTTGAACAAGCAATCTCTATTGGTACCAAGAGATGGCCACCGAAGTCAATGTCAGAGCCGTGTACTAAGGGCCCTGTCTGCCTGGAGACGCTTTTCTACAGCTCTGTAATTTCACTGTCTTGTCTTTTAGTTCACCCTGATAAGCAGGAAATTCTAAACACTATCAAATTCTGTTGATGTTATGTTTGAAACTGTCCATCTCCTGGGACAGTCATAAGATCAATTTGAGCTTGTTTCTTCAGTTTATTCAAACAAACCATTAATGGTTCATGAGCTAATGTTATTAGGTTTCTTTCAAACACTGGTTGTCATACAAGGGAAAAACATCTGTTTCCGGTACAACTGCAATTTTTATTTCTAGCACCGGTATTCTTTCAGAGCTAGGAGATGCTAATTGACAAGTAAGTAGACAAGAAAGCCTGGCTTTGAATGAATTGAAACATCTATAGACATAAGACTGATCTGAGAAAAAAGTTGAGATTACATCCCTTTGCTAGTCAAGAAGAAACACCAGAATTCTGAAACTGGAATTACCCATTTGAAAGGCCAAAAATAATGAGTTGAGTGCCTTTGGCACAAATTTTACTGAGATTATCATTCTCAGATTTACACATTCTTAAATTAATTTTTTCTTAACATCTTATTTCTTAGGTACCTGATACACTATTGTGTCCAAATCCTGGAGCTCTTCAGTTGCTATGCATAAACACTTAGTACTGATAATATAATGTAAATTTGCATAAATGTCAACTTAAAATTTTAGGTTATATGAAACACAAAAAACTGTTTAAACACTATCTTAATTTATGGTTCTATAAAAACTTAAACATTTAGAATTAAAGTAATAAACTAAAAAAATCACAATAGGATCAGACGTACATATTTTCTAAAACTACTGGAATTATTTTATTGATATTGTTGTGTTATACCAATTCTCATGCATCAATGTAGATAAGTCTGTCTAGTATCAGTAAAATTAAAAACCTATTCAGTACCCCAGTATCTGGAAGTCAGAGCGAGGGCTACCCTAAATTTGAAAGGGAGTACTCACTGAAACACACACACACATATACAGAGAGAGAGAGAGAGAGAGAGAGAGAGAGAGAGAGAGAGAGAGAGAGAAGAAGAAGGAGGAGGAGGAGGAGGAGGAGGAGGAGGAAGAGAAGAGAAGAGAAAAGGAGGATGAGAGGAGAAAGGGGAGAAGAGAGAGCAGCATTACAAATATTGCATGCATCTACTATAACTAGATAAGTTTATACTCATTTAATCTTGTTTTAGTCCTGCATTTCTCATTTGAAAAATGATTATCCGTAACATAAGTGTACTTGTGAACTGAGAAGACAAGTAAAGCAACTTTAATGTCTGGTTTATATCTTAAGTTTACTGTCATGTCCTCTTTAAAAGTTCTTGTCCAAACAGATGTTTTTCAGACTGATTTTCACTACTTTCCTTTTATTAGTAAGGGGAGAATCAGCCCTCTAGAAAGGGAAAGATATGTCAACTGCAGAACCAAGGAGTGGTCACTTTTTATTTTGAGCAGCACTCTATTATAGACTGAACTAAGATAGCACAAACACTTATGATAGTTTTCTTTGAAATAAACATGATTCATTAATTTTGATTGGTATTAAACTACATAGAGAATACATTTCTTAACTTTCACTGTCAGGGTAAGAGTTGTCATTATTGATTGGTGCTGCATATTCCCCTTATATATCATATACTTTTCCACAAAGACTTCAACGTACAATTTTGAGTTTGATGATTCTATTGATTTTACACCACTGGCTGGTTTATGACTCTAATTTTGGTTACCTTTGTGACTTTGTAGAAGTTACAACCTTCTCTACACTCTTATTAGAGTGTAATATGTGTTTGCAATGATGGCAAATCGCAGCAGTGTATGCTATTGATTTTAGTTAATGAAAAACTTGTTACTCTCTTCTTTTAATGGGCTATTGCCAGAATCTTATAACTGTAGGTCTCTTCTTTATGAAGATTCCTGGTACTCTGAAGGATTCTCAAAGCTTCTAAGTTATAGTGAAAACACTGAAAAAATGTCAATATTATCTCAGGGACTGATTACAAACTAAGCTGGTTGGGTGGCAATAACATTGGGAAAATAGACTCCATTTTTATTAATAAACAGTTTGCTTGCAGCTTGTGTTCAACTCATTATTTGCTTTTTCAATTTCTAGGTATATGGTAAATGAGTAGTGTAAGTAATTTAATTGCAATGTAGTGCTAATCTTGTTTACTGCCATTAAACTGAGCTAGAGGCACAACCTGAAGTGATTCTCCCCTTCATCCATAGCATTGAATCCTGGAGCTCTAGGTTCTCATGTTCAACTCTTTCATAGAAATAGTAAGTGAAATTTCCAGAGATAAATAATTTATATATTAAATATATGATCATGCAGCATATTGAACAGTATAATTAAATCTCATGTCCCCTCATTCTGTCCTCTCTAGGACATTAATTATCACTTTGTCTATCATATCCACACTATATACCTTACCCACCCATTAGTCATTTAGAAACTATTTTAGGTGTCAAATTGACTGTTAATGCCTTTATAGGACTTATGCTGATTAACCATTGTATAACACCCCATAGCTGCATTACAATCACTACATCATTCATCTCTCTTTATTATTACATTTGTATTGTCTCATAATAAGAAGCATGTTGCAGTATGATAAGATATATTTATAGAGATCATGCTTAAACTATTTTTATTATAGTGGATATATTAGTAACTTTTCTCATTCTGACCGAATGACTAAGAAGAACTAGTTAAGGAAGGTTGTATTTATTTTGTCTCACAGTTAAAGAGTAGAGTCCTTTATAGCAGAGAAACCAAGAACACAGGAATTTAATTCAACTGATAACTTGGCACCTGCAGATTGGAAGGGAGAAAAGGAGAAATGAATGCAGCTGTTTCATGCACTTTCTCTCTTTATGAAGTCTGGAACTACTGGTAATGGAATTCTGTGAATGTTTAGGGTGGGTCATCCTGTCTCATATAACTTAATACAGAGAGAACTATCTAGGGACTTGCTTCCATTTTGATTCCATTAATCATCACAAAATGGTGTTATAACTTTCTCTCAATGTTCCCCTTACTACTGTCATGATATAATATATATTATGTGTATGCTTAATATATATATAGCAATATGTATTTAATTATATGAATAAAGGTATATTTTCGTGTGTGTGTGTGTGTATGAAAATCTATATCTAGAATCCCTATCTGAGAGAAAATATGTTATTTTCTTTCTTAGTCTGGTTTATTTTACTTTAAATTATTTTTTTATTGTTTTAATGAGCGATATATTTTTCTCTGCTTCCCTTCCTTTGTCTCCCCTCCCCTTTTACTCTCTAATGATCCCCACACTCCCAATTTACTCAGGAGATCTTGTCTTTTTCTACTTCCCAAGTAGATTAGATCTATGTATGTCTTTTTTAGGGTTCTTTGTTGTCTAGGTTCTATGGAGTTGTGAATTGTAGTCTGGGTTTTCTTTGCTTTTCATCCATTTTCCTGCAAATTTTATGATTTATTTCTTTGTCCATTCACCTACTGCTGAACATCTAAGCAGGATATAGTATTTAATTTATTATTAATAGTGTAACAAGAAACATACATATGCAAGTATTTCTGTGATAAGATTTAGAGTCCTCTGGTTATATAGCCAGAAGTGAATAGCTAGAAAGTGTAATAGTTCTATTTCTAGTTTTGTTTGATACATTTACATACTGATACATAGTAATACAGTATGTAAATATGACAAATTTGCATAGTTGTTTTGATAAATTTACATTTTTCATATACCAGATTGCACTCCCATCAGTAGTGAATAAGTGTTCCCATTTCCCTATATCATTGCAAACATTTGTTTTTAATTTGTTCTTGATTTTAGCCATTGTGAAAGGGATAACATGGACTGTTAAAGTAGTTTAATTTGCCTTCCAATGATTGCTAAATATGTTGATCATTTTTTAAAATATTTATACATTATTGTTTTTCTTCTTTGAGAAGTAGCATATGGAAATCATAAAGTATAATACAGCATGCATATGAATGAAAGTTGGGTATCACGTGCCCATTTCAAAAGATATAGAAAAAGCATTTGACAAAGTACAGTACTTCTTCACTGTAAAAGTTCTGCATTAGTAACCGGAAGGAAAAATTTGTTAAATAGTAAAGACTATATACAGGAAGCCTATAGCCAGCATATCAAATTTGGGAAAATCAGTTTTCCCAATAAAATACAGAATTATACTTGGGTGATTATTCTCCATATTCTTTTTTGAATATAGTACTCAAAGTCTTAGCTAGAGTAACAAGGAAAGAAAAATAAATAAAAGAGATATAAATAGGGAAGGAAAGATTCAAGTTATCCCCATTTAATAGTAAATGTTTCTATAATTAAAAGACAGTGTAAACTCTATAAGAATATTCTTAGATCCCATAAATGTCTTTAGCAAAGTAATAAAAAACTTATTAGCCCTTCTATATATCAATGTCAAGAAAGAAGCTATAGAAAAATATACCTTATTAAGCTTAAAAACCATCTAGGACTAGTTACTGCAAAAATCAGCCAAAAAATAACAACGAAAATGCTAAAACATCCATGTTAGGGTTAAAACTAGGAAAATGAGCTTAAAAGCCTCTTTAGTTACTTTTGTATCCTTATCCACATCCCATCTTTCCTTAATATTTAATATTACAGGTACATAAAAGTGTAATTGATAGTGAAAGTGTAAAACTCAAATAAAGCTCCACAGCTTCAGACTGTCTGTTCTAACAATATAGACATTTGCTGAGGTGGATACTCTTTGGATCTGGGCAAGTGCTAATTTGAGTGCTTATATTAATCTAACTGTGTGATACTTTTATTTGTCTGTTCTTTGCAATAAAAATCCTCCTAAGAATGAACCTAACCAACAAGTTTTCTTTTTTCTTTCTTTTTTTATTAAAAATTTCCACCTCTTCCCCTCCTCCCATTTCCCTCCCCTTCTCCACACCTCCTTCCCCCCCCTCTCCAGTCCAAAGAGAAGTCAGGGTTCCCTGCCCTGTGGGAAGTCCAAGATCCTCCCCTCTCCATCCAGGTATAGGAAGGTGAGCATCCAAACAGACTAGGTTCCCACAAAGCCAGTACATGCTGAAAGATCAAAACCCAGTGCCATTGTCCTTGGCTTCTCAGTCAGCCCTCATTGGCCACCACGTTCAGAGAGTCCTGTTTGATTACATGCTCCATCAGTCCCAGTCCAGCTGGCCTTGGTGAACTCCCAATAGATCAGCCCCCACCGTCTCAGTGGGTGGGCGCACCCCTTGTGGTCCTGACTTCCGTGCTCATGTTCTCCTTCCTTCTGCTCCTCATTTGGACCTTGGGAGCTCAGTCCAGTGCTCCAATGTGGGTCACTGTCTCTATCTCAGTCCATCGCCAGATGAAGGTTCTATGGTGATATGCAAGATATTGGGAGCTCAGGGGTGGGGCTGGGGTGGAGGTAAGGGGAGAGAAAAGTGAGAAGGGGAGGATGGGGAGAGCTTGGGGGAATAGGATGGTTGAGATGGAAGAAGGGTGGATATGGGAGCAGGAAAGTATATATCTTAAATAAGGGAGCCATTTTAGGGTTGGCAAGAGACTTGACTCTAGAGGGGTTCCCAGGTGTCCAAGGAGATGTCCCCAGGTAGTTCCTTGGACGGCTGAGGAGAGGGAGCCAGAAGAACTCAAGAAACTAGACTTTAAAATCCTAATTAACCCAATTAAAAAATAGGGCACTGAACTGAACAGAGAATTCTCAACAGAAAAAGTTCAAATGGCCAAAAAACACTTAAGGTCCTGTTCAACCTCCTTAGCGATCAGGGAAATGCAAATCAAAACAACTTTGAGATACCATCTTACACCTGTCAGAATAGCTAAAATCAAAAACACCAATGATAGCCTTTCCCAGAGAGGTTGTGGAGTAAGGGTACACTCATCCATTGCTGATGGGAATGCAAACTTGTGCAACCACTTTGGAAATCAGTGTGGCGGTTTCTCAGGAAATTCGGGATCAACCTACCCCAGGATATAGCAATACCACTCTTGGGAATATAACCAAGAGATGCCCTATCATACTACAAAAGCATTTGTTCAACTATGTTCATAGCAGCATTATTTGTAATGGCCAGAACCTGGAAACAACCTAGATGTCCCTCAATGGAAGAATGGATGAAGAAAGTGTGGAATATATACGCACTAGAGTACTACTCAGCGGTAAAAAAAACAATGACATCTTGAAGCAAATGGATAGAAATAGAAAACACTATCCTGAGTGAGGTAACCCAGACCCAAAAAGATGAATAAGGTATGTACTCACACATAACTGGGTTCTAGCCATAAATAAAGGACATTGAGCCTATAATCCGTAATCCTAGAGAAGCTAAATAAGAAGGTGAACCCGAAGAAAAACAAATAGTTATCCTCCTGGATAATGGAAGTAGATATGATTGCCAGCCAACAAGTTTTCTTTAATGGAAATTTTTATAATGCTGAAAAGAAACAGAAGACACTCGGTGATATAAAATCATTCTCTGTTCATAGATTTGTAGAATTTATGTTTTGAAAAGGGTTTAATTATCAAAAACATTCTACAATCAACAGTTTTCTACAAAATTCAAATGCTATTCTTCCAAAAACTATAAAAGAAATTTTAAGATTTATTTAGAAACAGAAACAACTGAATATCAAAGCAATCCTAAGGAGAAAATGCAATGCCGCAGGTATCATGGTACTCAATCTCAATTTACATGACAGAGTTAATGACAAAATAGCCCAGTAGACATGTCAATGAATGGAATACAGTGGAATACCAAGAAATATGCCCGTACAGCTGCAGCTGTATTGCTGTGCAGCAACATCATAACCAAGGCTTATAAAAATATTTAATTGGGTTCTTTCTTACACTTTCAGACTTTGAGAAAGTAAGACCATTATCATCATGGCAGAAAGCATATCAGCAGACATTCAAGCATGGTGCTGGCAATATAGCGGAAAGCTACATTCTGATCTACAGGCAGAGAAAATCTGGGCCTATCATAGACTTTTGAAACTTCAAAGTTCCATGACATACTTCCTCCAAAAAGGCCACACTTTGTAATTTTACTAATTTTGTCAAACAGTTCCATTTCCTGGTGACTAAGCATTCAAACATATAAGCCTATGGTGGACATTCTTATTCCAACTACCACAGCCACCTATATTTTCAAAAGATGTGAAAAACATTTTATGTTGAAAAGATATTCATATGCAGAAGAAAGAAACTAGATTCAAACCTCCCATCCTTTGCAAAATCAGTTCAAAATGCATCAAAGACCTTAATATAAATAAGGATTTCTAAAATTGCTAGAGAAAAACCACAAGAAAACAATCTTTAAACATAGACAGTTGCATGAATTTTTTGAAAAGATTACAATAACACAAGAAATATAGGAAGAATTCAGAAATGATATTGCATGGAGTTAAATATCTTCTTTATAGACAAAGAAACAATTATCAGAGTCAAGAAACAGTCTAGAAAATAGGAGACAATATGTGCCAACTATATTTCAGACACGTACTTAATATCTAGAAAACACAAAGAACTGCAAAATTAGATACCAAAAAAAAACTTCCAATCAATGAAACCGCTAATGAGCTAAATAGTTCTTAAATTCTTTCATGTCAATTCACATTTGTGTGTGTGTGTATGTGTGTGTGTGTGTGTGTGTGTGTGTGTGTGTGTGTGAATTAGCATTCAATAGAGCTGTTTTTAAAAGGTGCTTGATACCTAGATAGCAGGAACCTAAGTAATCAGGCTGAAAAGATGGATGCTATATCACAGATTCTTGTTTCATCTTTAGGATCAGAAATTCCTAGCTTTGAATATTAGGCCCACATTCGTTAACTGCAGTATCTTGGTTGGGTTACTTAAATTCTTTGAATACCAATTCCCTTACTAGTAAATGATGAAGCTAATGTTTCTCATTGCTATTTGAGGATTACATTGATCTAGTGTCATTATTTATTGATGCATCTTTACTTTTATCTTATAAATGTTTTATTACCTTTATTTATTTTATTACCTCCATCGTTTATGGTGGTGGTAATGGTGTGTTTTTGTGTGTGACACCATGGGTGTAGAGGTCAGAGAACAATTTGTGTGAAGCAGTTCTCTCCCCTTCTTTCAAATGAATCCTTGGGATCAAACTCAAGTTGTCAGGTTAGGTATCATACACCTTTACCAGCTAAGCCATCTTGCAGGCCTCTCTAACTTCTCTTCTCTTCTCTTCTCTTCTCTTCTCTTCTCTTCTCTTCTCTTCTCTTCTCTTCTCTTCTCTTCTCTTCTCTTCTCTTCTCTTCTCTTCTCTTCT
>NC_022026.1:8364409-8371739 GCF_000317375.1 Microtus ochrogaster | reverse complement strand
TCCCCTCCTTTACCCTCCCCTCCCCTTCCATGCTTCCCTTCTCTTTTCTTTTCTTCTCTTTGTCACAAAGCACAGGTTCATCTCAGAAACACTGTACAGCTAAAGGTGACCTTGAATTTCCTGATTCCACTGTCAAGTTCTGTAATTATAGACATGTACTATCATATGTATTTCTTTCTCACTACTAGAAGATAATTGAATTCAGTTGTTAATAGTCTTGGTGCATGTAGGTGGGGGTTTCTGTCCCAACAGGCAACTCCCAAATAACCACACAGATTTATTATTAATTATAAATGCTCAGCCAATAGCATAGGCTTGTTACTAACTACCTCTTTTGACTCAAATTAATCCGTATTTCTTTTTAATTTAATTTTATTAACATTTTTTACTTATTTTGCATACCAACCACAGTTTCCCCTCCCTCCTCTCCTACTGCCCCCCCATGTTCATTCCTCCATTTCCATTCAGAAAGAGGTAGGCCTCCCAAAATCTGACATATCAAGTTGAGGCAGGACCTAGCTCCTCCCCCCTGCATCAAGACTGGGCAAGGCTTCTCAACATGGGAAATTGGTGCTCAAAAGACAGCTAAGCTCTAGGAACAGGTCCTGATGTCATTCCTTAATAACAGACCAAGCTATACAACTGTCACACACATACAGAAGGCCTAAGTCAGTTCCATGCGGGCTCCCTAACTGTTAATTCAGAGTTCAAGTCGTCTGTGTCTGTGGGTTCCTCCATCATGATCTTGACATCCTTGCTTCCTACAAAACCTTTTCCCTTTCTTCAGGAGGAACTCCTGGAGCTAGGCCCAGTACATGGCTGTGAATCTCTGTATCTGCTTCCATCAGTTACTGGATGAAAACTCTGATGACAATTAGGGTAGTCACCACACTGATTACAGAAGACAGCCAGTTAAGATACCCTTTGTACTATTGGCTGGGATTCTTACCTGGGGTCATAATTGTTGATTTCTGGGAGTTTCCCTGGCACCAGGCTTCTCCTTCACCCCAAAATGCCCACCCTTATCAAGATCCCTTTTGTTTCTCTCCCTCTTCAGTTCTGGCCTCAACCTACCTCCTGTGCCCAGCCCACTAAATCTGCTCCCCCAAGTTCCCATACCCCCTCTCAAACCCACCCCAATTTACCCAGGAGATCTCTTCCATTTCCCTTTCCCAGGGAAATCAATGCATCCCTGTTTGGATAACTTTGTTATCGAGCCTCTCTGGGCTGAGAATTATAAGTTGATTATCCTATATGTTACTCCTAATATCCACTTATTAATGAGTTCATATGAAGAGAAGATGTGGAGTAAGAGGAATACTCCTCCAATGCTGGCAGGAGTCCAAATAGAGATAACCACATCTGTAAATCAATATAGTGGTTTCTCAGAAAATTGGAAATCAATCTACCTTAAGGCACAGCTGTACCAATCTTGGGCATATACCCAAAGGAAGTTCAATAATATCACAAGGACTTTTGCTCAACTGTGTTCATAACATCATTATTTGTAATAACCAGATCCTGGAAGCAACCTAGATACTCCTCAGCTCAAGAATGGATAAGGAAAATGTAGTACATTTAAACAATGGGTAAAAAACATTGACCTCATGAAGTTTGTAGGCAAATGGATGGAACTAGAAAGAAAGTCATTCTGAGTAAGGTAATCCAAATTTTAACTCATATTTCTTATCTACACCCTACCATGTGGCAGTACCCTTTTTACAGGTGGCATGTTCATCTCCTGTTTCTTCCACTTCTGGCTGGTGATGGCCTTCTTGCTTCCTAGTGTTCTCTCAGTCTGGTTCTACCACCTAACCTCTTCTTTCTGCCTGGCTATTGGCCAGTCAGGTCTTTATTAACAATGGGAGCAACATATCTTCACAGTGTACAAAAGGATTATTCATTCCACAGCAGGTGCACAGGGAAAAATTCAAGTGAATACAGGATATGTTAATCACAAACTTCTATTTTTAGTTGATTTTAATCTATAAAATTATAATAATTGATTAGAATAGGTGGTATAATGCTTAGTAGAAACTAAAATTTTCAGAAAAACATCTTATTCTGTGCTTTGACTATAGGTAGTACTCAATACAGGCTGATTTCATTCTTTATTTGTTCTTGAAGAATGATAGGTTATGTTTAATGCAAAATACTGACTTACAGAAAGCTACCAGGTAGAAAAGTAACAAAGCTACTTTCTAAAAACTATTGTTTATTGGGAAATTTGATTTTTATTTTTGTGCATATATTTAGTTTATATTAAGTGTCAGAACCTGTTAAAAGCTGAAGATAATAATGATAAATGAATACGGGATGTAGTCACCTTTATATAATGCTTCTATTTAATATCTTGGGAATGATTCCTATAAAAGCTGAAATTATTACTACAAAGAAATTACAGTATGGCCAAGAAGTCTAGTAGTGAGTTTTTTTTAACACAGAAAGAAATGCCTTGGAAAGCTTTTAGAGAGAATATATGGATACCAACAAGAACTCATATTCCAGTTGGAGGGAAAGGGTATTTGATCTACTGATCCTTTTCCTTGGTCACATGCCAGTGCCTTCTCAGCATTTGAATGCAAACATTTTCCCTGTCCAAAATTCATCCGACGTCTACTGCTGGCTTGTGCTTAAAGAATCAGTCATTACAGACTAAACTTTCCTTGGGACTGCCTTGATAGAGACAGAGCCATAAATTGTTTGGAAAATAATATGGATGAGATTGCCTTTGCAGTTTAGGATGCAGTAAAATGAATCCTCTTATTTGTGCACTTAGACTGTGCACAATCAGTGTAACTCTCCCAGGAGCCTAATCAATATCTTCTTGTTTTTCATATTGAGTGCTGCAGAAATAAACCTGAAAGGGGAATAAATACATTCTAAAATTATTTTTACTTGATCCAGCTAGAAGAGACAGCCCAGGGTGATGCAGATATTTCTATCTGTGACATATTTCTCTCATATATATCTTGGGAGAGGTGTGGACATATAGATAGCCATACCTGTCAGTTTAAATTATTCAAAAATAATCTACAATGAAGTCTACATAAACCTGATAAAATGAAAGTAATGAAAATGTCGTCGGAGCTATGGAACATGACCCTGCTAAAAAAAAAAAAAGAAAGGAGATGGACTGTGGATGTCTTTCTGGTACTTCCTGATTATCTTAAGATTTGTTATAAGTATTCCATTATGCAATGCAGGTAAATATGCTTTATTCATTATCAATAGACAAAGTAATATTTGTTGGAGACTATGCTTCAATGACTCGCATATATTTGGACAAAACATCTTTCTAAAACAAAATTCCTTATTTGTTTAGTGTTTATGTGTCTGTTTGTATGGCACATGTATGCTGGTGATGATGGAGGCCTGAAGAAGGATTCAGGATCTCTCCAGAAGTTAGCATTATCTGCAGTTATGAGCCACTCAGTTTGCATGCTAGAAAACAAACACTTTGCTCTTAAGCGTGCAGTAAATTCTCTTGAGCCCTGAGGCATCTCCCCAGCCCCAGATAAAACACCCTTTGAAATACTTATCTCCATTGTGGCTTATTTGTCACAGTTCTTGATTTTTATAATTTCAGTTAAATTAACTCCCCTATCTCTTCACGTCTTTCACTCTTCCCTTTTCATGTTCCTTCTTTTCCATCCATCCCCTCATATTCCCTGTCTGTTTGTTCACTGATATCTCAAATAGAACTGGGCCACAAGGAGCTCAATTGGTGAAACTTCATTAGGTGGTCACATTGGTTATTTAGTTTTATCTTTTCTGAAAGCTGAACTTTTCAAATACCAGAGTGGTATTCAGGTGGTCAATGCATCACACAGCTCTCACTTCAAAGGCAATAGTAAGGTGAGCATCCAAACTGCCTAGGATCCCCCAAAGCCAGTACGTGCAGTAGGATCAAAAACCCATTGCCATTGTTCTTGAGTTCTCAGTAGTCCTCATTGTCCACTATGTTCAGCAAGTCCGGTTTTATCCCATGCTTTTTCAGACCCAGGCCAGTAGAACAGAGTTTAGTCCAAGCTAAATATGAGGGACTATGTACTGGGAACACTGATCCTGGTTTCCCAGACTAGGAAGACTGTTTCAAGGTTTTATGTTTAAAACATAAAAGAACAACAGATAGCAATACATCAAGAAACCTTACAGATACATTCATGAACATACCGGGAAGCTCGGTTGCAGCAAAATGGAGAAGTCTGTGATACATTTCTGTTTTGGATACTAATTTAAGGGTTCTTTGATGGTTACTTTTATCAATTTGACAGGATTTAGAATCATCATGGTAATAATTCTCTGGCCTTATTAGGTATTGTTTAGATTAAGATAATTGAAGTGGAAAGATCTATCTTAAATGTAGGAAGAAGCATTGCACCATCTGCTCCTGCTGCATTTAAAAGGAGAAAACGAGTTGAACACTGGAAGTCCTTGCTCTCTACTTCCTGGAAGAGGTGTCTCAAACTTCTGCCATCCCAAGTTCCCTACCATGATGACCTGTACCCTCAAACAGTGAACCCAAATAAACCATTCATTCCTTAAGTCCATTTTGTCTGGTGTTTTGTCCCAAGAAGACAAGTAACAATTCCACATTCCAAAGGATATACTTTATCATCAAATGTCAGATGGATATTAGGCCTGATGCAGAGTTGGGCAATTAGTATCTATTAACTGGACTAAAGTTAGCCCAGCTTATTTTGGATATAGATGTACAGTGTTTGAATTCTTTGCAATCAAAAAATTTCATCAATTAGTCCTTTAGAGTTTTTAATACATATATAGCTTTTTATTGACCCCTAGGAAATTCCATTATAAAGGTGTGTATAACACCTGATAAATTCAATTTTAAACAGAGTTTGAGCAAATATTTTACAATCAGATACAATTTATATGTCCTATATTACCATAAGTTTACTTTGGCACATTAAAGAAAAAATATGTGTATTTTTCTAACTACTAGGAATATTAAAATTGAGCATATTTGTCTTTAAAGTAAGAACAGTAATTGGTCTAGAAAAGAAAAATATTCAAGTTATGGGTGTATTTCTCCTTTGTATTTGAAATAACTTATGTTGCTTTTGATTACACTTTTTATTATTGTCACATAGTCAGACTATAAAAATAGTTATTTAAAAATATTACTGTTGACTATAAAGTCTTATTTCCAACTTAAGGTCATATTCAATAGATAGTTGCTACACTTATAGTGAGCTAAACATTAAATATTTAGCAAGGAAGTAATGAATGACTTTAAGATGTCTTAAATAGTAACTTAGGTATGACAACCACTTTGATATTGGCAAAAAATTCTTAGAGATTGATGTGGGAGAGTCTTCTGTTTTGTGTTGATTTCATTGGTTAATAAAGAAACTGCATTGGCCCTTTAATAGGACAGAAAATTAGGTAGGCGGAGTAGAAAGAACAGAATGCTGGGAGAAAGAAGCTCTCCTCTCCGAGATGGATGCAGGTTAAGAATATACCTGGTAAGCCGTCTCGTGGTGCTACACAGATTATTAGAAATGGGTTAATCAAGATGTGAGAATTAGCCAGTAAGAGGCTAGAGCTAATGGGCCAAGCAGTGTTTAAAAGAATACAGATTCTGTGTAATTATTTCGGGTGTAAAGCTAGCCATTTCTACTACAAGAGATTAAATAATCCTGCATTAAATATGAAATTCGTTTCTTCATCAAGCTATGACTTGTCCATTGATTTTGAAATTCCATATGTGGCACATTTTAAATTTCTCTGATGAATTAGGGTATATTTTACTATCTTGCCTTCTTTCCAGAACACGAGTTTTATCTTCTTTTCTTCATTTCCTTGGGCCCTACTCTGAACATTGTACTTTTGTTCCCATGATAACTTCAATGCAGTTAAGGCTACTAAGTTGTTGATATTACATGGAGATCAGCTTCTAGAATGTTAATTATCCAAAATAGCTGTAACTTAATTTTGAAAGGAAAATGTTACAATATGTTGATAGAAAGTTACTAATTTTGCATAGATTTTAAATGGTTGATTTTTGCAATTTAAAATAGCCTGTGAGTTTAAATTTGTATATTGCTAAAGTAAAACCACTTTCCTTAGATGAAATGCTGCACACTCAATTTTGTCAGAATTTCTCATCTATGACTCTTGACTTCAAACTTTAACATTTGTGCATTTGTTGAATGGGACAGAATGTGCAACAGAAATGTTTTCAGTTTGGAGTAATAAAGGTAGAAGAGGAGAACTATAAACCAACAAAAACATTATAAATGTCTTAGGTTTTCCAGAAAATATTGGTGTTAGAGCTCAGAGTGTATTGTGATAAACTGACTGTTTTGATTTTAATCTGTGATTTTGGTTTCTTTCTATTCTTTTTTTTTAACTGGAGCTACGAGCTTGAGTGTGAGTTGGGGAATAAAACATAAATTTGTTGTACTTTATAGTAAACTGGGAGAGAGTGTTGCTTATTTCAAGAGGCTTCAGCAAGGAGAAACATAGTAGTACTGCAGCGTTTAAACCTTAAGAACAAAGGAGGGGCGAGAATCATAATCTGCGATGTCAACAAAAGACAGAACCACAGAACTCTAAGGATACCAGGTTCAAATGGTGCTAATCTCCAGTATTTCTCAAGGACTGTGAGGGCAGATGACTTTTTATGTCCTACTCCGAGTCATGTACATAGAAGAATCTGAAACTGAAAAAGCTGGTTAGATTATAACATAGAAAGCAAATTTTCTGTGTCATTTATCATTCCAGAGAGATTCAAATGGTCCAAAGCATTGATATTGTGTTGTAGAATATTATTTAAAGGTCTGTTAGGGCCTAACAATAGATGCTGTCAGAGGTCCTGATTGTGCATAGCCAATAAAGGGCAACCATGTGATGTCAATGGATTGGAATGCCTTGGTGCTGGGAGGGTACATAATTTTTCCCCATCGTTAAATAAATGAGTCTCCCCTAAGCCTAACTCTTCCACCTGACTCCCAGTGTCTGTGTTTGTTGACTTCTTGCCTTCTCAAACCACTCTCCCGAGGAGGACATTAGGGCCCAGCAACAATATTGAACTTCTTGCAAAGATAAAAATAACAATCTCAGAGTCATTTTGATTTGCATTTCCCTGATGGCTAGGAATGTTGAACATTTCTTTGGTTGTTTCTCTGCCATTTGAGATTCTTCAGTTGAGAATTTTCTGTCTAGATCTGTACCCTATTTTTAATTGGATTTTTTAAAAAATGTCTAGTTTCTTAAGTTATTTACATATATTGGAGATCAGCCCTGTCTGTCAGATGTGGGTTTGGTGAAGATCTTTTCCCATTCTATAGGATGCCATTTTGTA
>NC_022026.1:8360751-8363513 GCF_000317375.1 Microtus ochrogaster | reverse complement strand
AAAAAAACCCTGAGATACTGCCTGCGGCATTGGAAAGCGAGTAGAATAAAAGTATTTGCATTATACTATGAATATAAGAATCTTAAAATGAGCTTATTCTTGGTGAGAGTTGGGACTTGAACCCAGTGACAAGGATAAAGAAAATAACAGAAACACAAGAAAAAATAATGGAAAGAACACTTGGAAATTTGTCTCTATGTCTCTAACATATTGCTAATACTATAAGCAACTTTGTAGAGGTACATAAGCAGCACAACTTGGGTATGTTCTGTCTTAGTTACTTTCCTATTTCTATGAGAAAATACCCAGACAGAAGCAACTTAAGGGAGAAAGGGTTTATTTTAATCCACAGTACAAGGTATAGTTACTCATGGCAGCAATTTAAGACAGCTGATGACATTCCTTCCAGAGTCAAGAAGATAAACACTTGTGCTCATTTTGTTTTCTTCATTTGATGCAGGGCAGAGTCCAATGCCCAGTAAATTCCTACATCAATGAGTAGAGTTATGGTATTATTCCCCACAAGCATGCCCAGAGCTCCATCTCAGTTGGCTTTATATTTTGTCAAGTAGCCAATACTAACCATCATATATACCCTCCAGACATCCATTAAAAGTGTGGAGCTACATGGAAATTTATCTCTAAATATAGTTTATTTGGTTTCCATGATTATCAATTACCATGTAACTAACAATTTCTTTTCTTTCTTTCTATAATTTTAATTTATTTTTTAAATTCCATTTCATATTCCATCCATAGTTATCCACCCTCCTCCCACTCACCCCTGTCCTTCCCCCCTCCCAAGCCCATCCCCTATCCACTCCTCCCAACGGGGAAGGGCTCTCATGGAAAGTCAACAAAGTCTGGCACATTAAACTGGGGCAGGACGAAGCCCCTCATTCCTGTATTAAGGCTGAGTATGGCACCCTGCCACAGGGAATGGGCTCCAGAAAGTCAGGGTGAGATCCTAGTTGCACTGCCAGGGAAGCCTCAGCACAGCTTCAGCACTGTCTCCTACATATGGAGGGCTTAGATTGCTTTCCTCGAGGCTCCACAAGCTGTCGGTCTAGAGTTCATGGCTGGGCTGGAGAGAGGCTTCAGCCATTAAAGGCTAGGCTCAAAACCAAAATACAACTAACAACTTCTAAGTTTAATCACAAAGCTGCTATTCTAAAATTCCGTAGGTCAATTGCTGATCAGAATGGTACTCACTTGAGCTTCTCACATGTGCTTTCAGTCAGTCAATTGGAAATCCAGTACAGCTTTATTGAATTATATGTCTCACAGTTCATGCTAACTGTCCAACTGAGGATTGTGAGAATTGTCTTGGGATGGGTTTGGAGATAGGGTTTCTCTGTGTAATGGAACTAGCAGTCCTGGGATTAGCTTTGTAGACCAGGTTGGCCGTGAACTCACAGAGATCCACCTGTCTCTGCTTTCTGAGTGCTGGTATTAAATGTGTATGCCACCACAGCCTAGATTTTTTCTTTTTTCCTTTATAATGTGTAGCCCAGGATGGTTTCAGATTTGTGATCCTCCTGCCTCTACCTCCTTCAGCAAATTCTACTGGACTATACCACCACAACTGGCTCAGTTGAGAATTTTAAACCATGTATATTTTGAGTGGTTTCAATTTCACTGTGGCAGGTTTGACATGGACAATCGGTAAAGTACAGTAAGAAATATAAGTAGGAGCTGTAAGCTTTCTTATATGTCTTGAGAATCATACAATATAGTTTATTCTTAAATGATTATTTTTATGTTTTTAGAATTTCACATGTGAGCACCATATTTATTGACTTTTTTATATTCTACTGGTCAAAACCACCACATGCATTTCCAGATTCAAGAACTATGGATCACCCAGGATGCCAATAAAGGGAAGCATAATTTTTGGTAGGGAGAAATTTTGAAGATGATCATATATCAACATAAAAATCTGGAAATATTTATCCCATCATTTGCTTTTGTAAAGGCTTTGAAGTCAAAGTCTAATGGGCATATATGCTTGCTTAGAATCCCCAATGTACTCAAGGGTGGCTTTGCTTTGAATTATTTTTACTTCTCAATTTCTGGTTTTGCATATAATATATAAGATGTGGCCTACCAAATGTGTGTGTGTGTGTGTGTGTGTGTGTGTGTGTGTGTGTGTGTGTGTGTGTGTATGTATACACAGGATGAGGATAATAAAAAGAAAAGGGGGCTAGAATAAGGGGGAACTTACATTCTTACACAGTTGTCAAAAATGTGTCATTCCTTAACTGAAATTGCCTTATTCTCATTTAGAGTAAAATATAATAAAAATTGACTTGGTATTTCGCTAATTTAATACATACATTTTGTTAAAAATGTTAGCAAATTGGTGATTACTTGCTCTTTGAGAGATTCAGTGAAAGTAAGAGTTCTGTAGTAGCACTAGTATTCCCCTTTGGATAGATACAAAGAATAGTGATGTAATCAATTCTAGCAGAAGATTTTTCAAAGGTAATTTAGTTGTTTTAACTTTTCTGAATGCACTTATGAAAATAGTTCTTCTTTGAACATATACTGATATGGAATTTTGTCATTTTTTGTACAACATCCTCAGGAGTGCTATTTTAGAAATATTTCTATTAATATCAGGAATAATGAAATGTGCCTCTATTGCACTCTTAGAACAACATAAATCCTAGACAAAGTAAATTTAAATAAAATTAAAAACTGTCCTTAGGTGTCTATAAAAATCATTTTGTGGCAAGAAGAAAGATTCTAATCATTATTCT
>NC_022026.1:8358345-8359444 GCF_000317375.1 Microtus ochrogaster | reverse complement strand
GGGACCCTGGGAGAGTGTTGAAGGGGAGGAGAGAGGCAGGGAGGGGAGCAAAGAAAAATGTAGAGCTCAATAAAAATCAATAAAAAATTATTTTAAAAAATAATTTAAAAAATATTTAAAAGTTTTATTTATTATATCAATGCATCTTAAATACAAATTAACTATTCTGAAAACCAAAGTGTAAAATAGTATAATTGGCAAGACATTTCTTATAGACAGTAAATTAATTTTCTGAAAAAAAATTTATTTTCCAAAAGATCATTTCTACCATTTCTTATGCTTTTGTTTTAATAATTTACTCAAAATATGTTGGTATATTTTTCAAATCTACTTTATTTCTGCTCTAATTCTTTCAAACCACTTTGTATGAAAAGTCTGAAAACAAGAAGTCCTTAAATGTATTTCAGCTGCACTCTAGAATGATTGCTAAACTTTTACCTGCACTTCCAACCTCAACTTGGCTCACTTATTTTTTCTCTACTGACTAGCCAGACTGTACTGCATGATGTTCCTTGAAAACTTATGCCATCACCTCCTGTGCAGCAAGACTCAAATCCAATCAGAAAGCAGTTAGTTATCCTGTAACAGTCATGCCAGTATTGCACAAGTGGAAACATCTTGCTTGGGAGGCTGTTATAATGTAGTCATTTATAAAGCTCATCCAGATGTTGTAAGATTTTCCCAATAGCTTCAAGAGGTAAAAACAGAGCAAAGAAAATGTAATAAAAGTGATTGAATCAGTAATAGAATAAAAATTAATTTCACTAAAAAGATACATCTTCATATTAAAGAGATTTGTTACAAGAAGAAATTGAACATAAAGATATATATTAAACATTTTACCTGTGATAATGAAAAGAACCTAAATGTTCAAAAATTATGTCTATACAAGAAAAACATTCTAACAGCATAGTACAAATCGTTAAAGACAGAGAAATATAAATATTTCAAACATGTCAGGATCAGAAACTTTTCACTCACATTATCTCTTCTGTAAAAAAATTAATTTAAGACAGTTTTAAGCTCCTACTCTAAGGCTACCCACCCAGAGCAGTGAGTGCCTGCCTACCGGGCAGGCCTCAGGGTCCCCTGTAAGGGA
>NC_022026.1:8340879-8353560 GCF_000317375.1 Microtus ochrogaster | reverse complement strand
AAAAAAAAAAATTAATTTAAAAAGAATAGCAACCAAATGGAAACAAATACATTAAAATGGAATAAATTACAGGAGATGTGTGGGTTTAGTGCTATGTCTCAGTAGTTAGAGCACGATACTCTTTCCATTCTCTCTGAGGGCTTGTGTTTGGTTCCTGGCATGCATGCCAGGCAAGTCACAAAAGATTATAACTCTAACTGACAGAAATGAAGTGCCTTCTTCTAGTCTCTACTGGTACCAACATGCCTAAACCCATACAAACGCATATAGATAAAAGTAATAATAGTATTAGTGATGAGTCACTTAATATAATTGTGAGTTAATTCATAAACTAAAATCCCAGACTTTTAGGATCTTATTCCTAATAGCCAGAATATTGTGTGGCACACTGTTTATGTTCCTATCTATTTGGTAAATGAATTGAAAGTAAGGGAGAAGAAAATGATGGCCAGATTGTTTTTCTCAATTTACTAGAAATGTGAGCAGTTATTTGCTCCAGGCCAATGTCCACCAAACATTTTATTTTGAGCAGCAGATTGTGAATATTTGGAATTGTAGAGGGAATGGTGCAACTTTAGATATTCTGTAATTATTTACATAAAATGGCTGTATAGTAACATTTTAAATTTTTTGCAAATATAGCATAATGGTAGCAAAAATATAGTAGATTTCAAAAGAATGAGCCACAGTTTGTTTCTTACAAAATAGTAGCATCTAAAAATTTGAAAATATTAAGGCAATGGTAATACAAAAAATGGAAGGATGAAAGAACTATTGACACAAGGAAAGACAGATATTCAATCTATTATTTCATTCATATATGCTGGGTTTAATAGACCTATAAAACTGTGTGTTTGAGTTTCTGTTTGATGTAAACAGGGGGGATGGAGAAAGGAAAGAGACTAGCAATAAGGAGGATGTGGGGTAAATAAAGGGTATAGCATGGGAGATGTGGTCATAATATTTGATATACTTGAAATAAATTTTCTTCATGGAAGCAGCACAATTCTCGGTGAATATACAATAAAAGAAAAAATGTAAAATGAAGAGGAAGGAGGAAGGAAGAAAGGAAAAAAGGAAGAGTAAGAGGAGAGGGGGGAGGAAGAAGGAAGAAAGGAGGGAGGGAGGGAGGGTGGGAGGGAGGAAAAGAAGGGAAATGTTGATGTGTGAGTGGGTAATGTATCCTTGTATTCCCTATATTTGGAATGTTGATACAAGGACTAGCAGTTCAAGATCAGCTCCAGTGACATAGGAAGTCCCAGACAACTTTGGATTACATCAGACTATGACTCAAAAATATAATGCCATGCATTAAAGAATATTTATAAAGAACATGTTGATCTTGATGTTGCTTTTGTTGGGTTTGTTTTCTTTTGTTTTATAAAGAGGAAGTCAGGTAAATCTGGGATGAGTTGTAGTGGCGTGAATATATCAAATATGTTGCACGAAATTCACAAAGAACTAACAGTTTCAAAAAGAAAATTTTGTCATTAATAAACAATTAATGACACCACTAATATTAGTGTAAGAAAGTATGTTAAGTAGATATAATGTTACAATAAAGAAATGAATGGTATAATTCTTGTATTTATCTTTATCGTAGCTACGTTTCTATCACTCTAATGATTCACCATGACAAAGGTGTACTTGGGGGCTTCCTTACAGTTCAGAGGATGAGTCTATAACCATCACAATGAGGACCATAGTATCAGGCAGGATGTCACGGTGCTGAAACAGTAGCTGACAGATTACATCATATCTGCAAATTGGAGGTGTGGTGGAGGTGAGAAGAGAGACAGAGCAACAGACATGCAGGCTGCCATAGACTTTTGAAACCTCAAAACCAGTGATATACCTCTTCTCAAATAATCATACTTCCCAATTCTTCCCAGAACAATTCCAACAACCAGGGACCAAACGTTCAAATAAGTGATCCTATGGGGGCCATTTTCACTCAAACAACTGCAGTCATAAAGTATATAATAGAGTTAAACTGCTTCATATACTTACTCATCTTGCTTCTTGTGGGAGGAAAAGCCAGTTTAAGAAGGGAAAAGTCTAATTGGAAATAACACTGAAAGTTTAAATAAAAGACTGTAATAAGTTATACCTGACAATTGAAATCAAGTATAAAAATGTTAATTTGAAATAAATTTCAGGGAGGAAATGCACTGACTGCAACAAAGAGATGTTTTAAATCGCTAAAAGGCGTAATCAGCCAAAGAACATATGGCAGCAGCTATGAACTTTAGAGACTAACAAGAGACAATTGAAATCTATAGAGGAAAAAAAGTAGAAACGAAAAATAATTCCATAATCAAACTGTGCAAAATGTATCAATTAGAGACCTTAGTGGACAGAAATAGACTTAGGTTTGGATAATTCAACAAGATAGTGCTTCTTTAATTCAAAGTATTAGGTAATATATGGAATCACTGGGAGAGGTAAAGAGACAGGTTTGAATGTAAAGATCTTACAATATTTACAGAATCAAGTTGCAAAACTCACCTGATAAGACACTAAATGGAGCTGCACAAGAAGTGTTTTTCATACAGTGTTAATTTACAAATCTCTAGTTGGTAAAATTTAGCTTATACTCATGCATTCTAGCTGCAAATTAGACTAAGGAAAAATGTTCCCAATATATTATCTTAGGAAGTTTAGACCTCCACAAGGGTCAATGTTTGTATAAGCGGAATGTTAGGCAGCTAAGCATCTTACCACTAACTATATGCTCCATCTTCCTCAGCTGTTTGCGAAAACAGGATACATTATTACACACACACCTCAAGCACCAAAATACAGTCACATTTAATTGCACACAAACATTCCACAAATAAGCTAACATACATTCAATCTCTCTAAAGATGGAGACTGAATAGCTTATTTGAAGTAGCATATCTTTGGATGCTGGCAATTTTTAGTCAACTCATATATAAGTAAGTTCTGAAACCTGAAAAGTAAATAACAAACTTGTAAAGATTGTTATTAAGCTATTATTCTCTTTTTATTATATTTATTAATCAGAAGTTGGCTTCCTTCTTTCCACATGCGGTCCCAGAGGTAGAACTCAGGTAGCCAGAATTGGCAGGAAATACTTTTATTTCCTGAGTGCTCTCATCAGTCATAATGCTTATGTCTTCACTTGGTCAGAGGACATTTTCTAAATTAAAAATAGTTTTTCCCATATAATTATCCTGATTAGAGTTTTATCTTCCTCTTGTCCCCCTAGATTCTCCCCACCTCCACTTCCATACACATACACCCCCTTTCTTTCTCTCATTGTAAAACAAACTTCTAAGGGATAATATATTGCATGCTTTTAATCCCAGCACTCGGGAGGCAGAGGCAAGCGGATCTCTGGGAGTTCGAGGCCAGCCTGGTCTACAAGAGCTAGTTCCAGGACAGGAATCAAAAAGCAGTGGAGAAACCCTGTCTCAAAAAATCAAAAAAAAATATGATATATAATATGATAAAACAAAAACTAGTACACTGAAATTAGACAAAACACACTCAAGAATCCCCTAAAAGCACTAAACTGGAAGCCATAATATGCATGGAGAGGTCCTGGTACAGGCCTGTGCAGACCCTGTGCATGTTGCTTTAGTTTCTCTGAGTTCATATGAGCTTGGTTCACACTGACTTAGGGAGACTTGTTTCTTGGTGTCCTCTATCCTCTCTGGTTTCTACACCCTTTCTTCCTCCTCTTCTGCAGGATTCTCTGAGCGTTGAGGAGAGGGATTTAATGGAGAAATGCCATTTTTGGCTAAGGTCTCTCACACTCTGCATGTCTGGCTGTGAGGCTCTGTATTTGTTCCTATCTGCTACATCGGGAAGCTTCTCTAATGATAGCTGAGAAAGGCAATGATCTATGAGTATAGCAGAATGTCATCAAGAGTCATTTTATCACCACTTCTTTTTCTGGATAGTATGATTTCTTTCTACACAAGGTTCCTGAGCTACCTAGTCTTGGGTTCTTTGTCATTCAGACTGCGTCAGGTGTGGGTTCCATCTCATGGATGGTGTCTAAGTCAAATCAGATATTGATTAGTTACTCCCTCCCACAGTCTCTGTGCCACCATTCTCATATCATATCTTGCATGTAGGGCACCATTGTAAATTAAAGGGGTTATGGCTAAGTTGATGTCTTCATTTCTCTCTCGGTGGTACATAGAGTACTTTCCTGTACCAAAGACACTAGAATGTAAAAGTGAAGTTTCTATGTAGACACCAAGTCTACTTCAATACATTCAAAGAATTGTGTAGGTGTTGTCCTCAGTAGTGAGACCTTGCTGTCTATTTGTGAAGAGCAACCTTATAGCTGACAACAGCTTAGGTTGTTTGGGGGTTTTCATATGAACCCTCTGGCCAGAAACTTGATTAGATGTAGCCCAATCCAGGTACTGCAAACTTCATTTGATGACAAGAGATGTTCAGTTGGGGCTCACTCTCCCCCAGTATTTGGTGGTTTCTTTTAGATTGTCTTTATACATGTACACATTTTAAAAAGCTTCTATACTAGTAGGTTTCCATATTACCCCTCAAATCACCCTTAATTTTAACTGTCTCTCCATGTATTACCTCTGTTTTATAAGTGATGTTATTTATTTAAAAAAATTCCATGCTTTTGTTTATATGGGAAGACCAAATTTTGTGTCTAAGCTATCTATTATTAGTATGACTATCTATATGGATTTTATGATTTGCTTGAAACATCTTTCTGTCTTCCAGCACTTTATGACAGAAATCATACATTTCTATGCTAAGTCAGATGATAAATATTTATGGAATGTTTTATACATGCCAGGTACTGTGGTTGGCACTAGGAATGTATCAGCGAACAAGACAAAAAGTATTATAGTATGATGTCTCATAGAATAAAACGAATAATAATTTGCATAATAAGGTGATAAAATACTGTGAAGAAAGGTAGAAGAAAGATGAGGTATGGGAATATAAGGGTACTGAATGTGAATAGGAGAACTGTCAATATTCAGTAAAATTTTAAAGAAAGACTGCTATGAAAATAGTATTTTTAGGTGTTTGCATATTTCTCAAAAACATAAATCTAGATCTTTTGCAATGAATGTTTGGATACTAGGTAAAATAACTGTTCTCCTATGCATCGGTACACATCCTTATTTAAGGTCTTTGTTTTATGAGGCATGGGGATAGCCAATGCACAAATTTAAAGGACTGACCATGGTTATGAGCCACTGAGGTCAAAGCAAATGTGACTATAAGACAAATGCCCATTGCTCATCTCACTTTCTCCACTCTTGTATAGTTCAGGATTCCTTGCACCAGGATGGAGTCACTGGCATTCTGGGCGGATCTTCCCATTAATTATGACAACCCACTCATAAAGGCCCACAGACCAACTGAACCTAGATAATCCTTCCTTGAGATTCCCTTCCTAGGCCATTCGAGGTCATTTCAGGTTGACAGCTAAAACTAACAACTATAGTCACAGAAATGTTTCTGGAGAGGTTCTTTTCTGGAGCCAAATGTTCGTGCTAGGAGGAAACCAAGGAATTTGTGAAAATGCTCCCACAGAAAGAAATTGAACTGTCTACTATTCAGCTGCTCCCTAGTTCCTGAGAGATGGTCAGCAGCGACGGCAAGTCAGAAAAGTAAGTCACACTAGAGAGGTGACTCTTCCTACCCAGTTTGAACTGCTATGTCTGATACTGCTTGAAACAGGTGACTTTGCTACTCAAACCCATTCTCTATTGCAGATTTGTAGGCTAACATTTGGTTACCATAAACCACTGGGTTTTGCTGTTGAGAGTTATCTAATAATGATAGCTCTAGTTGTCACTGAGTAGGAATAGTAGCTAGTGGCAGGGTCAGCACCCTGTTGATGAAACGGTGCTTACTCATCATTGTTGCTATCATGATGACCTTATGCATGGGATTATTGAGGAGGACTGTAGAACCTGGAGGTGTATCCTCTAATCCGCTGTATCACTTGTGCCTTCTGTCTAAATAAGGGTGTCGCAGTGATTATTCAGAAAAGAGGAAAGCTATTTTCATATTCTTAGCAAATTATAACACACCAGTACATATACATCTTCTCTAAAATCGTTGTCACTGATCCTTCAATATCTAAAAATATGTATAAGGTATAATGTGGCCAATATATTGCTTGCTAGCCAAGAAATAGCATATATGCAGTTTGTAGATTATATTTCTTTCCAATTAGTGTAAATACATCCTATTCTTATAGTTCTGCTTTTTGTTCCATAGGTAAGTACTTTGTCACTATTATTTGTGGTCAATATTAATGGTCAATATTAATATTAATGGAATATTGAGATTGTATACTCTAGTAGTAAGTCAGACTATTGAGTCAACTTACTTTTATATGCTACTTCTCTTCTCAAGTAATTACCCATAGAGTGTATGTATAAGGAAAGTGGGTAGTAGGGAATGATGGCAGCTTGACAGATGTAAGCACACTGTCATTATAAACCATCGTCCTTGGGTCATGTAACTTGCATGTGTCTTCAAGACAATCCTCAATATTATTTTTATGTGGAATGTTTTAACCCTTTGGCATACATAATTTGAGTTGGCCATAAAGTTTAAGCAATGTTGTCTTTCTTTCTTTTATATTTATTCTTTTTAAATTTTTTAAATTTTTAAAATAATTTTATTTTACATACAAAACCCAGTTCCTTCTTCCTACTTCACTCACCTTCTCCCCACCCCACCTCTATTCATTTCTCAGAGAGGGTGAGGCCTCCCATGGAGAGTCAAGAAAGTCTGTCACATCACTTGAGGCAGGGCCAAAGTCCTACCCTCTATATCTAAGATGATCAAGGTATCTACCCATAGGGAATGGGCTTAAAAAAGCCAGTTCATGCACTAAGAATAAATACTGGTTCCACTGCTAGTGGTCCAACCAACTGCCCATGTCACACAACTGTCATCCTCCTTCAAAGAGCCTAGTTTGGCCCTATGTTTTCCTCAGCTGTCAGTTCAGGGTCAGTGAACTCCCACTAGCTCGAGTCAGCTGTTTCTGTGAGTATTCCCATCATGGTCTTGACCCCTTTGTTCATACTATTGCTCCTTCCTCTCTATGACTGGAGTCCAGAAGGTTGGCCCTGTGCTTAACTCTAAATCTCTGTATCTGCTTCTATCAGTTACTAGATGAAGGTTCTATGATGACAAGTTGTCATCATTCTGATTGCAGATGAAGGGCAGTTTAGGTGTCCTCTCCACTATTGTTGAGATTCTTAGCTGGGGTCATTCCTGTGGTTTTCTAGGAGTTTTCCTAGTGCCCGGTTTCTTGTTAACGCCACAATGGCTCCCTCTTTCAAAGTATTTCTTTCCTTTCTCTCCTTCTCTGTCCTTTATCCAACTCGATCTTCTCAATCCCTCATGTTCTCCTCCCATTCTGCTTCTCCTTAAGCAGTGTTTTCATTGACAAGAATTGAGCCAGAACCTAGAAACAACCTAAATGCCCTTGACCGAAGAATGGATAAGAAAAATGTGATACATTTATACAATGGACAGCAGAAAAAAATAAAGACATCTTGAATTTTGCAGCCAAATGGATGGAGATAGAAAATATAATTTTGAGTGAGGTAACCCAGAAAGACGATTATCACATTATTCACTCATAAGTGGTTTTAAAAATAAAGCAAAGAAAACCAGCCTACAAATCACAATCCCAGAGAACCTAGACAACAATGAGGACCCTAAGAGATGTAATGCATAAATCTAATCTACATGGGTAGTAGAAAAAGACAAGATCTCCTGAGTAAATTGGGAGCATGAGGACCTTGGGGGAGGGTTAAAGGGGAGGAAAGAGGTAGGGAGGGGTAGGAAGGGGAACATAGAAAAATGTAGAGCTCAATAAAAATTAAAAAAAGAATAATGTGGATTCCACAAAGAGAGAAAAAAAGAAAGAATTTAGTCTCTATTAACCTCAAGTAGCAAGCCAAAACCCACTTTCTCAAAAGAGAATGTGTATTTACACTGTAGGTAGAAGTTAGCTTTGAAATTCTAGGAGACTATGCTGTGATTCTTTTATGAGATATCAGTTGTTTCATATATTCCATATGCACTTTATGAATTTGAAATGGTTTATCATAATGATCAAATAACAAAAAAGTTGCTTCAACAACTTTATAGGTTGGAATCTCTGAAGATCTTTCCATTGTTTTGATATATACCCAAAGGTGTTTTTGGCTACTCAATATGGGCGTTAAATCAGTGTACCAAACATAGTTTATGTAAACAGTCCCATCAAGCAAAATTAGTAACTTGTCTCTTGATGTGGAGCAGATTTCATATTATCTGGGAGAAAATAATCATCAAGCCAACTAGTAAACCTGATGGAGATTCCTAAACTTTCCTGAGATTTACTATTACTATCAAGCCAACTAGTAAATTAGTTGTAGATTCCTAATTTTTTTCTGAGATTTCACATACAATTTGATGGACATATATCTGACTAAAGTGTCTTAGATAATTACTACTCTCTCCTGATTTCCTGAACCCTTAACCATAGTACTATTCTTAAGATCAACAATCTTGGTGTTTCTTGGAATTATCACTGTCCCTTTGAACTTAATTATGCAGCAGTTTTTAGAGTTAATATACTTCTGAGGCAAGATGATTAAGTGTTTAGTTGCAGCATCTACTAAGTAAAAGGTAATTTATTCTAATTTTCTTTGTATTTGTGGATGGAAAGTCATTTGGCTGCATTATTGCTATAAGACTGTTTGTTGTTGTTGTTGTTGTTGTTGTTGTTCCTGAAAATTGTCTTCTCTGAACTGCAGGTACAATTGGAATAAACACCTGATCGAACTGAAAATAACCAACTGTTCTTTTTAAAACATGGTATTGTTTTGAACACAGGTCAAATGTGATTTATATGAAGATAGTAAGAGATACACATATTTCACATATTTGGTAATATTGTTATCCACTCTGCTTTCCTTAAATAGCTTTTAAAATTTTGGTTGAATTCTTAGTCTACTGTATTTCTCCTGAGCCATCACCCTATAAGTCAGGGAGTCAAAGATGGGAGTGAGGTCATTAGTGAGCATGTCTACTGATAATGTTTAGCAGTAACTTGTTTAATAATTTCAGAGCGGTTTGGGGATCCACTGAACACCAAAATTGTATTAACTAAGTTTACCAATATGCTTGGAAGGAAGACGTCTGAAGCATTCTGAATTTTCAAGTATTGAATTTATAATATTTCAAGTATTGATTTTATATTAGAGATTGCATCCAGTGATCTTTGAAAAGTCTAATTTGCTTTCCCTGGCGTAAAGGCTTCTTAATATTATCATAATTCCTAGCGATTTTGTAATAGGTTACTTCCCTGTTCAATCAAAGGTGCTGGATTTGATAATTGTGTTTAGTTTGTGATCTTAATGAATGGCAGAGACTTGTGATTTTTTGTGGTTGCACTTAAAAAAAATCTCTAAAATACAATTGCAATTATTTTGAAACTTACAAGTCAAAATATTAGTCTGAAGCTCACATGGTTCATTGCTAGGTACTCAATAATTAGTTTTGCTGCCAAGAATTTGCAAATTTCAGATCTTGGAGTAGTCCTTTCTTGGGTCTACTCCAAGAGTGATTGATGCTTGCCTGAAAACATAAATGATACAAATAACACAAATAATCCAAAAATATATAATATATTTACATATGCTGTAATTTTTATCCTAAATATACATATAAGTATGGATATGTGGGAATACATATCAGGAATTATAATTACAAGGTCTTTTATCATTCTTAGGCCAATACCACACATTATTTTAATTACTGTTGATTTGTAGTGACTTTTTAAGCCAGGAAGTACAGCTCCTCATGCTTTGTTCTTTGTCAAGATAGTTTGGATCCTTGCAGTCACATGTACATCTTAGGACCAGCTTGCTAATTTTTGCAAAACAAAAAAAAAAGCAATCTAGGATTTTGATTAAAGATTGAGCCAATCAAGATCTCAATCTCAACTCAAACTCAAAGTTTATCTCTATCATTTATGAATATAAATATGCTGTGTCTTTCTAATTTTTAGATTTTCTTTTTAATGTTTCGTAGCTTTTAGTGTACAATTTTTATAACCAAATCAGCTTATTTTTAATTATTTTCCCTTGATGCATTTATAAATGAAATTACTTCATTAATTTTATGTTCAGATTTTTCAGTTCTGGTATATGGGTATATAAGTGAGATTTGTATATATAATTATTAGGCCTAAGAAGATTTTCATGGATTAGTCTTCTATGTATGATGATATTATGCTATGTTGTAATAGGAGCGGTGGGGCTGCGTCCCCAGCACCCTGGCTGCCTGGCTAGCTTATGCTCCGAAATAACAACACACAAACTGTATTCTTTTAAACACTGCTTGGCCCATTTCTATCTAGCCTCTTCTATGCTAATTCTCACATATTAATTTAGGCCATTTCTAAATTTCTAGGTGCGCTTACCAGGAAGATTCTAGCCTATGTCCATCCTGGGTCGGAGCTTCATTACGTGTGTCTCAGAGAGCAGAGCTCTCGCATCCGCCCAGGAGAGGGGAGCATAGCGTCTCTCCAGAGAGCAGAGCTGTCCAGTCTGAGCTCACTTCCTCTTCCTCCCAGCATTCTGTTCTGTTTACTCCTCCCACCAATGTTTTAACCTATGAGGGCCAAGCAGTTTCTTTATTGCTTAACCAATGAAATCAACAGATTGATATATGACACTCCCACATCAATGCTGTCTGCAAATATTTCTCCTTTTAATATGGATGCTTTTTTTCTCTAACTTCTCTACCAAAAACTTTCAAAGCAGGGTTAAATAAGTGAAAATAATGATTTTTATCTTTTATTAACTTCAGGGGAAAAGCATTCATTATTTTTTTAAGCATGCAGTCTTTTAATAAGTATGATATTGACTGGAGAGTTTCAGAAGACTCTATTTTTCAGATTAAGGACATTTTTAACTTTTCTATTTGGTTGAATGTTTTATCATAAGATAATTATTATTTTTTGCCTACTAGGAGATATCAATGGACTGTCCTCCCACAGGGGATACTAAATAGTCTCACACTGTGCAAAAATTTTGTAAGTCAGCCATTGGAAATAATTCATAAGAAATTTCCCAAGTCCATAATTTATCATTACATGGATGACATTTTGGTATCTGATTAAAATAAAGATACTTTAGAAAGGATGTTTGAAGAAGTAAAGAAAGTCTTGCCTAAATAGGGATTACAATTTGCTCCTGAAAAGATTCAAAGAGGAGATTCTGTTAATTACCTAGGTTACAGAATAGGTTTACAGAAAATTAGGACACAAAAAGCACATATTAGGTGGGACTGATTATGGACTCTTAATGACTTTCAAAGATTGTTAGGAGACATCTCCAGTCTATGATCAGCTGTAGATAACACCTGATCTAATAGTTCAATGAAACAAAACCTTAGATGGTGATAAAGATTTGAATAGTCCCAGAATATTGAAGAGCTGTAGAAAATGCCCTATAATCTAACTTAGAATTCCATGCTAACAAGACACAATCACTCCTGGCAACACTGCTCTACTCCCGAGAGAACATTCAGCACCAAAGACACTCCACTGGGAGTTTGTCTTCTTCTTGGCAGAACTAGCCTTTGGGCAAAGAAAAGCCCATACCTTGACTACTGACAAAGATACAGAGTATCTGTAAATGGATAAAAACAGGATTGTCTTATCTTTCCAAAACAGGGCAGGATAGTTCTAAAAAGTTTCTTGCCTTTGAAAATGGTATGTCAGTTATGTTAGGCCTTAGCCAAAGTTGGTTGTCTCAACATTGCAAATGAGACTTTGTGTGATTGTCCAAGTAGTCAGTTGTCTCTGTCATTTGTTGCACATTTTGGAAGTTTCTCGTTTGTACTTCCTGGTTGCTCAAGTAATATTACTCCCCTTCTCAGATTTTGATGGAGTTGAAGATTAAATAATTGTAATTACCCTCTACATTATTTAGACTCCTTGAAATATAGTGCTTAGCAAATCTTTTGTTATATGTTTCTTGCTTAATATTGTTTCTTGTTTGTAATTTTATATTTGGTATCTGTTCCTACTGTATATAGTATTATTGGGTTTAGTTCAATTTTGTTTAGAAAAAAGGGGAGATAATGGGGGAATTTAGCCAATCACCTTCTGTTTATGGTGTGTCCCCCTGGGGCCACAGAAAAACAGGTAAAATAACCATGCGCTCTTGTTTCTTCCTCTTAGTGTTCCTGCTCTCCTGAATCTCTGGAACCCTGGTTTTGTAAGTTTCCTTTCTTCTATTTATTAAAGCTGAATATTATTTTAAGTTGGTTTGGTTAATTACAACTTCTGATCGGCCTTGCCCATCAATTTTACCTTCACAGGATCTCCCAGAAAGAATGTAGCCCCCTTGACAGCTGGAAGTAATTCTAGAGGATGATGTCCACTCTCACAGTAAAGTTTGTCCTTGGGTTTAGGGACATCCTTTAGGGGTTGATTATAATTAGTATACAGTTGAGGGTTGGGGGAGGAATTTTATAAGTTCAGGGATCTTTTTTTAAAAGAGTGATAATTGGATAATTGGATGATGGGATAATAGATTGGTACTTGTGAGTTATTGTTTTTAGACAATTATATTGGTATTGATCCTTGTATATTGATACAAAGTTAAATTATATTGACTATTGTATGCATGC
>NC_022026.1:8325545-8337550 GCF_000317375.1 Microtus ochrogaster | reverse complement strand
CAGTGTACATTTTAACCTCTGATTAAGATACTTATATATTGCTTATGTATTGATATATATTTACCATATTGCAATGTATACTTGTACATTGTTTACATTTGAAGGTCATTGTCCTCATTTATTGCACAGTTGTTTATTGTCTTAATCTTTAATTTAGAGAGGTTTTGAAAACTATATAGATCAATAGTCATCTATGTTCGTCATTTATAATTAGGCTAATCAGGCTCTTTAGATACATAGAGATAATATTCAGTATAGATAGATAATCTTCAACGTCTTCAAAGAGCTGTAGAAAATGGCCTTTTATCTGAGAATTCTGTGGTAGTGAGAAACAATCGCTCCTGGCAACACTGATCTATTCCCGAGAGAATGTTGAGCACCAAAGACACCCCACCTGGAGCCTTTCTTCTTGGCAGAACTGGTCTTTAGGCAAAGAAATGCCCATACCTCAACCACTGACAGAGATGCAGAGTATCCGTAAATGGATAAAACAGGACTACTATACCCTGCCAAGATAGGGTAATATAGTTTTGAAAATGGTGTGTCAGTTACATTAGGCCTTAGCCAAAGTTGGTTGCTTCAATGCTGTGATTTTGGGTGATCTGAATTCATCTCCCACACCCATGTGGTAGCTCACTACAATCTGTAACACCAGTTCTAGAGGAAAACCTTTTCTTTCCTCTGCAGACACATGACACACGCATGGGAAACATGCATACATGACAGCCAAGCACTAAGCATCAAAAAATAAAAGGCGTATGTGATGTGCATATATTTCATTTGTGGTTCCTAGATTTAAATAGATATATGGAAGTGAAAGTGTCTAGAAAACCAAGGGTGAAATGGCAAGAAAATGGAGAATACATACATCTATCATAAGATCCAGCAGTCTCACTTAAGTGTTTACATCCAGAGGTAATAAAATAAAATAAAGGCACCCTGTATAAAAGGTATCCACATTCTTGTATTCAGTACAGCACTATTTACAAAAGGCAAGACATAGAAGCCACCTAAGTGTCAATAGAAGAAAAGAATAGGCAAAATATGCTCAACATGTAATATGTACTCCTATGAAACCTTACAAATAAAAATAAATAATTAAGATTTTATGCACAAGTCAAGGATGCACACTATTATAATGTGCAACCAAATACCATAAGTTATAAGCATAGCAACTAGGTCAAAAAATAAATTATACTTTAAATTTGAAAAAGAGGTAGCATGCATCTGCACATGACATATTTCTGTATAAAGAAAAACTCCTGAATACCTACACAAATTCCTGTATTTTTATAGAAAAAGCAACACTAAAATCATATGAAATCTCAAAAAGATACAGCAACCAAAGTAATTTTGAGAAAGAATACAATTGGAAGAAGAGATTTTAAGTTTCATTGCAAGCCATAATAATGAAAATATTAATGTCCTGTCAGAAAAACAAACACAAGGGCCATTATACTAGGATAGAAAGTCTACAAATAAGTACAATATGCTTAGTTCAATTGTCCAAAAAGATAAGATTCTCTTTCATAAATGTGTTGTGAAATCTAGATATCTACAATAAATAATTAAGATCGGCCATTGCATTATAATAGCTACAAAATACAACTCAGAGTCAATTATAGACTTAAATATATAACCTGAAGTCAAAAAAATTCTTGAAGAAAGGCTATTTAACACAGTTCTTGGCATTCATTCTTCGAAATCCGCCATCAACAGGGCTAAAATAAACAAATTAAACTATAAAGATTTTGTACAGCAAAGGTAATAATGTACAAGATTAAAATACAACTACAGAATAGTAGAAAACAAGTGGGAATCATACAATCAATAAGAGATTAATGCCCAAAATGTGTAAGAATTTCTTACAACTTATAGCACCTCAACCAAATAATGCAATTTAAAAATGAACAAATGCTGTGTGTTTGAACACACACACAGACATCAGGTACATGAAAATGTGTTCAATTGCTACCATCACGGAGATTACAAAATTACAAATTGAAACCACAATGAGATATTTCTTTACCTGTGTTAAGATACTTTTTATGAACATGTCAAAAGGTAACAAGTATTGTGAATGTATAGAAAATGTGTCCCTTGGATACTATACTTGGAAAAGTAAGTTGGTAGAAGAATTATGGAAAAAAGGATTAAAGCTGCTAGAAAAACAAATCACATACAGTTCTCATAAAATCCAGCAATCCCACTATGTGTTTATTTCCAGAGGAAACAAAACCACTATTTACAAGAGAGATCCTTAATATTTATTATTCACAAAAGTCAGTACATAAATGTCACCTAAGTCAAAATAAAGGAAATATTAATAAAATGTATGTGCACTCAAACACACATACACACACACACACACACACACTTCGATGTTTGACAATAAAGATTATTGTGTAAAGTGTTAGTTAGGCTAAATGAAACAAGCAAAAATCTCAATGCTGAATCAACTCATTTTTGTGTGAAAATTAGAGAAACAAAATAGAAAAAGAACTATCAAAGAGGAAGATGAGGATAATGGAGAGATGCTAGACAGGAAAACAAAAAGTCACATTTATTGATGAGCATATAGTGGAAAAGAAACTCTAATGCACCATTAGTTAGAATATGAATGATCTTAGTCACCCTGGAAATCAGTATGAAGATTCATCCAAACACTAGAAAGGGAGGTACCATATGTTTTGTCTATATGACTCTAACTTATTAATATAACAGCCTAGTGAGCCTAGTCTTATCCAAGTCTCCAAAGTAGCTAAGCTATGGAGCAGCCTAAGTGCCCATCAACAGAGGGGTGAACACAAAAATGTGAACTGCATGCACAATGGAGTTCTTTTTTTAACTACAAAAGTAAAAGGAAATTATTTCGTTTGCAGAAAAAATATATGAAACTAGAGAATTATGTTAATCCAAAGAAGCAAAACAGAGAAATGCAAATGTCACATTATCTTCCATGCACAGAGTCTAGGTTAAAAAAAAAGGTAAGAACATGATAGAAGGCTTTCATAGCATGTTATCAAAAGCCCAAAAAAGAACAACAAAAATTTAAAGACATGAAAGTAGAACAGAAAATATTTGTAAAGAAGAACAAGGATATTTGTAAAGAGAACAAAACAGGTATTGAGGGTGAATATTATCAGTGTATTAAAGATATATGTAAAATGACATAACACAACTTATTATTTTGTATAATCAACATATGATAAGCAAAGCAAAAACTTTTGATTGCAAGAATAATATCTTCTAGAGCCCTACTATATTTCATGGTCAATGCATCTGATAATATACTATATACTTAAAATGTTTGGAAGGGTACTTTTTAAAATATTTATTTATTTATTTTTAAAACAATATTTTCTCATTTACATTCCAAATCCAGTTCCCTCTCCCTATGCTGAAAAGTACTTTTTTTTTTTGGTTTTTTCGAGACAGGGTTTCTCTGTAGCTTTGGAGCCTGTCCTGGAACTCCCTTGGTAGACCAGGCTGGCCTCGAACTCACAGAGATCCGCCTGCCTCTGCCTCCCGAGTGCTGGGATTATAGGCGTGCGCCACCACCGCCGGGCCTGAAAAGTACTTCTTAAATAGTTTCATTATAAATAAAATAATTACTGTGAGATGATGGGTATTTTAACCAGCTTGACTATAATAATATTCCAAAACACGGTACATTTTATATGCACATAATTTCGTTCGTGCATTATATCTCAATAGTGCTTGAAAACTGAAATACAAAGTATATGTTTCCAGTACTCCTCGAGGAAGTCTGAAATTTTAGTGAGCTTTAAATTCTTCAAAATTATTTTTTTTTAAAAAATAAAAACTGGACATGAAATTGTAGCAACTAAGAATTACGAGTGAATAGATACATTGTTTGGGCAGCATATAAATGAAAAGTGAGAAACCTTAGTTGTGACTTACTAAACATACAAGCAAATTTGGTTTTGATACTATGGTTTTGAATACATAGATCAAACCATTCACTATTCATAGTATTTTATGAAATACATGCTCTTGTTTTTCCCATTTGGTAGAACTATGGTGAGGTTTAAATAGGTTGTATAAATTGCCCAAGGTGACAATGTAGTAAGGAACAAAGCTCGAATGTAACCTCTGGTTTCTCTAACTGCCAAGATTATCTCTTACCATTTCCTATATGACCACACTTCCTACAAACTAGGCATTGTTCTAAGTACCATTTCTGCCCTCTTATTTAATGATCATGAATACCCTATGAGGCTAGTGCTATTCTTAGTCAAATTTTCCAGTTGAGAAAATGCGGCTCCAAAAATTTATTTTGCCATTTCATGTGTTCCAGAAATTAGTCGAGAGTCAAAATTCTCACACAATTGTATCTGATTATGAAGCACATGTTCCTTTTACTCAGCAATTTATTCACATTTAATGCTTGGGCTATCAATCTTAATCAAGTGAACATTTACTTTTATGATACAATTTGAAAGGATCTGAAGAATCATCTCCTTTGCTAGTATGTCACAAGATCTAGAATACCCCAAATTAGCAGTACTGCATAAAATCTATCTCAAGGATTTTTGTGGTATTTAACTTTTGTTTGTTGGTAGTAATATTTAGTTGAAAATATGTTTGAATTAAATATCTCATTCAACTAGGAGTAGAGCCTTGTCCCTTCATTCCCAAAACTTGGGAGATGCATGTAGAAGGACTGGACATTGCAGGCTATTCTGGGCTACGTAACTAATTATAAGCCAATTTCAGTGGTATTGTGAGACCATATCTAGTCAGGCAAATTTAAAAATTAAATATTATGATTCCTTTTTAGTGTAATAGAGCTATACTATTCTACCAGTCTTCCCCTCTGGGATGAAGGGGTAATTACTTTTTAGTTAATAGGAAGAAAGAAATATGCTTTACTCTAGGGGAATCTTATATTAATCATATTGATAGACAAAGCATATAAAGCCTATTGTCACACATTGAGATATTGGGGTATTATATTATCTTCCTTTACACTTATTTATCTCTGAGGACACGTGGTGTGAAACCTGATTTGCAAATGAAAGCACAAACTTGGACTTTTGCAGACAGAAAGGTCATAGGAGATGGGAAGGAAGTTCCTAGGGAAGTTCAAATGCTGGACACAAAGTACAAGTTAATTATGCACCATAAAATTGATGATGTTTATGGAGCAATGTCATGGTTCATAACCTTTTGAGATTCAGCCAAAATAGGGTTATTTATGTAAGACACAGAAGCAAGATATTTTATTCTTTTTACATAAATATTTAGTATATAATACTGTTATGTGGCTTCCTCTGGGCCGACATAAAATATATCTATTTCGTCCATGTAGGGCAGCATTATGCAAAAGAAATAATTATACCCAAGTCTGTCTAAGTGAATCTGTGAGTGAAGGATTGTTTATAGAATCATGAATGATTCAAAGGCAATTGCATGATTACCAAAAGGCCCACCCTAACATAGGTGAGAACTCATGAGTGCTGCCTCCCTAGACCTCCCTGGAACCTCACCTGGCCAATCTTATTTCTCTAGCAGGCTTCATTCCTATAACCATGGTGAGGATCCTTATAAGTCTTTTAAGTTTTAGGAGCTTTTTTCAAATTCTGTTTGTTTACTTCATAAAACTTGTAAGCTTCATTTGCTTCCCAAACTGCAACAAGTCAGTCAATAAGAGGGGATGTTTCCCTTTGGAGGAAAGAGGTCAAGAACAAATGGGATGATGGAATACATGTGCATGTTATGTACCTACTAATCTCTCAGTGTAATTGCTCTATCACAGTCTTTATCATTGCTGTATGTTAGGGATTTACAAGTTCCTCTCTTCTAGTTCTTCATCATAGTCTCCTCTTTCTCTCTCCATATATATATATGTGTGTGTGTGTGTGTGTGTGTGTGTGTGTGTGTGTGTGTATGTGTGTGTGTGTGTGTATGTACACTAATACGTGTTTGTAATGAGTTATTGTGAACTGCAATTATGTCCTTTGTACCTTTATTTTCCCTATTGACTTTTTGTCCTTTAACTACGTACCTCAGTTTCTTTATCATCAAGACATGGAGCCTATTTCAATTTAAAATGTATATAAAGTAGCAAGGAGGAAATAATCCAACTGATCCTTGAGAGTTGCTGCAGCTGAAGGCATGGTGGTATAGTACAAGCGAACAGCCAGCTGTTTTGCAGAACAGGCCACTATCCCTTCCCCCAAATTCTGCCTTTCCTCTTTAGGCTTGAGATGCATGTTCATTTAAGAAAAGGTCAGGAAATAAAGCGTCAAAATTCTGGTCAGCCAACTCCAATTAACTTGCGAGAAGCAGATGTCCCATTCCGCAATATGCTGAGCAGTCATTGGACTTGTCTGAGGTGAGGGCATGCACACATACTTGACAGGACTCTCTGAGGCAATTTGGGCTTGCAGTTGAAAGATAAGGGCAGCAGAAACAAGTTGAATTAATTTTAGCCATGGGGAATGAAACCCAAAGAATGAATCCCATTATTCAAAGAGGCTGCTATGATATGTTGGTCTAAGCTATTGACGATTTATTTAGAATACATTTATGCATTATAAGACATGAACCAATTCATGGACAATAAAGAAAACAGAGCGTGCGAGTGAGCGAGAGAGAGAGAGAGAGAGAGAGAGAAAGTATTTACAAAGAGAAATAGGAAGCAGGTTTATTTTTATTGTTTGAGAATTTCATAAATGAATATAGGGTATTTTCATCAATCCATCTCACATTTCCTCCCTTCAAGTCCTTCCATTGATCCCCACCTCTTCTCTCTCTAAAACTCATCTATTCTTTTGAAAAGAAAATCTGAGCTCACATAGTGCTGCCAGTATGTGCATGGGTTTAGCATCATCTACTGCAGCCTGGGCAGCCTCTTATGAGCTGCATCCCTGAAGATTACAGACATTCCCTCTCCGGAAGCCATCAGTTGCCAATAGGTCCTCAGCTAGAATGGGACATCCCTACCACATCTCCCATGAATACTGGTATTTTGGTTACCTTGGTACTATGCGGCGCATGTACATGTAGTCATAGCTACCATAAGTCTGTGTGTGCATTCTGATTCGACTTATCTCTCTGTCCCCTCAAATCTCAAATCTTCCCTTTGCCCTTGCAAAGCCCTACCACCAAACACAATCAAATTTTTAAAAAATCAAGAAAACAAACAAAACAGAGAAACAGAAAGAAAAACAAGAGAGAGAGAGAGAGAGAGAGAGACAGAGAGAGAGAGAGACAGAGAGAGAGAGAGACAGAGAGAGAGAGAGACAGAGAGAGACAGAGAGAGAGAGAGACAGAGAGAGAGAGAGACAGAGAGAGAGAGAGACAGACAGACAGACAGACAGAGAGAGAGAGAGAGCTGTTTTGTAAGTCATAGTGTGGCGCCAGGAGACACACAGTTCACCCTTTAGTCCATTCATCTCTACTTGCAAGTGTTCATTGCCATGAGACCTTGATCTGGCTTGAGGACTCTGGCTTCTGCTCCATCACTGATAATGGGCTCTCACTGGGACTTCTTTTGGATATCCTGTTGTTGTCCTGTGCCATGGGAATCCTGCTGATTTGGATCTGTAGGTTCATACTGAACCATGATTAATAAAAACTCAGACACTGATATTGGGGTTCATCCTGAAGGTCAGAAACACTAACTCAGTCTGAAATGGCAATCCTGCTTCCAAGAATCTCAGAAGGAGACTGTGTCTAAGACCTGTCTTCTCCCATTTTATGATCTTCTTTAGTTCTGGGGAAAAAAGCATGCATCACTACTGCCTGGTTTCTATGGTAAAGTAGTGTGTCTTACTGGGATTAAAGGTGTGTGTTATTGCTGCCTACTCTATAAGGATGGCCTGTGTGGCTGTTTTACTTTTCTGATCCTCAGGAAAGTTTTATTTATTAAAACACAACTGAAATGCCACTACATCATCCCCTTCACAAGCTCCAGTAGTTCCCAGATGAGGTAGATGTTGAGGTGGACCAACTCATAGTCCTGGTTTTAGGCCTGGCCTATAGTATGTTCAATGACAGCAGAAAGATAATTGCTTCCTTAAGACTTCAGTGAAAGTCATGAACTAAGGTTTCCTTGATTAAACATGCTCATTCCCAGATATCTCACTCACTGATAATAAGAAATTGCTTTCATTAGCCCTGCTTGTGTCAAATTCCATCTGAAAGAAATGTGTAAATCTCTATTACATTAAACCAGTTAGTTTGAGACGGAGGAGATGAGATCTTTCTGAGAGATATTAGGGAGAGAATATTTTTCTTCATCAAAATCTAAAGATGTAGAGAAAAGTAAAGAGCCAGAGATGGCAGCTATTTTGCAGCCAGTTTTAGTGTCTGCCTTGATGTGTTTCAATCTTGCTTTCTTACTCACTTTTCCTGGCATGGCTGCATTTCTCCTTTTTTAGGATGGAGATGTTTAATTTGTATAATTGTGTCTTGAAAGTAGACAATTTTTTTTACTGATTTTATATGGGCTCAAAGTTAAGAGATTGCTATGAAACTCTGCAGAGACCCTGGACTTTGAACTTTTGGACAGTGTTATGCCTGTTACCATGTATGGAGATGGTTTTTTGGTAGACTGGCTTCTCTTTTCACTGAGAGATGAAAATGAAACTCTCGGGGTCCAACAGTGGCATGTTTTGAATTGATGTGTTTGGGTGTCAAGAATTGAGCTTGTGGTTAATAATCTTCAATGTCATTATGACTGAATTGAGAATCATTATAGGAATACACTTCTGGTTATTTGTGAGATTGTTTTCAGAAGAAGTTAACTGAAGGGGGGAGGGACACCCTGATTGTGGGTAACCCTAACTCATGTGACGCTGAGGTTCAGAACTGTGTAAGAAGGGAGTTAATGAGCTGAATGCTTGCATTGTCTTAATCTGCTTTCCAGCTGTGTGTGCCACGTGACTAGTGTCCTACCACTCCTTTCCTGTTTCCTCCACAATCATGATGGGCTGCATCTTAAAAATGTGAGAACAAATAAATGCCAACTTTTCTAAGTTCATTTCTGTCAGGGGTTTTGACGGTAATGAAAACAGTACCTAACACAGGTTTAACACCACCATACTGACAGCAAGCATTTCCTTCCTTAAGGGGTGGGATGAGGGCCAAAAGGGGTTCATCGTGATATTTGAAGCACTTCTGCTTTAAATTCCTCTCTCAAAGTCCATGTGTTGGAACCTTTATTATGGCAATTATGCCATGAGTTTTCTGTTCTCATGATTGATTGATGCTGATTCCAAAAGGGCTTGAGGCTGTGAGTTTGGTATCTGGCTTTCTTTCATGTATGGCTTCTCTTTGCCCTTCTGCCATGCAAGATACACAAAGAAAACCTCCACCAAAGATAACACCCTAATCTTGGACTTTAGGAACATAAGATCGATCCACTTCTATCATTTATCCCTCATTGTGGTCTACTGTTAGAACACCATGATATAGACTGAGACCGTCTTCATTGCTGAACTCATAGTTGCAAGTAAATTCATGTTATGCATATGAATAATTAAAATTTAAGTGTAACAAAGCTCAGCAACATAATCTAATTTCTTCAGATACAATTAGTAATCATCAATTCATGAATGTTTCTTACGATTTATTAAAAGCTGATATTCTTCAATAATCTTGACTAAACTACTAGACAAATAGCTAAGGACCTTTGTTGTCAATTAATGACAAAATCACATGCCTTATATAACATATGTGATAATAAAATTGCCATGTGTTTATGGAAAAGAAAAAGTCTTATTTCTATTCAAGCTTAAAGGACCATTCTGCCCTTTATGGAGGAAAGCTAAAAGGGACCTTCAGGCAAGTCAAAATATTTGATTCAAAAAAAGATTTGAATTCACATAATCTGTTTAACAAATAATAGACAAAATCGTCTATGCACTACGGATCATGGAAGTAATGCCATGGAATTGATATGTGGGTTTCTTTTTACAAATTATGTCTCTTAAGCCACAGAAAAATATCAAATGTGATTTGTATATAATATCTGATGAACTAAAACTGCCTCTGGATATAGTTAGCAAGTATGATTTTTGATGTGAAGACAGAGTTCACATATCGAGGCAGTTTATTTTTTTATCACTAGACCAGATAGTTTAAGGAATAGAGGCTTAGCTCAGTGGTGGTTCCCTTGTTAGCAGTGCTTAAAGCTGATGGTTTACTAAATTAGTTGTATTTAAAATTTTTCATAGTTTATTAAGTTAGTACTATTAATCAGATTCTGATTTAGTGGTATTGATCAGTTGAAAAATGATCACTGGTTCCTCTATCATATCTACTAAAGATAAAAGTGGATATATATATGCATAACAGGATCCTTTTAATAATATTTTTATTAAGCATAGATCCTTTTGAATATGATGTAATCTGAATTAGCTTTCCCTTCCTCTACTCCTCTCAGTTCCTCCCTACCTCCGCACCTATCTGGATCTACTCCCTTTCAGTCTCTCATTAGAAAATAAGAGACTTCTAAGAGATAACAACAAAACACAGCAAAAATGTAAGGCAAAACAAACATCATCACAGCAAAATTGGATAAGGCAAACAAATAGAAAAAAAGAGCCCCAAGAGAAGGAAACAAGAATCCACTCATTCACACATTCAGATAAAATTACTAGGTGAAAGATACACACAGAGGACTTGGTGCAGACCTCTGTGTTCCCTGTGGTTGCTGAGTCCTTCTCTGTAAGTTCATATGACCTTTGCTCAGAATCTGCAAGAATTACAGTTACAATATTTGTATCTACTTTATCTTTTACCATAACTTAGGAAAACTATCAGTTTTGTCATAACTAAGGAAAACTATAGTTGTAACTTTCTTCAACTCCTATTTATATTTATTTACATTTACTTTATCTTTTATCATAAGTAAGGAAAACTATAATTATAACTATCAATTCATCAAAGACTCCAGAAGGATATAGTATTTCCTAAGTTAACAGGAAGTGCATTGTAACCAACTTCCAAAACTCTAGAATTGACAGAGATAACTCACTGCCCGGACAGTCACCCAAAGTTCTGTAACATTGGGGTACCCATCTTCAGCCTATAGGCCCATCGTATTTGGCAGACTTTTCCATGAAGTAGCAAATTTTAAAGACAGGTTCACCTATATTGGAAGTTTGTCAGTCACTTTCTTCTGTGTCCTGTAGAATGTTTAGCAGATATTATTTTTGTTTTCTTATGAAGCAGGAACCCTAAAGGATCATCTCACTTTCTTTTGGCAAGTCTAGCAGTCATTTTTCTGCAGGCCCTGAATGTCCAGTTCATACAGCATAATATCAAGCAGTCCAGGTAAGAGCAATTTCTTGAGCAAATGAGAAAAAAAAAACTCTATAAGGAGACTCTTCGATGCCCATTGTCCTCTTGAAGTAGATTGGTGCTGCCAGGAACAGATATGTCTCATTGTCATGAAAAGTCCTAAGTTTTTAAAACATTTTAAAGGCCATTTTCTGAAGGTCTCTGAAAGATTTAAAGAATACTTATCTAACTGGAATATATCTCTATGTATACATATGCACATATACAGAAGAGCTTTCAACATCACTGGCTTATTTTGGGTTTCATATGAAGTTGAGAATTCTCCTTTCAAGGTCTGTGAAGAATAGTGTTAAAATTTTGTTGGGAGATTTGACTGAGTCTGTAGATAGCTTTTGGTAAAGATAGACAATTTTACTGTTAATCCTCTCTATCCATGAGCATGGGGGGGGAGGTCTTTCCACCATCTGATGCCTCCTTTAATTTTTTTTCTCAAAGACTTGAAGTTTTTATCATACAAGTCTTTCATTTGCAAGGTTAGATTAGCCCAAGATATTTTATATTACTTGAGGTTATTATAAAAGGTATTTCCCTGATTTCTTTAAAAGTCTGTCATTTGTATATAGGAAGTCTAAAGATTTCTGTGAGTTAATTATGTATCCCACTACTGTGGTGAAAGTGTTTACATGTTGTAGTACTCTCCTGGTGGAAACTTTATATATATATATATA